>NC_047083.1:2540522-2878022 GCF_902459465.1 Asterias rubens
GTAGATGCATTCATCACCACAGTGGATGATATTGAATGATAAGGAAGTGGGAGGGTTGACTGTGTACTGTGTGGATGCATTCACCACATTATTCCATCGAGGCTGTCATAGTTTTTTTCTGTCATTCAAAACCACAGTGGTTTATAGTGAATGGTCAGACAGTGGGAGGGTTGACTGTGTACTGTTAAGATGCATTCACAACATGATATTATATTGCAGGCTGGCATAGTTTACCTATCATTGAATGATATTGAACGGTCAGACAGTAGGAGGGTTGACTGTGTACTGTGTAGATGCATTTACCACATGATATCATGTTGCAGGCTGGCATAGTTTATATGTCAATCACAACCATGGTGGATGATTTTAAATGGTCAGACAGTAGGAGGGTTGACATTGTACTGTGTAGATGCATTCACCACATGATATATTGTAGGCTGGCATAGTATCATTCAAAACCTCGATGGATAATATTGAACAGTCAGGCAGTAGGAGGGTTGACCGTGTACTGAAAATAAAAATAAATTCTCTTGACAGAATTCTTTTCCCTCCCCTTAGGTTTACCTTACCTGGCCTGTTCCAAATTGTGCCGAGGGGTGTCCCCCATCGTGGATTCGTGATAATTATTGTGACACAGCGTGTAATAACTCGGAGTGTGACTGGGACGGCGGGGATTGTTCTGGTAAGACCTTAGGACGGATTTTTCAAAAACCGTTCAGCGAGAAATCGCAGAGAACCCGTCACAAACAAGGTTTTCAAGGACTAGTTTAGTTGTATTAATTTTGTTTTTTTACCCATACACCGATGTGTGTTAGCACTGTATACTCAGTACTTTCCCGAGTCCTGTGAAAAAATATCACAGGCATGTTACTCGGGTTGGATTCGAACCCACAACCTTTGCCATTCTAGTTTAGTTGTGTCTGTTTCCTTTCTTTCGTATAGGGTGGATATGTGTGCATTATTTTAACTATTATTCTTACCATTATTATTATGTTGAAATTTTTGCACTGACACGACTTTAAAATTAAGTTTACTTTTGGTTTGATTGTTTTTAACAGGAACGCCAAAGAGCGGCGTAGGTGGTGTTGCAGCAGACAGAGAAGCAGCGCTAGATTTCACTGATAGTAAGTGTTGTCGTTACCAACTAGCCATTACATGTTTCTCCTGAAGTCGAGCAGATACTGTTCGAAACATCAAGACCAAACCGGCTCATTTCAGAGCCATTACACTCCCTCATTACATTAGTACATGGTTGTACCCGCAAGTTTACTGTTATTTATAGTTTATTCTTAGCCATTACATGAATTTCCCATTATCCAAAATCTCTTAATTCTACATAACCGGTTTCACTGTGAGTCTTATCAGCTGTTATCAGAAAAGTAGTTGTAATTGTAAACATTCACCCTGGAACCCATCTCCTCTATTGGAATTTGAGGTTCTTTCACTGAAAACCACCTACCCTTATACTTAAAGCCATTATACACTTTCGGTAAACAGTATTGTCCAAATGCCTACACTTCGTGTGTCACAACTTGTATATAAAATAACAAACCTGTGAAAATTTAGGCTCAATCGGTCATCGGAGTCGGGAGAAAATAACCAGAAAACCCACCCTTGTTTCCGCACGTTTCGCCGTGTCATGACATGTGTTTAAAATAAATCCGTAATTCTCGATATCTAGAATTGATATTGTTTTAATCTTTTCTCAAAAAGTAAAGCATTTCATGGAATAATATTTCAAGAGAAGTCTTTCACCATTACCTTCTGTGCAACCTGTAAGTTATTTGTAAATCTGTGAACTTTAAACAAAAATTCTGTTCCGAAAGTGTCCAATGGCTTTAAACTGTTTTTTTTTTCCACAGTGTACTGTAAAACCGGTTGTGCCAATGGATGGATTGCTGATCGCTACTGTGATCAGGTGAGTGTAAGGTAGCCTGAACATCTGACGCCACACTTTGAGGCTCGTGAATTACATCTATTATCTCTATGTAATTCCTTTTTCCACAAAGTTGACTTATTTGGATCATGCACAAACCAGTAGGGTTGCTGACAGCCCCAGGCATTAAGTTTAATGTCTCAAATAGTTCATTTTAAAGACAATGGACACTATTGGTAATTGTCAAAGACCAGTCTTCTTACTTGGTGTATCTCAACATATGCATAAAATAACAAACCTGTGAAAATTTGAGCTTGATTGGTCGTCGGAGTTGCGAGATAACTATGAAAGAAGAAAAAAAAACTTGTCACACGAAGTTGTGTGCTTTCAGATGCTTGATTTCGAGACCTCAAATTCTAAACTTGAGGTCTTGAAATCAAATTCGTGGAAAATTCTTTCTCGAAAACTACGTCACTTCAGAGGGAGTCGTTTCTCACAATGTTTTATACTATCAACCTCTCCCCATTACTCAATACCAAGAAAGGTTTTATGCTGATAATTATTTTGAGAAATTAACAATAGTGTCCACTGCCTTTAAACACACCCACTCACTGAAAAGGATGTCTACTTTGCGAGGTTTTGTGGCAAAACTCAGAAACTCTTGTTCAAGTATTATAATATTTATTTATGGTTGATGTTTTGCAGACGTGCAACGTTGCAGAATGTGGTTTTGACGCTGGAGATTGTGGCACAGCCAACTTTCATAGGTTATACCGAGTGGACATCAAGGGACCTGCAAACATCACTGTCCCTCAAGGTTAGATGGTTTTAAGAGTTTTATCCTATTTATATAAAAAAAAAATTGTAATTATTTTTGTATTTATATTTTTGTATTTATATATGTGAAATTGCAAAAAAACACGATAACGACTAGAACAAAATTATTTTGTCTTCAGGTGTCGCTGTCTTATACATTAACTTAACGCACATCTTTGGAGAGAACATTACAATAACTGAAGCCCAGTATGATGATAGCAAAGTGATACGGACGGCCACCGTTGCCCAGAAGTTCAAGTTAATCACGCTCCTTCTTCATAGTAATGTTTCCGATACCCTGATAGGGTTCTCTTTGGAGGGCCAAAAGGCGGACCATACACCAGTGAACGTAAGTCAAATCGAACACACACATGACTAGAGCGCGTTTTTGGACCCCTGAATTTTGGGTTAACATGCCGGTGCTGACTCAAATATTGCTGTCTCATAATTTGTTTGTTTGTGGGGAGCCAGTCCAAAACAATTCAACAATGGGCCTTATTTTCGACCACATGAGGGCGCTCTAAAACATTTTTGTATTACTTCCAGGGGTATAATTATTCAAACCCAAAAGAGTTATTCAAGACTGGATCCTGGAACACATTTACCACCACAGCATTCATATCCATCACGGACAATAAGACCTTTAAAGGAACATTACAGAATTGGTTTTTGCTAACAAAACAGTTGCTGGCAGTGTAAGCACTTCATGTAATCCACCATATACATAAACTGACAAACCTGTAGAAGTTTGAGATCGATTGGCCATCTGGGTCATGAGAGAATAGAGAAAAACATATAACAAATTTTGCATTGCATTGATGCCAAAATAAAAATGAATAAAACGCTCACTGAGCGCTAAACTCCAAACGCGAAGTTAGAATATTTATTTCACATCAAATATGACATTTCAGACAGATGTCTTCTACTATCATCATCATTAGACCATGTAAGTTAATGTTAGCCTGTGATCTTCACGATTTATGTTTCTTACCAATTCTGTAACGTTCCTTTAAAGGAGCCATTATAATCCACCTCTAAAGCAACTTAAAACTACGGCACAACAAAAGTGACAAAACGCCTATTAAAACTGCAGGACGCATCGCCCTCATGCGGTTAAAAATACAGGGGGTTGAACTCTACCATCAGAAATTGGACTCGCGTTCTCATGGCTGTGTTGTCGGGGTGTCTCACAGTGTATACAGAAGCAGACGCAAATCATTGGTTGGTCAGGGATTTCAACCAATCAACTTTTAAAGGTATTTACTAATTATTGATTACTACTTTTACTCCACAGGTCAAGTTCAATCTGACGGTTAACACGATTCCCATCTCGGAGCGAGCCCTGATTGTTGCCAAGGAAGATGCGGACATCAAGGAAGACTTAAACGAAGAAGAAGATGAAATATTCCGCGACTTATTTCATGACGTAGATGAATCTAAAAGGTATGAGGAGATTGAGTTTGCTGACCACCCCCCCATTCACCTAAACAGTCACACAACAAGTGATTAAGACAGGGCACTGCTAGGGTTGTTTAAAAAAAAGTGTCTAAAGGCCTTTTTCAAACCTCGGCTAGGGCAGTTTCCGTCTGATGTTCGAACTACCACCGTTTCAAAATTCACGTTGCTCGGTTCATACTTGCCGTGTTTCCATTGCGAACGCAGCACGCGGATTTCAAGCCGGGTTTGACAAGGTCCCTAACCATGAACAAAAGATTCCCTCCACAACTTATTCCTAAACGATTTACCCTTTGTGGACAAAGTTTCCCACAAGTTATCCTTAGTTTCATTTTTTTTTTCTTGACCTCTAGGGCGCCTAAAATTCCCAAGGTCATGGACCCTCCAGTGAGTCTTCTTGATACTGAATTTGAAAATCCCAGTGAAGCTGTTGCTGAAAAGTTAGCGGAATTGGAGAAGAAGCTGGCTGATGGTAACTATGACATAGATGCACTGTTCCTATAGAGCGCTTTATCACGGCCGAGGGGCATATCAAAGTGCTCATTAATTTTTTGACAGGTATACTGAATTATAATTGAAGTAGGAAAACCTTGTGGTTTTAAAGGACGCAGACAACGTTGGTTATTGTCAAAAAACAGTATCCAACAGTCGTTGAGTTGGACTCGAGTAAGAATTGAGTCGCCAATTTCATGGACTAGACTTGACTTGAGGAAAAATTACTTTTGACTTGACTTGACTTGGGGAACAATTACTTGTGACTTGACTTGACTTGACTTGAGGAGAAATTACTTGACTTAAGAGTTGAGAATTAATTTTATGACATTTACTGTTTAAAATTAACGTGGCAAAATTGAGTCATGTTATGAGGTCGAACATTAAACCTGCCAGGATATTATAAGCAATTATCGTTTAAAGTGTCTTGCTCAAGGATGCAAAGTGCTATGACTGGGAACTAGCTTTCTAACAGCAGCAAGCTCAATGTTATACTTCTCGCTAATTTATTTTGATTTTTTGTTTTTTGTCATAAAGGAGACATCACCGAGAAGGGACTGAAGAAATTAAAGGCTCAACTCCTGCTGGACCTGGCGCAGTCCCCGGAGTATGTAGAAGACATCCCTGAGAAACCAGACCGTCTTAAAGATGACTTCAAAGACACCAGACTCAAAGAACAGAAATCAGACGCACGGCTCCAACCGAAAGTCGGGGAAAAGTTCAGAGAAGATGGAGATCAATTAGACTCCTTGAAAAGGACTAAGTTTGGCAAGAAGGAGCCATTTCAAGATCCCGTCAAGGAAGACCGTGTTCCAAAAGAGGATAGGGATGGCGGCTTAAGTCTAAATAAAAAAGTACAAGACGTGGGAACTAGAAAAAAAGGAGTGCATCAGGAGAGAATTCAGAAAGTGGATGCAGATCTGAATTTAAACTTGCAAGGGCAGAGGAAGGGTCGGCTACCGGATGTGGAACTGACTAAGAAAGAAACAGATTATAAAAAAACAGAACCTGGTTTTAAAGAGGACAAACTGCACGATGCGAAACAGGACGGGGAAGGGGACTCCATTGAAGCTCTTCGGGAAGAGTTGAGGCAGCTTCAGAAACAGCATGACGAGTCTCGGCGACCAGCTCAAGGCCAACGGGAGAACGTAGCCAAGCAACAAGAGCTTCCATTGCAACAACCAAATCAACAGCAACCAATCCAACATCAACCGATATACTACCAACGACAGCAACGCCAACCAGTACATCAGCCAGAAATTAGTCAACATAAACCGATAAACCTGCAGAAGGTGTGGCCACCACACGATGCGGGGAATCAGCCGCAGCAGTTTCATAATCAGCAACAGCAGTTGCCAAATCAACAGCAACAGTTTCGTGATCAACAACAGCAACAAGGTCAACAACAACACTTGCAGCAGCTGAGAGTGAAACCACAACAGCAGCCACTGAATCAACAGCAGCCGTTTCGTAATCAGGAACAGCAGCCACTGAATCAACAGCAGCCGTTTCGTAATCAGGAACAGCAGCCACTGAATCAACAGCAGCCGTTTCGTAATCAGGAACAGCAGCCACTGAATCAACAGCAGCCGTTTCGTAATCAGGAACAGCAGCCACTGAATCAACAGCAGCCGTTTCGTAATCAGGAACAGCAGCCACTGAATCAACAGCAGCCGTTTCGTAATCAGGAACAGCAGCCACTGAATCAACAGCAGCCGTTTCGTAATCAGGAACAGCAGCCACTGAATCAACAGCAGCCGTTTCGTAATCAGGAACAGCAGCCGCCGAATCAACAGCAACAGTTTCAGAATCAGGAACAGCAGTTGCCAATTCAGCAACCACAGCTGCCAAATGGGGAACGACAGCTCGCGAATCAACAGAAGTTGCCAGTTAAACAGCAGCATGTGCCAGTTCAACGACAGCAGCCAGTTCAACAACAACAACAGCAGCCAGTTCAACAACAACAGCAGCAACAGCAGCCAGTTAAACAACAACAGCAGAAACCGCAGCTTCAACTGAAACAGCAACAGTTGAATCAGCAACTGGAGCCTCTTGCTGCAAAACCTCCCGCTGACCCAAAAGAAGATGTGAAGAAAGTTCAAGATGGTCTGTCAGACAACCGGAGATTTGCAGACGTAAACAAATTCAATATGAAACAGAGCTCAGCAAAAGATGACAATGTCCACAACAACTTGAGGATTAATAATGACAACAGAATGAATGTGAATTTCAATCGTAAGAAGCCCTATGGCGAGACGTTTCAGGAGCCGATTCTGTTCAATAAGAAACCCATTGAGCACACTGGTTTGAACCGGGGCAGACCGGATTTTGCTGTCAATGAACGCCACGATGGTAACTGGAATAATCCGAATCTCATCAACGAGCCACATTTCAATCAAGGGAACCAACTACCTCCTGGCGGAGGGAACCGGCCTTTCCTTCAGAATGACCAAATGGGAAATGCTCTTCGGGTACCAGTGGATTTAAAACCGGTTCCAGCCGGTTTGGACCAGTTTAGGGCAGATCGGGGGAATACTTTTGATAAGCCAGCTGTAAAAGTAAACAAAGAAGCCGCGCACAAGAATGTTGGTGAAGATGACTCGAAAAAAAAAATTATAAACCAAGACGTGCCTATAAAGAAATCACACATAGGGAGAAAGAAGAAAACTGGAATTGAACTAAGACCCCAAGACCAAGACGAACACATTCTTAGACGAAAACTTCTATCAAACGAAGACTATCAACGAAGGAACACAAACAGTGAAAGTGTACTTGACAAGTTTTCACACCTTAATGTAACTAGACGCTTAGGCGCAAAGTATAACAGTCCTGTCGACTCTAAAACATATCCTGTAAAAATGAGGATGAACGCTCAAAATGGGGATGAGCTTATGAGAAAGAGGAAACTGGAAACGACCGGTGACGAGATGTTGAAGAAAATTAAACGGGAAGATAGAGTTGCTCTGGATGATGTCAGTGAGCGAGAGGCTGAGAAGATTGCAGAAGATGCTGATAGATTCATCAGGAAAAACAGCTTTCTGCCGTGGGAGAGAACGGAGGCATTTGAAATGATTCTGAGGGTAAGACCTGAAGGTGTTTAGAGACCATCTTATATATGAGTTCAAAAAGCAATATTTTCTGCCTAAAGGCAGTGGACACTATTGGTAATTACTCAAAATAATTATTAGCATAAAACCTTACTTGGTAACCAGTAATGGGGAGAGCTTGGTACAGTAGTATAAAATGTTGTGAGAAACAGCTTCCTCTGAAGTAACATAATTCTCGAGAAAGAAGTAATTTTCCACAAATTTGATTTTGAGACCTCGGAATTAGATTTTGACCAATCGAGCTTAAATTTTCACAGGTTTGTTGTTTTATGCATATGTTGTGATACACCCAGTGAGAAGACTGGTCTTTGAAAATTAACGCTGCTATGAAGTAGGGCGCAGAAGCATTTGTGTTTAGTAAAAATAAGAGATTTGCCCTTTCAAGGGTCAAGCTTGTTCAATCTATGGTCTTCAGTAGAAGACCTTCAGTAGTCGCTGAGTCATTTAGTTACAGTTGCAAAATTTTCCTAAGCATGTATGCATCAGGTCTCTCAGGGGTTTAAAAAAAAAAAGGCACATAAGCCCAGCCTCGTTGCCGTGGGCTGCACGTCGTGGTTGGTTTAGCTTAGAGTGCGCTACATATTTGGCAGCATAGGTTGTATACTCCCTAGCTGAGATGGGGTAAGGAATGAAATGGCCCAGTGATCAGAATAATAATGTTGGAAGCGCTTTGAGAAATGGTGTATAAAGCGCTATATAAAAAACGAATAGTATTATTATTGTTATTATTATTAACCCAAAAAGACTGCTCTGGGTGCACACTTGTTAAAAACTCTCTAGCGCTTGTAAGGCGTTTAGTACGCCCTGTTATAAAATGCATGTACTTTGAGGCAATGCATTTCAAATGAACCACGTGTATATAAATCTCCCTCTTTCTTTGTCGCAGGAGGAAAAGAAACAAGATAGACTGTCGGATTATCAATCTCCGAACTATAGAGGGCGCAAGACGTTAGACACCTTCGCCGATTCGTTGATACACGTCAACAGGTTGTACAACCAACGTTTTGGTTTCATCTCTCGCAAAGTGCCTGGTCATATTCCTCACATGATTGATATAGACATCATGAACGAGCTACAGTCAGAGTAAGTCTTCAGAGTTCAAGGTTCAAGTCCCACCCTAGCAAATTTGTCTTTGTTCAACCCAAAAATATTTACAATTTAATAATAATAATAATAATAATAATAGTGGCTTCTTTATATAGCGCACATATCCATCCCTCAGTGACGCTCAAGACGCTCAAGGAGCTCAAACATTTTCCTGCAAGGTATTTATGTGAGACTATGTTTGAATTTTGAGACCTACTCCTTTTACATAGCACCATGTAATAGTTAACAAAGTGCTGCTGGCGCAATATGCTGCCAATCAAGCCAGGAACACCGGGGCAAACCCCTTCACTTTTCGAGAACTGCACTGGGTTCTTTTATCTGCGTAACACAACACATGTTGAGATTACTCAGTCAGTTTCCCTTGTGGTTTATTACTTGATGTTTAAAATACAAAAGTTGCAGTCCCTTGATGTGATCCCCTGGCTGCCGCTTCCCCGGTTGTATCGTAAGTTTGTGTCCCTGGCTAAACAACGGTTACAGGTTGAATGCTTCTGACTGGTACCTCCAATCAAAAATATTGACAATAGGGAGGCAATCGACCGTAGCCCAATTGGTAAAGCACCTACGTCTTAATCCAGAGGTTCAAGTCCCACTCTAGTAAATTTTTCTTTGGTTAAGTCCCACTCTAGTCCCACTCCTTTGTTGAAGTCCAAAAACAATTAAACAAATCAAAAAACCACAGATATACTTTGCCTTCAAACATACTCTTTGCAAGAGTTCTGCAAACGCATAAAACCACAAGCACTGTTGGTGGAATTCGAACCCATGTTTAAAAAATTCCTGTCCCTTATTTATCTTCAGATTTCCAGCCCAGTTTGACGCTACGTCGTCCCACCAGATCCGCCACGCTAAAGACATGCAGTTTGCCTTCTCCTACATGTACTACATCATAGGTTCCCCTAAGGAGGTCAATACCAATGAAATATTTGACGAGTTCGACACCGACCACTCGGGGTAAGTCTGGTTGTCAAAGAGTTGCAGAGAGTATTTATTTATTTTGATTTCACGTCACCGGCGCAATTGGCGCCAATATACTGATGAATAGGAACAAGCAGGTATGTATGCTTCGCTTTTGAAAGAGCAAGGGCACCAAGGCATTTTGTCCTTGGTAAACTGTTGCCCAGGTTGTATACTTCCAAGGGAGCTGAGAAGCCTTAAAAAGGGATGTTATTGGCCCCATGACCAGGGGACTAATGTAAAGCGCATTGATATGGTTATTGTGAAATGCGCTATATAAGAACTGGCTTTTATTATTAAAGGGCACCTTATGAGGAAATTGTAAATTGGCAGTGACCATGGGGCGAGGAGGCAATCACCTGTATTGCCTTCGTGATGTATCGGGCCTGAACAAGGAAGAAGTTTTCAGTTTTAGATGTGGGAGGAAAACCCCAATGTTGATACCCATGCAACCAAATAGGGACTGAAAATTGAAAACCCAATCCACATGCAAGGCTCTGGTCTGAGGCGAGACTCGATCTCGGGTCCACTGAGATGAAAGGCTGGACAAGAAACCACTGAGCCAACTTGATCCTTGGGTTGATTAGTTCTCGACGCTGCGCAGGACTCTTTAGTAAATTCTTGAATGTTGCTACAGTCAATGCAGAAACTAGTGGATTTAGCAGACAGACTGTTTCATAGATTGGGGACCTTGTCCAAATTTGTCCAGAACAACCAGCGGATAAGTACCCTCCAGGACAAGGTATTTTACCCACTGTTAATCCACTTTGGTTGAAATTGGGTGTCGGAGAAAACATGTGAGAAGTTCACAGTACCTGGGGTTACATTTGTTTACAAGTACAGAGACTTGGATCGCTATCCACTGGAATCCAAGCAGGAGGGTCTGGACATGGCTCACCGGAAAACCTCATGACACATCAATTTCTAAAAGACAATGATTTATAAACTTGCATAACAAATCAAGATAACATTGATGCAAGGATGATTCCCTTCTTTTGAAATTTTAAGGCCATTTTCATTTTGCAAAAAGCACTTCCATTTTTTTGAAAATCTTATAAGTCTATGGGGAAATTTCTGGAGGGGCACCCAGGCCAAGACCAGCGGCAGAACATAGGCCATGGCCTCCACCAAGTAATTCCAGTCTTGCAACTCTCTCTCTTGTGCCAATTTTGTTTTTCGCATGGAGCGTAGAAATTACTGCAAAATTAAGATATCATTAATTCAAAGATGGTTTTCCTTCTTTTGATCCAACAGGGTACTCTCTGATCGAGAAATCCGGACTCTAGCGACAAGATTATTTGATCTACCTCTAGACCTTCAGACGTTGAGTTCTCTCGAGAACAGTTTCATCCAATGTGCGAAGAATCTAACGAAAGAGATTTACGAGGACCCAGTTCTACAGCCTGAAAAATATTACGAAGAGAAAATGGTGAGCAAAGTTCCATATTTAACAAGAACTGTATTGATGTTTTATTTTGGGGCTGAACGAAGACAAATTTACTATAGCGGCCTGCGACCTCTGAATTAGCGTACCGGCGCTCTATTAATCTAGCCCTCTGTTGGTTGTCTACGTATTTTGTCAATGTCTTTGTTTGGGGGCCAGTCATATACCACTCAACCTATAACTGTCATCTAGCCAGGGATCACACCAAAGTTTATTATACAACCTGGGAAGTGGCAGCCAGGGGATCACCTTAAGGGGATGCAACTTTTTGTTTTAAACACCAAGTAATAAACCACAAATTTAGTTGATATAGATCTTCAAGAGTAAACCATTTACCTTCAAATAACGCCACAGTTAACCCTGCGTGTATGTTTATTAATAAATTATCTTTACCAGAAAACTCACTTCTGCTGGTGGTTAAATGTCAATTATTTTCTAAAAGTTCAAAATTTTGTTTATGAGAAAATTAAACATTTTTCTTTTTTAGCCTCAAGTGACGACAGCTTTGGTTGCTAAGTGCCCGGCGGTGACTAATTTAATGAAGGACAGTGTCAAAGGTCAAACTAATTACAAGTAAGTGAATAATTCAAATTTTATCCCTAAGCGAGACGCTTAACCATAATTGCTCTGTCCTTCGCATGGGGCGTACAGCCATAAATGTTTGTGACAAAGTTGTGAATTTTTAACTTGGCCTGGTTTCCTTTTAATGTGTGCAAAGGCTTCAAAAGACAGTCAATCAAATAGATTAAAGTCAGTTCTATAACTGTGTGGTTATCCTTAACTTGCCAAAGTTTTGTGACAAATTTGTGACTTTTTATTTTAACTTGGTCTGAATTTCCTTTTTCTTACAGACACGAAGTTATGGGAGACGAGGAGATTGCCTTTAAGATGATCCGTACCAACGTGTCTCAGGTCATAGGTCAACTCGATGACATCAGGAAGAACCCAAAGTAAGTGTCATGTGACAGTGTCATGTGACATCTCATGTGACATGTCATCTGATCCTGTCATAGCGCAGCCATTTCAAAATTTGATGTATCAGAACTACGGATTGGATTTTTAAAAGTTAGCTTAACATCTTCAACATCTTATTACAAGACAGGTTTTCATCAGGCCTATGAGTTACAGTGCAAGGAACGTTCAAGGGTCCCTTATATTTGGTAACTTCATCACAAGAAAGATTGCAGTTTAAACAAAATGTATATTTTTATCAACAGGAAATTTGTCTGTCTAAACGACAACATCGAGCATTCCAACCCAGACGCAAACATGGTCAAAGCGGTCCTGCAGGACTTTTACGAAGCGCTGTTCCCGCTTGTTTCACAGTTTGAGCTTCCGCGAGATTATCGCAACAGATTTTTACATGTTGACGAACTCAGAGAATGGTAAGTTCTACAGCAATGTTTAGTGTGTTGTGGTTTGTGAGTAATGCCTACTAAACATCAATTTCCCCCTGGAAATACAACCAGAAGTAAAAAATGTTTACAAAACACAAACGATTTCAAAAGGTACATGTATTTATGTGAGTCATTTCATTCTACTGTTAAAATATCTTTCCGATCATATTCATTTCATTACAAACGCTTTGTGTTCCCCAACATGCTATACAAGACAGTTTTAATAGAGGGTTTTAACCCTCTATTGCAAGTTTTCTTTTTGTGATAAATTGATCATTTGGACTCCTTAATTGGTTACTCGTTCCTTGCAACTGGCGACTTCCCAAAAAGACAGTTTTAATAGAGGGTTAAAACCCTCTATGCAAGTTTTCTTTTTGTGATAAATTGATCATTTGGACTCCTTAATTGGTTACTCGTTCCTTGCAACTGGCGACTTCCCAAAAATCAGATCACAATAACACCCTCAGGAGTCCCCTTTCCCATTCTGAAAACTGCGATCTTGATTAAGCTTGGGCGATATCGATTTATTATATTCACGATATATCGCCGACAATATCTCGCGATATTCGATATAATCGCGATTAATTAAATTTGACATCATCAGTCTTGAAACTCCAAGTGAAAGTTGTAGAAGAGACAGTCCTAGCATAAGAGATGTGTTCTAATGACCTATTCTTCTGGTTTTACTCCAAACCTATGGGGTGCAAGATGTCTCAGCTAGCAAATACATCGCGATATTTAATCGCTTTGGTTTTAATCGATATATCGCGATTATCGATATTTCGATTAAAACCAAATCCATCCGATATCGAAATCGTGTCCAAATTAATATCGCGATATTCGATAATATCGTGATATCGCCCAAGCTTAATCTTGATTTGTGGTTGTACAACTGTTTTTTCTGAAGGGATTTAAACAGCCGCTCGCGACTAAAACCCAAAAAGTAATATTTCTGGCTTGTTTTGTCATTTTAGGAGGAGCTACCGAGACTGGTTGAGGTTTTGGACACAGCTGTCGTTGTCAGGTTTAATTATATTTAGCATTGCGTCATTTTGTTCCCATCAGGTAAGTCTGAAAACATGTTTGTTTGTTTAGATGATCTTCCCATCAAGGGAACTCGGCAAACTCCCACAAGGGGATATAAACACCAAGCTGCCAACAACCAATCTCTCTCATACAAACATTGGTTGTGATTATGAGTTGCACAAATCTTATATCGTTGCGGTACCCGCTGCCAAAACATAGGATTCGAACTGCCTCTAGTTACCGGGCAACCTCGGTAGTCTAGTTGGTAAGACACTGCTCTAGAATTGCAAGGGTCGTGGGTTCGAATCCCACTCGAGTACTGAGTTTACAGTGCTAACACACATCGGTGTATGGGTAAAAAAACAAAATTAATACAAATCAAGAAGTTGTAATTAGTAACTAGACGACATTACTTATTCTAGTCATTGTGAAATATGCCGTACAAAATATGGTATTCTGCCTGGTAAATTTCACTAAGCAACGTTTTTTTTTTTACTAAGTGGAATTTGTGCCCTTGCAATAATAGTTTGAACCCTGTAATTTATTAATAATGATCATAACTTGTTTTTAGGCCAGATTAAAATAAAAACATGTTTAGCGTCCCCGCCCACTTTCTGTTTAGAAAAATAGCCCAGCCGTTTTAAGAAAAAAAATGCCATCATCCTTTCAACAATTTTGTATTTGGTCTTTAAAATGAAGTGCATTTCAATGTCTCAACACTAATTTATATTTTGTTGTTTCAATTTCCCCTCATACAGTTAATGTCAATTAAAAGAAGGTGCTGCCCTCGAAGACGACAAAAATCCAGCGAAATCGCTGAAAAAGTTCAACATGTATGACGGTGTCTGAAAACCATAAAATAAACCGTTTCCCTTTTTTTTTTTTTTTTAGGGATTCCACAGTTGAAAACTGTAGGCTGAAATAAATTATATTCTGCAAAATATTCAGGGCGCAAAGTTGCTAAGCGAAGTAAACTCGCTAAGCGGAGTTATTTACTGAGCAAAGTTGGTAAGAATTAATTACTGAGCAAAGTTGGTAAGCAGAGCACTGGTATATTACTTTAAGACCTACTTGAACGAAAACGGCACTTCGCTGAAATTAATTTCAAATGCAATTGAGTTCATGTGAGATTGAACAGGTTTAAAATGTGTACAAACAAATTGTGTAATGCCAAATGTGAGAGCCCCATGTTTAGCCACTTTGTTGCAGCATGGAAGTTTACTAAAGCAGCATCCCACACATTACGTCATCATATTGGGTGTTTCAATTAGCTTCCCTGGGTCGAACCCGGTCTGCCCCGGTGCGTTCGAATAGCTTTGATGTCATTCCAGGGGCTCACCTGGGTCGGCCCCCAGTGCCCTGCTTGTGGAGTGGGTCACTTGGGGGCTGGCCCAAGGTGCATGGACGTCACCACGAGAGGGTGAGTGCGATCGTTCGACTAGCTTTTGTCAGGGGCTCAACCGAGTGAGCATCGCAGGGTCGACACGGGAAGCTAATCAAACCCACCCCTTGTTTTTTAGACAAAACCTTGAGGTTGGGGTCATGTTTTTTGATCAATTATTACGCATATCAATATTACATTCAAATGCTACCAAAAAAATTACAAACAAGTTTAAAATCTGAAGAATTTCCCTCAAGTAGTTGTTTAAAGCAATCAGTCGGTCACAAAAAATGCATTTTGTATGGCATTATTGAACCAATTCACCTGATGATGCCCTCAACAGATTGTCACTGTGCGTTATTCAGTAAAGTGCGATTTTTAGGTGTCGCGGCGTTTACTCGTAAACCTGATTGCCCGCCAAAATGGTGAGCGTGGCACAGTCGCCGCAGGTGCTAGCGTGCAAGGGGTCAATAGATGATTGACCCTTTTTCTACTAACCTGTAGGGGACAGAGCAGTTTCCAGCAGGATATTTCTTATCTGATAAAAAGTTCATGAAGCGTCACTGCCTGTGAGTTTACTGACACAAACAAAATATCAACAACATTTCACAGGTTCTTGTTATTATGTGAAGTACTGGGAAACGGTGTCAATTGTTATCATGAAAGCAACTTTGAATTATAAAAATCCTCCAAAATATATTTCCTGAGAAATCAAATAAGAAACAGTAGGACTTTCTCTCTGCTCTTCAGCATTTCCGTTATTTGACACACGAGGGAGACAAACTTCGGCATTCTCCAGGTATTATTTCTATATTTTTGAGGTAATATTTATTCTTGAATCATGAAGTGTGTATATATAGTACTTACAAAGTTCACAACGAAACAACTGAGGCTGTTGTTTTCTAATAACCGTTTATAAATTTGTATATTTTGAACATTTTACTTGGCGAGAAATGTTTACCCAGTTTGCTACAATATTTACGAAATATACTTTTTCTAAATTATCGAGCTTTAAGTAATCACAGAGTAAAATGATTTTTACAAAGTTTGATGCGCACCAGAACCGCAAAGAGCTCTAAAAAAAATATATACATCTCTATCGTTTAAGATGGTGGCTTAAATCTCAAAGCATTTTATTTATTTTCTAAGAAGACTCCGATTGTCTTTCATTGACAACGTTTTATTGTAATTTTTCTTTCAAAGGTCTTTGCTACCTTTAAACAGTAAGATGAAACTGTTGATTCTTTTTTTGTGTTTATTGGACATTTGGTTTAACCCTCATATTGTCTGACCATTCCTAATCACCCACTGTGGTTAATAAACTATGCCAGCCTCAGGAGGTGAATGCATCTACACAGCACAGTCAACCCTCCTACTGTCTTGACCATTCAATCTCGTCCATTGGTGTAGAATGATAAATGCACTGTGCCAGCCTCAAGTGGTAAATTGCATCTACACAGTACAACCCTCATACTGTCTGACCATTCCTAATCACCCACTGTGGTTAATAAACTATGCCAGCCTCAGGTGGTGAATGCATCTACACAGCACAGTCAACACTCCTACTGTCTTGACCATTCAATCTCGTCCATTGGTGTAGAATGATAAATGCACTGTGCCAGCCTCAAGTGGTAAATTGCATCTACACAGTACAACCCTCATACTGTCTGACCATTCCAAATCACCCACTGTGGTTAATAAACTATGCCAGCCTCAGGTGGTGAATGCATCTACACAGCACAGTCAACCCTCCTACTGTCTTGACCATTCAATCTCGTCCATTGGTGTAGAATGATAAATGCACTGTGCCAGCCTCAAGTGGTAAATTGCATCTACACAGTACAACCCTCCTACTGTCTGACCATTCAATACCATCCTCTTGTTTCGAATGATAAATGCACTGTGCCAGCCTACAATATAATATCATGTGATGAATGCATCCATAACACAGTCAACCCTCCCACTGTCTGACCATTCAATATCATCTAATGTGGTTTTGAATGATAGATGCACTATGCCAGCATGCAATGATATAAATGTAGGGAATGCATCTGCAAAGTACACGGTCAACCCTCCTACTGTTTTACCATTCAACATCATCCACTGTGGTCATCAAAAGAAGGGGCGGGTCCAAACACCCTGGACCCTGCCCCCCCCCCCCGACCCTATCAAGTCTTATCTATTTATTGTTGTACATAATCATTATTAATGTTTTATACATTTCCTTTTTGTACTAATCAAGCTTGTATTGAGTTATTCATTTATTATAATAAAGTTAATTCTAACGGTACTAAATCATTGAATCATTAAATCATAACAGTGGATTTCAAATGAAACGTTAATTTTGATGGAATAGACCACTAAAGGCCCGGTCCCACTGCAGCGATAACGAGAACGACGCAAAGAGACGCATTCTATTGGTTGAATGAGCGTGTGCGTATTCTGCGTGGTGCAATTCAACCAATACAATGCGTTCTCTTTGCGTCGTGATCGTTATCGTTCTGCAGTGTGACTCGGGCTTAATTTTCCTTCCTCCATAAATAGACTATAAAGCAGGATCCAGTAAAACATCAATATCATCTATTGTGGTTTTGAATGATAGATGCATGTTGTGTTGTTTTCTTATCAATTGCCAAAATAATAACGATGAAACAAAAGAGTGTTTTTACTGTCATCACAAATTGTCAATTTGGAAAATAATTCCAAACATTAAATTTTTCTGTTCATCCTTAAAAAAAAAAAGGGATATCTCCTTCATTGTAAAACAAAAACAGTGTTAAAATTTGAATGGAAATAGAAATGTGTAATATATGTAAAAAATCTTTAAAAAATAATCCGTCTTTCACTTTTTCATTACAAAAATTGGTGAAAGAGCAAGTTTGGTTAATTATTTTGTAGACAATTATCTTAAAATGGGTTTTAAAAATATCTTTAGTTCGATACTAATTTAACGAAGCTGCCAAAGGTAGGGCTAATTTTGGTGATGGGAAAACGGAGAACTATTTTTTATTTATTGATCTGTTACTTTTTTAAAATTAAACTTGGAGAATTTGGAAGATAACTTTTTGTGGATATTTTGCTTAATTTTACGGTTTGTTTGTTATTCTACGGTCAAAACTCACACCAAGTGGTCCGGCTGGCAAGTTTAGTGTTGAAAAGCAACCCTGTTTCATACGAAATATAGACCAGTGAAATATAGACCAGTGAAATATAGACCAGTGAAATATAGACCAACGGATGAGTGAAATGAAAACCTAACTGGTCCTGCTTGCCAGTCACTAAAAAAGAATTAAATACTTTTAACCCTGAAAAGTATTTAATCCGTATCTAGATACGCCCCCCCCCCCCCTAAAAAATAAGAAAAACAATTGAACCAGTAGTAACTGTTGTTTTAAGATGTTTTAAAGATAATTTAATAGTATATATCACTACGTACAAATAATTTTTATTTTGTGACCACATTGCACGTAATCAGCTTAAACATGATTCTGAAAAAGTACAAAACAACTTGAGGTTCCACAGTATTTTTCCATCAACATGCCTGAGAAAATATTTATAAAAAATATAAATCATTATCAAGTACAAGCCAAGAAGAAGTTTGTGACCAAATTGCATTGCATTATAAACAACTGCACACAACTCTGGACACCAGAGACTCGCAATAAATTTTTAAAGATAAATACTTTGTTTAAAGGCAGTAGACACAATTGGTAATTGTCAAAGACTAGCCTTCACAGTTGGTGTATGTCAGCATAAGCATAAAATAACAAACCTGTGAAAATTTGAGCTAAATCGGTCATCGAACTTGCGAGATAATAATGAAAGAAAAAAAAACACCCTTGTCACACGAAGTTGTGTGCGTTAAGGTGGTTGATTTCGAGACCTCAAGTTCTAAATCAGAGGTCTCGAAATCAAATTCGTGGAAAATTACTTCTTTCTCGAAAACTATGGCACTTCAGAGGGAGCCGTTTCTCACAATGTTTTATACCATCCACCTCTCCCCATTACTCGTTACCAAGAAAGGTTTTATGCTAATAACTGTTGTGAGTAATTACCAATAGTGTCCACTGCCTTTAACATAGTATTTGAAGTATTTTAAAGATTTAGGACCTCAGTTTTTTGTGCGCCGACTTCAAGAACTGAAGTTCGACCCCCTCAAAAAAAATAAAAAATTCAACCACAACAGACATGAGGTAAATGGTATTCCCCCAATATGTCCATCGCCCAAAATCAAGCATAGTGTAGCAAAAACGAGACAAACATAACAGTTTGCCCTAGAACCGTTGCATAGGTTGCCATTGTCGGGGTGAAGTATCGGAAACGCGCAAGGCTCTTGACCAATGATAGGTCTTCCTTTAGTCTCAGTGAGATACTGTTTGTGCGTATGATGTCACATGTACGGGGATATTATGCATTCAAAGCGCTCTAACATTATTACATTAAAAACCAATGCCTTGGTTTTTTCAAGATCAAAGTCAAATAAAAATCAGTCTCCACTGTAAATTCTGAGTAATCAAATAAAATAAAATCGAAGTCAAATGAAAAATTACAGTCTTTACTGTAAATTCTAAGTAATTAAATCAAGTAAAATACATTAAAACCAATGCGTTGGTTTTAAAAAATCAAAGTCAAATAAAAATAAGTCTCCGAGTGGTTTAATAAATAAATTACGTTAAAAAACAAACATCAGCCGACCACTGCAAATACCGAGTAATTAAATATAAGGCAGTACATATGTAAGCAGCATGTGGCAACAGAGCATTCTCCCAAATAAACGTCAAGTCGTTTCACCACGCATCACCGAGTTCAACTTCCCGCCTGTTTTTCCCGCCTTCGTGCATCACCAAGCTAGTCCGCCGCCCAGTACTTAAGCAGCATGCAGCATCAGAGTCCAGCTTTCTCCAGAAGACGATCAGAGCATACTGATCGAAACGTCGAGTTAAACCAACGGTTCTTTTCAGAACCACCCCAACTCATTTAGAGATAGTTATTACATGGTGTTACCGCAAACTCCTCTATATCGTTAATCACTGGTTCTTTTCAGAACCAAAACCACTCAAAACGAGACATTCATATGGAGCTAACGCAACCCTCTCTTAGAATGACGATTAAGTTTGATGATATTCAATACAATGCTCAGTGCCCTATACAGGCCTCAATTTCCTAAACCCTGCAAGCAGAAAATTCTGCTTTAGCAAATTTCCTGGCTTAGCAAGAAATGACCTGGGTATATTACCAGCCACAGATAAGTACGTACAGGACTGGGCCCAATTTCATGGCTCTGCTTACCGTAAGCACAGAATCAGCGCTTACGGAAGCAGGGAATTCTGTGCTTCAGCAAGCGTATTTCACGGGTTAGCGGCGAATTTGGGCTTCTCCGCGTGCGTACTCCACGTTACTAGGCATTCTACGCTTACAAGGCTAGCGCAGAAATTCGGCGCTTGCACGTAAGCGGGGAATCGCGATTGTAAGCGCAGAATTCGGCGGTAAGCAGAGCCATGAAATTGGGCCCAGATTGGCCAACACCACAATCAAATCTCTCAGTAGAAAACTCTCATCAGGCACAAGGTTGAAGTGGCAATTCTCTACAATTTTGAGCAAGTTTGAGTGGGCACTGTGGTTAACTAAAGGTTGACTACTTTGACTCAAACTCAGGCTGGTCGACCATTGGTTGACTAATGTGGTTGACCATTTGGAAGCATGCAGTCTCTTACCCATGGTTTTTATCCCTGGCCCCAAATAGCCTGTTCCATACTAACATGTGTAAAGCGTAGAAGGGAACCAGTGACACTATAGCGAAAATACGGAAGACATCGAATACTGTACCAATGGTTGATTAGACTTCGTCGTTCGTCACTCTGCACATGGATTTTGATGGCACAATCACGGGACTAAATGGGGGCACTCGAACTTGCTCTTAAGGCTATTTGCAAGCCATGGCTTAGGTTTTTGCTTAGGCTATGGCCTAGTATATGGCTTACGCTTTGGCTTAAGCTTGGGTTATGGATTAAGCTCCCATTAAGTACATATTCAAAATTATTGACAGAGCCAAAATCCGAGCACAAGTCATCGTGTGGTTGCGAAAAAAGGCCTACGCTAAGGGGTCAGCGACCAACAGCCTATTACACCGTTTAACCTCAGCCGCTATCTCGATCTTCTGGAACTCTCCGATAAACGTGAAAAAGAAGACGAGGAAGGCAATCGCCATCCCCCACTCTGACGCTGTGCTGACAACATGGAGCGCAAAGCCCTGAGAAGAAAAAAAAAAGACACAAAACAAGGAGAGGTTACCATTATGGCAAAATTTCACAGAGCTTAATTTTTAAAAATGTTAGGCCAAAATAAAACAAATATAGAAATATTAAGTTGTGTAAAAAATAATAAAAAACCCAGTTGGTATACCCCATCAGGGTCCACTAAATCAAATCAGGGTATACATGTTTACAACAATATACCCCAATCGTTATACCTACCCCATCTTCTGGAAGCCATTTCCTTGGGTCTGTCCCATCCCATTGGGAATTAGCCACTCCGGCAAACACCATTGCTGAAGACAAGCGAGTCAAGGTACTGAACAATCACACAAATTTGCTAAGCACAGAAAAATTGCTCAGCTTAAGCAACTCTTCAGACTTAAAAACAAACCCAGATTTGGATGCATTTATCGGTATCTTTTGTCAAGTCTTGTCATCGATTGCGATAAATGTTGTCTTTTGGCAGGCATGAGGATTGGAGATGATAAAAAAAACAGGAAATAAGAGTCCCAAATTTGTCACCCACCTACGCATACATTTTTGAAGTGTAAAAGAAACCTCCAAAACGTGTAGCTTCTTACTGGTAAAATTTGCTTTGTCAGGCTATTAGAAATTGTTGTGCCTGGTCCTCAAATAGGCATGACGAGTTTCAAATTCCCAAGACGCATAGCGGCATACTGTTTGCCGCAGGCATAAACGTTAAATATGCGCTGAAAGGATTAAAAGGTAAGGATTGTGTTACTGATGTCTGATTGCGTTTCTTAAGTAAACTATTTTGGTTCACCATGCAGGAAGTTGCGACTATTTTTGAAGTAGGTGAGGTGACACGATTAACGGAGTAGTTTAAAAACGCGACTTGACTAAGCATCTTGACTAAGCGACTTTGACACTAGTCGCCCTCACCCAGGCTTAGCAGTTTGCATTAGCTCATGTTTTTTTTTTCTGAAAGGATACTCGACACAAATAGTATTGTAGCGATGATAGACAGCGCCAGTCGCAGTCGACAAATGTGAATAGAGCAATGCTGGGGTGTGACTTTGTAAGATATCAAACTCTGAATGAAGCCGTAGACGAACCCGAGAGCAAAGCACATGGTCGCTCCGATCAGATGAACGATTATCATGTTGGTTTCCTGTCAAAATGAAAGTATTTAGGATTTATTCTAGTCTGATGTTGAAGTTTGACAGGCCAGTAATTACATTGTAGATAGGGCAAGGCCTTAAATTTATTTTTCAAAAGGGCGCATTTGTGAAAAGAGTCTTACTGACCTGTTTGGTTAGTTTTTGAAAGGGCAAGGGCACCAAAACATTTTCTCCTTTCAAAAGGGCACCCTTTGTTTACTTCGAATACATGTTCTGCTTCAGAGTTATATATACTCCGGCAAACACCATTGCTGAAGACAACACAGGTCCTTTAGGCTGGTAATCAGTTTGCAGTTCAGCTTTTTCTATTTTGTCAATTTGCTTACCTGGAAGTTTGCAACGAGGCTCATCCCGAGGGCGGCCAGGGAACCAACGACGACCGCAGCTTTATTCCATTTTAAGACATTCCCTGAGACTGCTTGGTAATATTCATTTATTTGCTTGTAGCGGACAAAGATTGTGGCAAAGGCTGAGGAGGAAAGAAATGAAGTAAGAAAAGAAAAGTTTGGTCTCACAGTTGGCATATTACTTAGGTGAGATCCCAACCCACGACCTTTGCAATTCTAGTGACCTTTGCAATTCTAGAGCAGTGTCGATACCAACTAGACCACCGAGACAGGCAGTTCGATTCCTATGTTTTAGCAGCGGGTAGTGCAATGATTTAATAGATAGTAAATTTGCATCAGGATAAAGAATATTTATTTTGATTTTTACCCTTACACAGGTTTGGGTTTGTATCCCAACCGAGCAATTTGCCTGTGATTTGTTTCACAGAACGCGGGGAAAAGTACCGATTATACAGTGCTAACACGTAAAACCAAAATTAATACTCTATATCCCAATGCAAATTTAACATCTCTTCAAAGTTCATCTCTTGCTTTTTATTATTTCTGGCTCTCTCTCTTTTTTCTTTTCTATCTACTTGCCTTCCCCTGTTATCCGCAAATCAGGACTTACCAAACAGTGCAGCTAGATTCAGGAGTTGACCAAAGATACAACTTTCAGGTGGTTCTGTTCCAGTGTCACTGTAAGAGACAAAATAAACAACAAAATTACAGATTGTTTTTATTTCAATGTTTGTTATGTGTAAGTTTGCCCCAACCAAGGCTAAAAAAAACTTTTGGTAAGAAATAAGAACTAATTTAATAACTTGGGTAAACTGAAGGTTTTTTTTTTTTTTTTGGGGGGGGGGGTAATGTGGGGAAAATTGTTGTAGGATGTCATCAAATTTGAAGGATATTTTAACCTCTGCAATTACCTAATATCAGGAAAGTGTGGGGAAGGAATTCTCTGAATCAAGCCCTCCGTGGCCTCCCTAGGGCCTTCAGACTAATTTAAAGGCAGTGGACACTATTGGTAATTGTCAAAGACCAGTCTTCTCACTTGGTGTATCTAAACATATGCATAAAATAACAAACCTGTGAAAATTTGAGCTCATTTGGGCGTCGAAGTTGTGAGATATGAATGAAATAAAAAAACACCCTTGTCACACGAAGTTGTGTGCTTTTAGATGATTGATTTCGAGACCTCAAATTCTAAACTTGAGGTCTCGAAATCAAATTCGTGGAAAATTACTTCTTTCTCGAAAACTATGTTACTTCCGAGGGAGCCGTTTCTCACAATGTTTTATACTATCAACCTCTCCCCATTACTCATTACCAAGTGTGGTTTTATGCTGATAATTATTTTGAGTAATTACCAACAGTGTCCACTGCCTTTAAGCGAGATACAATGTTTTGACAATTCCAAACTCGCACGCAACATTTGTGCTGCTAGTTAAGGAGACATGACAATGTTGCAAAGACACATCCTCATGATGAAACTTCCTTTTGATATGACGTACCTTATATAGGGAAACCCCGGGCTCACGTGTCCTAGTCCAACAGCAATACAATACCTGCAATGATAGAAAGTAGGCCTAAATGCTAATAATAATAGTGGCTTCTTATATTACAGCCCACTCATATCGGTAACTCACTGACGCTCAAGGCCCTTCAACATTCAGTATTTTCCTGCAAGATATGTGGGACTAGGTTTGAATAGAGAGGCTACTTTTACATAGCACCATGTAATGGTTTACAAGGTGTGGCCTATTGCATGTGCAAAATACATGCACTATATTAAAGGCAGTGGACACTATTGGTATTTGTCAAAGACTAGTCTTCACAGTTGGTGTACCTCAACATATGCATAAAATAACAAACCGGAGTAAAATTTGAGCTCAATCGGTCGTCGAAGTTGCAAAATAACTATGAAAGAAAAATATACCCTTGACACACAAAGTTGTGTGCTTTCTGATGCTTGATTTCGAGACCTCAAATTCTAAACTTGAGGTCTCGAAATCAAATTTGATGAAAATTACTTCTTTCTCGAAAACTACGTCACTTCAGAGGGAGCCGTTTATTACAATGTTTTATACTATCAACCTCTCACCATTACTCGTAATCAAGAAAGGTTTTATGATGATAATTATATTGAGTAATTACCAATAGTGTCCACTGCCTTTAAAATCAGGCTAGGGCCATCTTGATTTTCTCCCATTCAAATCAATGTAACCAAAGCATGGCTTGAAGGAGAAATAGTCTGGTACTTTTTTTGTACAATGAATACTAGCATCCAATAATGTTACTGGATACAGGGAACACGACCAATATGGTGGCAAATCATACTCACGGAACTATCATAGAGAGTCCCAGAAAGACTCCAACTGAGATCGGTAACCAGCCGAGACCAGCAAAAATTGACGGAAAACACATTTTCTCCTTTTTCTGGGTGGTCTGTTGACTGCAGAAACAAACAAAAATAGAAATAGTTAGTATCAAGTAATACACCACAAGGGAAACTGACATAGGGTTGTCATGGGTGACGGGTTTAGAGCATCCAGTTCAAGTTCTGGGCCCAATTTCTTTCATAGAGCTTCTTAAGCACAAAAAACAGCTAAGCACAACAAAATTATGCTTACCAGAATAAAGTTACCAGCCAAAATACCATGTCGCATGTACAACTTGTGACTGGTATCCTTCTAAGCAGAAATGTGTCCAGCAGTATTTTCTGTTTAAAAGCAGCTCTATTAAATTTGGCCCTGGTGGTCAAGCCATCAGGGTGTGTGTTCTAATCCTTGTCATGACTTTTGTATCCATTAGAAAGTGGTGACTCAGCGACCACCACTTGAATTCTGTGCGCTAGACCATGCAGGGAACGATTTTCGTCCAGCCATTTTATTTAGCAAGGAATTTGAGTGAACTTATTTTTGGTTGCAAATCTTGTGTTAAGAGTAGAAATTGAAAGATTTGGTGTAGCATTTTGCTCTGCTACACAATGGAAATCGTTCACGGCCATGACACACTATTTCTCTAAAAGTTAACCAAGCTAAATACCTTTGTCCTAAAGATGTTGACCCATACAGTGTATTACTAGTACCATTCTCCGATTTATCACTGTTTTCCAATTCAACCGCGTCACTCATTTTGCATATGTATCAGGTTCAATTAAACAACCTGGTAAACACAGTCACATATAAACTGGATCTGGATCCGGATTCTGGATGGATACTAGCTACGAAACACTTCTAGTGGAGCCAGGCACACAGGGCTTGGTGCCCATGAAGAAGCTTCGTACAGCTAGGTGATGTGCTCTAGAGCAGCTAATTTGAAGTCTTTGTAAATCTTGGATGGTAGTAATAATATGTACAGTAGTTTGTTCCAGTCTTTAAACTTGGGTAGAGAACTGTTGGGTAGAGAACTTAACTTGTAGCAGTCCTTGTTGGATTGGATAACACTAGCAGTTTATGGTTTGCAGATGGCAGAGATTGAAGTTTTTATGTTATATCCGAGTTTTGTAGAATTTCCCTTTGAATGGCTGTACGTACAGGAAGTAGTGAACCGTCTGTGGTTAACAGGTTCCCGTTGGTATACTTATGTAACAGGAATTGATCTTTGGCCTAAATAATCACAACGCACACACACCTTTATTTACAATGTATCCATCAATCATGATAATGATTATAGTGTAGGTGAAAGGTCATACAGGCTAATATGTCATTATGACTTTAGGATTGGTCAAAACGACAAGTTACAACTCAGTTTGTGTACACTTCTCAAACCACATTATTTTGTTGTATTGACCCAATTCACCCGAGGTCATCATCAAATAATCTTGGATGCGCCATATTGGTGGGCAGTGTCACTGTGCGTTATTTAGTTGTGCGCATTTTAGGTGACGCGGCGGTTACACGCCGACAAAAATGCCTTGAAAGTGCATGGTTTTCCTTATACCTCATGAACTAACACGGCATGCCATTTTGTGGAGTCAATTTGTTAGTTCGCTTAAGTAAAAAGAAAATCCTGCACTTTCGAGGCATGTTTGTGTGGATCATTATATTCTTCTTTTAAAACATCTAACCATATCGATTTCATAACAAACTGTTTCAAAATGCTTTTCATAGAGCAACTCGACAGATCCAAGGCAACGTGTTCCTTTAATGCGTTATACTCGGCTCTTTACCCCCAGTTCTTGTGAACAAAAATCCACAGGCAAATCACTCAGGTGGGATTCGAACCCATGATGTTTACCAATAGACCATCGAGCTAGCAGTTCAAATCTTATGTGTGTTAGCAGCATGTACCATCATGTGATTAAATAGATGCTATTTTTTTTTATTGGAGATAAAGAATACAGTTAGTAACCCTTACACCAATAAGCACAGTATATTTGGTCCTTTCCTGAACTGAGTTCTGTGAAGAAAAAAAAAGTGAATAAAGCAAGGCAGGGCTTACTAAACCAGAACAAGCTTTACCCCGTCAAAATGTGATACTTTTTTACACACAGAGAAATTTTGTTCTTTATGTATGAGCTGTTATTAGAAAAGTTCATGCGCATGCTTTTGTTTTTTATCCATTTGGATAGTTCAATTTTTGAGATTGATTGGTACTTTTCCAAGGATCTGCAGAATCAAAAGGTTTCAGAGTTGGCTTCAAAAGTCATGAAAGTGGGGCTAGCAGAAACAAATGTAAAAATGCAACATACAACAACAGGGTCTCCACACAACATTTTTTAGGGAGAAATAGTCCCACTTGTGTGCCTAACAAAAGGATTTGGAGCTGGGCCAAACAACCACAAGTTGGGCTAAATCCAGTTATTGGGGCGCCAGCTGCTGTTTTTTCCCTGAAATTTGTCTTTATCAATAATGACAAATTTTTGTACATGTACTCCCACACAGAATTGGGAGTACATGGGTCCGCCTGATCATCACGTAATGAGTTGGCCGTAATCGTACTCGGGCGGTAAACGCAGGTTTCCAGTTGGGATAATAATCTCGGATCGGCCAAGAGATACACGTGGAAATGCAGCGGTTTTTTATCTGTACATCGTAATTGCCACAGGCCTGATCTCGGCAGCCAATCACGCAAAGTTTGCTTCGTGCATACTACGTGTCTCGTACGCTGTGTTGTTGTGATGTGCGAGGCATGGTAGTCGATGTCAGCATACAAAATTGTGTGCGTGATTGGCTGAGGTTGTGAACTGTGGCAATGTCGGTGTACAGAAAAAAAGATCGCACAAAAGTCGATGGTCGAGGGGGTCGTGGGTCGTGGGGGTCCAGGGGGTTTTAGAACAGCCCGTCTGAGATCATCTCCACAAACGATAGTGGAACGAACCTCATATAGTTCTATTCTAGGGAGGAGGCTAGGCTGAGAAAAAAGGAATACAGCGCCCCAGTTGAGTTACTGGGTCTAGGTTAAGCTAGGAAAGAAACAACCAGCAAGCAGAAGCAGCAAGTCACACCTTTTGCAAATAAATACTACCTGGTTGATTTCACACCGATTAATGGTTGACAACTGTCAGAACGTGCAGCACTATATGTCGTCATGACTGTGCTGTGGGAAGGGAAAAGCAAAAGGTGCCAACACACACAGGCAACGGGCATCAGAAGCAACAATGATTTTTACTCCATTTTCCAACCAACAAAAGTCAAAGAGAGATTGCATTTTATTTTTGCTTTTTCGACCATGCCTGATTGATTGTCATAATTGGTAAAGTCTAAAAGTGTATCGCCCACCCAGGCCATGCTGGGCTATCTCATTTTTGGTTGTTTCCCCTTGTATCCCTGGTAGTGGTATTGGGCTGAACACTCCATCTCAATTGGTTCAGTCAGAAAAATATCCTGCCGGATACATCTACGCTAACTTGCGCACTGTGTGTGGAAATAGACTACTACATGTATTTGTTGTTGCTTATTTAGGAAAAGTTTCCGTATGGCGCCACCACTTTTTCATTCGCAATAAAATAATATAGTGTCTAATTTACCTGATTGATATATCCCTTTTTGTAAAAATGAGTGAAAAAGTGGTGGCACCATACGGAAAGTTATCCCTTATTTATATGTCCCTTGAATTTAGCTAGCATGGCCAGCAGTAGGCCTATTCTTGCAAAGCAATGTACTGTGGTGAAATGGGACTTGACTAAAAACACTAACACTGTGCATGTGACAGTATACTGTACATAACAATTTCTTCCTTCCTCCCGATCCCCTGAGCTGAATCCTGCATGACAAAACACACTGATTCAGTGAACACTGACACACTGATTCAAAACACTGACACACTGATTCAAAACACACTGATTCAAAACACACCGATTCAAAACACACTGATTCAGTGACTGATTCAGTGACCTAGCCCTAGCTAGGCTACCCCGCAGCCCCCCTCGGCCCTACTTTAATAACGGACCGGGTCTTCACGCTAACGCTCGTGGGGGACGGAGCGCCGCTGGCCCCCAGCCACCTCTCCGACGAGTGCCTCCCACTCTGCACTTTGCCGTGCACCCAGAACACCGTCTTTCCACTAAGTCGGGGCCCCGTGCCGGGCCCCCACTGCAGCCGGGCGAGAGCCCCGCATTATTAATATTACTAACGAGGGCTACCGGATTACCGGTCTGTTCATTTTCTTCCTCCAAGGTTCTACCTTATGGCTATGCCCTTGTCCTTGGTTATTTTAATAGTATTTGGGGAGACAAAAACTACAATTACAATACTTACTTTTTAAGTACAAATTTTGGTACACGAAAACTGCTCTCGCCGCGCCGCCAGCAAATTGGTATTCGACCGATCTCGCAAAGCAAAGTGTAGTCTGGTTCACAGACCCCAAAAACTCCGACTAGGCTCTAAGATTTTTAACAAGAGACGTCAAGGAATCTTTGCGCAAGGGACCAGACTCAGGCCGTGTCCGAAACGGCGACTTCGGCTACAGCTACGTCTAGATCAGCGCGTCTACCAGTGTTGAAGAATAGGCAGACGCGCGCGATCTAGCCGTAGCTGTAGCCGAAGTCGCCGTTTCGGACACGGCCTAAGCAAAGTGTCAAACATGTCAGGTGACCAAGATTTTTTTTAAAGGTCACATGTCATCAATCCTGCCTTTGCACGTGCGCGCTGTTTGTTTACGCAGGGTTTGGTTTATACCATTTTGTAAAACAGGTAAACATAAACAAAAGCTAATATATACTTCACATAATTTATATTATTTTAATCGTAATCTTTTTAATAAATTTACAATATATATTTAATGTACATCAGGTTAGTAAAAAAAAAAAATAGAATAAGACTATAAGAGCAAAACGTATATTTAAGAAAAGCAACTTTCAAATCGAAAATTAATAAATTACCTCAAAGAGAAGTTCAGTCGCCTTATCGTTGGTGGCGAGCTTTTAGAGTTTGTTTACAAACAACAAGTGACAGTGTGCTTCCTTTTTCAATCATGGGGTTTCTCTCACGAGTCTGATGACCATAGGTTGCTGAATTGATGATTGAAGTAACGTAGTTTTTGAGAAAAAGGTAAATTCTCACTCAAATCTCAAATATTTAAAACTGCAGGCTTCAGACCTGAGGCCTTGTTAGTATTATTATATTACTTAATTAAATAAAGCCATCTGTCTGAAAACCACAAGGGTGTTTTTTCTTTCATTATTCTCTTGCAACTAGCCACTAGGGTGACCATTTGAGTCCACATTTTCACAGATTTGTTATTTTATGAATTATGGTTGAGTGCGTACCCTAACACCAAGTCATCATTGGAAGCGCCACCCATTGAAATACCGCCCTTATCAACGTGAACCCAATGCAGTAAAGAGGGGCACATAGGCTAGGCTGCAGCTTCAAGAATCAAGCCTCAACACCAAAGTAATGTAAGAATAGTGGTTTTTGACAATTATCAAAGGTGTTCAGTGCCTTTAAGGCAGTGGACACTATTGGTAATTACTCAACATAATCATAGCAACAAAGGAGCATTCGCTACAGTCTAAACACGTTATGCACATTACGTCATTTCAAAAGTAGGGCGCCCTCACCTAGAGGTCAAAAGGAGGCTGTTCATTGGCCAGTACTGTGATTGTTTTGTCTCCTTTTTTTCCTCTAAGACGGCGGCTGGATGAGGTCAATGCATAAGGTCTATACAAGGGAGTCATATTTTAAATGCAGTGACCTATGACACTGTTCAACCCCGAAGGTCTGAAACTCGTGGACAAACGTGAGGAAGAAGAACATACCAGAGAATGCAGTAGCCCACTCCGACATTGCACTGACATCCGTGAAGATAGAGCGCTGAAATCAAATGAGAACGATCACTGGCTAGAAGAGAGCTTAGCTTTATAAAAACTATTGCAACAAAAACCTATTCAAACTCCCTAAACAACACCCCCCCCCAACTATGGTAGTATGGTAGTCTAATGACCCAAGTGTTGCCCAATAAGCCATTTGCAACTTAGACTTGAATAATGTCTGGTACATTGACTCGCTTAGTTACAATGCACCGCTTACATTTGAATTCCTCAGACTATTGAGACAGTTGCTACGCAACGCGATTAGGGGCAAGTTTACTTACCAAATCTTGCGGAAACCCTCTGTATTCACCCAACATATCAAACAAGGCAACTAAATAAATAGTCAAGTCAAGGTTTATAATAATTTAAGCTCATAAACTTGCTAAGCACAAACCAATTTGATATTTAAGCACAACAAAGTTGAAAAGTCTAAAATAAGTTTCCGTATAATGCCTAAAAACGGGGGTTCTTCATGACTAGAAAGTGTTTTAAAGTTTGCTTTTCTGAGAATCCTTTGCTTCTCCACCAGAACAAAATAAATAATAAAATTACAACCCTCTGAAGTATAAAACCCCCCTTCTGATATTAGTGAAACGGTTCAGTCTAGGACATGAAACGCACTAAAGGCCTGTGTGCTTCGTTTTTGAAAGGGAAAGGGCACCAAGGTTTTTTTTTCTTGGTAAAGGGCACTCTAGAGCATCAAGGGCACCAAGGCAATGGAGGCCTCCGTGAAGTATCAGGCTTGTCACTGTGGACTTTGCAACTGGAAAAGAACCCCACAAAACACATAGCTTCTGCTGCCTGTAAGAAACACGCTGCCTTGGACAGGGCTTTTATGATGAACGTTTCAAAAGGATACATGATATCATGAAGAGCAGAGTTACGATGGACAGCGACAATCGCAGACGACTCGTTTGTAGAGAGCAGTGCTGAGGTGTCAGCTTGAAAGAAATCCATGTCTGGATGAACTCATAAACGGTACCCATAATGAAGCACATACTCGCTCCAAATATGTGGACAATGTATATATTGGTTATCTAAACAAATAAAACAAACACACAAAGAAAACAGTCACAGCTTAATACAAGAAAGTCTGAACATGAGATCCAGCAGTCGATTTCACCAAACTCATCCTAACTTACGATTAATCTTGGGACTTACGACGAGCCTCAGCCTTGCACTGTAGCATTTAAACCTTAAGGCAGTGGACACTATTGGTAATTACTCAAAATAATTATGAGCATTAAACCTTATATGGTAAAGAGAAAAGGGGAGAGGTTGATAGTATAAAACATTGTGAGAAACGGCTCCCGCTGAAGTGACACAGTTTTCGAGAAAGAAGTAATTTTCCACGAATTTGATTTTTAAACCTGGATTTAGAATTTGAGGTCTCGAAATCAACCATCTAAACGCACACAACTTCGTGTTACAAGGGTGTTTTTTCTTTCATTATTATCTCGCAACTTCGACTACCGATTGAGCTCAAATTTTCACAGGTTTGTTATTTTGTGCATATGTTGAGATACACCAACTGTGAAGACTAGTCTTTGACAATTACCAATAGTGTCTAGTGTCTTTAAGGATGTTTCTAGAGACAACCTATACCTCAATGCATGCAGCATTCGCCAGTCATACCCAAAACTGTATCCACTAATGCAGACCCAACCTAACAATCAGCTTACCTGGAAGTTTGCCACAATGCTCATCCCCGACACTGCCAAGGATCCGAAGAAGAATCCCCCTTTATTCCATTTTAGAACGTTCCATGGGACCTCAGGGTTGTAACCCTTCACCTGTTTATAGCGGGTTAAAGCTGTGGCGAAACCTGAGTAGGGGAAAAAGAAAACAACATTTTGATTTTGTTGACTACACAATAATAATAATACTAGTGGCTTCTTATAAAGCGCTCAAATCCCTCACTCAGTGCGCTTTAGCATTCAATTTTTCCATGCAGAGCTATACATTTTGAAGTATGAGACATATTTCTTTTCATAGTACCTAATGACCCATTTCACCTGACGTCATCATCAGAAAAATCTTGGATGCGCCATTTTGGTGGTCAATGTCAACGTGTGTTATTCAGTGAAGTGCGCATTTTTAGTAGACGCAGCGTTTACACGTAAGCCTATTGACCACCAACATGGTCCACAGTTGCTATCACAAAGGAAATCATTGTGGTGAGCGTGGCATCAGTCGCCGCGTGTGACGGGGGGGTCAATAGCAAGGATTGACAAGGTGATCAGCTGTGGCGCAATATGCAGCCAACCTAACCAGGAACACTGGCGCTAACTCCTGTTTAGGAAAAGTGCACTTAGTTATTTTACATGCATTACATAACACACGGGACCTTTGGCTTCAGTCCCATCTGAAGGCGGAGCAATAATGGTTAAAAGTCTTGCTTAAAGACACAAGTATCACGACCGGGACTCGAATTAGGGGCCGCAGTGATGGAACTCACCGAAAAATGATGCAAGATTGAGAAATTGACTGAATAAACAACTTTCAGGCGGTGTAGCTCCATCGTCACTATGGGATAATAAATAAAATAGTAAATATTCAATAAATAACTAACAAAGTACTTTAAAGGCACTAGACACTATCGGTAATTATTCAAAATAACTTTAAGCTTAAAACCTTACTTGGTAACGAGTAATGGAGAGCTGTTGATAGTATAAAACATTGTGAGAACTGGCCCCCTCTGAAGTAAAGTAGTTTTCGAGAAAGAAGTAATTTTCCACGAATTTGATTTTGAGACCTCAGAATTAGATTTTGAGGTCTTGAAATCAAGCATCTGAAAGCACGAAACTTGTGCTGCAATGTAATTTTTTCATTCATTATTCTCTCGCAACTTTGACGACCAATTGAGCTCCAATTGTCACAGGTTTGTTATTTTATGCAGATATTGAGATACGCCAAGTGAGAATACTGGTCTTTGACAAATTACCAAAGGTGTCCAGTGTCTTTAAAGCTTAAAACTGACGAGGGCCTTGATGGGAAATAAGACACTTGATCATTTTCTCTCAAACACTTTGTTCTGACAAACAATGGACACACAATGTTTTCTTTTGTGGCAGTAATCGTGGACATATTGCCCCTTCCGTGCGAGTGTCAGGAAAAGTACATGCAAACCACAAACTTCTCGTTATTTCCTTGTTCCTGACATCTGGAACCACAATATTTGTTTAACTTATTCTACAATCAGCTTACCAGTTGTCAAAACAGGAGGAACAGTGCCCAATTTTATAGAGCGGCTAAGCACGAAAATTTCCTTAGCATGAACCTTCTTCCTTGATAAAAACGGGATTACCAACCAATTAATTTAAAATTGTTGCACATTGCTTGTTACTGGTATTCAGTTTTTGTTTACTTATCCTGAAAATCAAGTGGAAATTTGGTTTGTAATTCTGTTGGTTTTTTTTTCAAGGCAAATATTTCTTGCTTAGGAAATTGGGCACTAGAAACAAGAATGTTAAGTTTTTATGTTACAACCAAATTAAGGACAATGTGTTTTATGCTGAAAATGATGAGTGTTTTTTTGTACTGCAAGTTCTCCTCTCTCACACAAAGGATTAAAGACACTGTACACTATTGGTAATTGTCAAAGACAAGTCTTTTCACTAGGTGTATCTCAACGTATGCATAAAATATCAAACCTGTGAAAATTTGAGCTCAATTGGTCATCGAACTTGCGAGATAATAATGAAAAAACCAAAAACACCCTTGTCGCACGAACTTGTGTGCTTTCAGATGCTTGATTTCGAGACCTCAAATGAATATCTAAACTTGAGGTCTCGAAATCAAATTCGCGGAAAAGTACTTCTTTCTCAGAAACTACATCACTTCAGAGAAAGCCGTTTCTCACAATGTTTTATACTATCAACCTCTCCGCATTACTCGTTATCAAGTAGGGTTTTATGCTAATAAATATTTTGAGTAATTACCAAGTGTCCACTGCCTTAAAGGATTCGGGTACTTTTTCAAAATGTCCACAGATTTACATTTAACTTACAGGGTTTCAAGATAATGATAGTGGAAAGCTTGTCTTCAAATATTACTAACTAAAGTTGTGTAGTTTTTGAGAAACGAGTAAAACAAGTCACAAAATAGTTTTGGTCTCATGAGACCAAAATTATTTTAGCAAGTAAAATTCCCTTAACCAGTTATGATATTATACCAAAACCATAGCATAACTGGTGAATACGTTTTGACATGCTAAAACTGAGACAAAAATTATTACCTTTACTCATTTCTCAAAAACTACAGCACCTCAGTAAGTAAAATTTCAAGGGAAGCTTTCTACTATTATAATCTTCAAACTGTGTAAGTTTAATGAATATCTGTGGACATTGTGTTTTTTTGTTAGGAAAAAGTACATACCTTTAAAGCTTACTACTCACAGGTTTGTTCACATGAACACTTTATCGGCTCTACCAACCCTCATCTAATTTTAACCCATCACGCTTAGAAATCGTAGCATGATTTTGCACAATTGATTGTGAAACTTGGAAAAACCCTTGTAATCCAACCAAAAGACTTCTCCCTCGAAATCACAATTTAGTGCATGGACCTTTCTATTGCAACTCACAGCCCTGGGTTTTTACAAGGTTGGAAAACCACAGGAAGTCAAAATAAAAGCAAAACCATAGCCGCAGTTTGGAATAAATGTTACACAAACTATACATAGTCCTATAATTAATTTAAAAAAAGGTTGATTTTGGTGACAAGCTAACTAACCATGGAATGTAAAAAAAAAAGTTTTAAAAACATAGCAACTGTTACTAATCGAGGGATGTTTGCAGAAAATTTAGAATTTGGTCACAACATGAGTTACGCCATTAAAGGAACATGTTGCCTTGGATCGGTCGAGTTGGTCTTTGAAAAGTGAGTGTTTATAACCGTTTGTTATAAAATGCATATGATTAGAAAGATGTTTTAAAGTAGAATACAATGATCAACACACATTTGCCTCGAAGTTGCGTGGTTTTCCTTTTACTTTGCGAACTACCACGGTCGGCCATTTATGGGAGTAAAAAATTTGACTCCCATAAATGGCCGACCGTGTTTGTTGACGAGGTAAAAGGAAAACCACGCAATTTTGAGGCATGTTTGTGTAGATCATTGTATTCTACTTTTAAAATATCTTTCTAAACATAATGCATTTTATAACAAACACTTTTCAAAGACCAACTCGACCGATCCAAGGCAACGTGTTCCTTTAAATGTTTTGCTAACAATCGGCCAGCCACATCCAGCACCATTTTTTAGCAACAATGGAAAGGTCTTTATGCTGGGGAGGGGGGGGGGGGCCTTGTGACAAAAGGGCTTTGTACGATTAAACATTGTGGATTGTGCAATCGACTGGATCAGGTTTTTAAAAAACATCTGTGAATTTGTTTTCCCCCAAAAAGGTTGTGTTGGTTCAATAACAGATAAATAAACTATAATGGAGCTACAGTAAAAAGATGGAAAATACCTTATTGATGGAAATATTGGCTTGACGTGACCGAGTGCAACAGCTATACAATACCTGCAAAAAAATAATTTCAAAAGTTACTTAAAAAACAGTTATTTGACCCCCTAACCTACCTCTAAGCCTAATTTGATAGAGCTTCTTATAAGCACTAAAAGTAGCTAAGCCAACACAAATCCATAAATAAGTTACCAGCCAAAGTGACAATTTGACATTACAATTTGTGACTGTGTCGTGTTTTGCCCTTGGCAGAAATTGTTTTTAACAATATTTGTTGCTTGCTTTAAAAGCAAACAATGATTAAAAAAGTTACTTCTAAATCAATTACTTTACCTTCCTTACCTACTCCTAAGCCTCCTTTAATAGGCTTAAGCACAAAAAGTAAGCTAAGCCAGCACAAATCCATAAAGAGGTTACCATTCAAAATACTAACCTAACATTACAGTTTGTGCTTTGGCCTTGGCAGAAAATCGTTTAACAATGTTTTTTTTTTCTTCTTGAAAGCAGCTCGAAATTTGCCCCTGGTGGGTGGGTTTTCCTTTTGAACCATTGATTTGTTCAACACTGAATGGTTTATATGTGTATACATGTAGTGGTTAGGACTCTGAGCTCACTGTTTAGGGCCATTCAGATTATCAGAAAAGTCAAGGTTAAACAAAAATCAACTTTGTTTCTCTCTTTAAAACAAAAATTGTTTTGACTCACCCTGTCAGCCACCATACCAGTGATTTTGATGTTTAGATTGAATGGCTTCATATGAGAATCAATACACTGAAGAACTGATATTTGATATAATAGGGCCCAAGTCTTGATCAACCAGATTTTTTTAAGGTTTCCAGTATCGGTAGTTTTCAATGGCTTTTCCTGGCTAAAAGGGTTTGGATACTTTTTGTTTGAAACAAGACACAGATTTACATTAAAATTACTTGGTTTAAAGATTATGATAGCAGGATGCTTCCCTTCAAATTTTACTTGCTGAGGTGCTGTAGCTTTTGGGAAATTAGGAAAACATTCCACAAAAAAGGTTGTTCTCTCAAGGAGACTCAAAATTATTTATTCCTTATTTCTCAGCAAGTAATATTGTAGCTTTCTACCATCAATGTAAATTTATCTACAAAAAGTACCCAAAGGCTTTAAACGAACAACCTTAATTGAAGGTTATAGTCAGGAATGTTTTTGTTTTTCTTCAAAAACTTTAACAAGTTAAAACAGTCATCCTGGTACCCAGCACTGACAATATACTCACGGTATTATAATAGAAAGACTCAAGAAGAACGCAAACAGTAGCGGCAACCAGCTAAGATCAAAAGAGAGCCAATTCCTCAGTGAAATAAAACTCTTCTTCTGTGCTACACTCTGTAGGCTGTAGGGGAAAAAGAAAGAAACAAAATAATTTGTGTTCAACTTTCCAAATTCCAAATATTACCCTCAAAATTCCTTAGAATACTAAAACTCTTCTTTTGCGGTACACTCTGTAGGCTGTGAGGAAAAAAAAGAAGTAAAATTTGCTTACAACTTCCAAATTTACCCTCTCAGATTTTTTTTAGACTGCACAGTGACTCTACAAAAGGAGAGGACAAATTTGCTTAAAACTTCCAAGTTTACTCTCACAAATTTGATTTAGACTGCACATGGACTCAACAAAAAAAGGAGACGATTGTTTAAAACTTCAAAAATTTTCCTCACAAATTGCACATTGAGTCTGAATAAATTATATTTTAGAGTCTAACCACCGATTCTTTTCAGAAACAACAGTATTCAAAAGATATATATTCACACGGTGTTACCGCAAACATTTCTTCAGTTATACTTCCACTATGATCTTGTAAGCACAAAATCTTGCAAAGCACAGAAAATTATTGCTAAGCAGAAATTGGTTACGCAAAAAAAAGTACCTAAAGTTAAAATTGTGGTGTTCCACCCATTTCTTGGCTTACCATAGATTTTGCTAAGCTTTTTTTCTTCTGCTAAACAGCTTTAAGAAATCAGAATTTAAGAATTTAGTTGTATGACAATGTATCTGATTTAATTTTCAAGAGGCTGAGAGACTTCTAAATATTTTTTGAGTATTTTTGAATTTTTAGCATTTACCATTGTTTGCTATAGGAGTTATACGCACCCTCACCAGTTAAAAAAATCCAATGCTTTGCATACACGGTTTGAATTTGAGGGGGAAATCTCACGGCCACACGACCGGAAATGTTTTATAAATTGTTTTTATAAATACACAGAGTTTAACTTTTGAACTGTTTAAATTTTAACAAGTAAACACGAACAAGAGAGAGAATATTTTATCTCATTTGTATTCTATACTCTTTAATATTAGACCATGGACTCTGGATCGAGAAGGACTGAAAGTCAACACTTGAACAAAAACATAAAATCACGAGTTAACTGTCCCTGGTATAGTGTAGTAAAATCTCTGGCTTGGCTCTATGTGTAATTTACGAATTGCCAGACCACGAGCAAGTTGTCTAGAATTAACTGAAACTTTTAACCGAAATACCCTTTTAATTGAAGCAGTAGGTCTGTCGAATCGTAAGTTGTAGTTGCCTCACTTCCCAGTTTATCGTTCTCCATTTCACCAATTCCTCAAAAACAGAGTTTCAGTGGAGAGCAAACAGCAAAATGGATGATGCTAAAACTGCGGGCAGTTTGGTGTCGTGTGTACAGCGTGCAAGTAGTGAAGTGTGACGGTAGATCAATGCTTGATGATGTAAACTGGTTTCGGGGTCAGTGGGATGGGACAGTTAATCCATGGAGAGGTACACAAAGAAGTGGTCCTTGTAACAAGACTACCTCAGTCTTTTAAATGAGCAGTATCCAGCTATTGAATTTCTGGGTAGTTCCGTTGGCTGCGCGCACTCGCGTCCTTGAATTCTTCTCAGAATTAAAAACAATTTATTGAACGAATTTCTTCATTGGGAATGTGCCTTTATCAGTTTTTATATCATGAAGTGAAAGGCATTGTGCACTTTTGGCAATTAACACCATGCTGACGAGACAGTCAATCCATTCATGAAGGTAGAAATACATAATGATCTATTTATCATCCAGAGCTCATCAATAAATCTTAACTTCAACAATCAGAGAAAGAAGAGCTAAATTATACTCAAAATGAGCTCAACTATGCAGCAAAATGTTACAAAAACTGTTTTATTTTGAAAGAGTGTGGTAAGAAAAAAGAAAGACAAAAAATGCCGGATGGCGCCAGTGGTAGGGGGTTTAATCAAAGATAAGTCTTTAGAGTTTCAAGCGAAGTAACCACTTAGCTAGGCCGGCACGAGTAATAGCTGTAGAATTAAATCTTTATATAGGTTTCTCTATTGCTATTGTGATTGTGCAATCAAACCCATGCACAAAACCGTCTAGACTTGTGAACAAGTCGTTTATGATTTGTTGCGGTAAGATAGTCTATTCGTGGTGGTGGCGTAATGATCCGACAGCCATTTCACGACTTATCCACAAGTCTAAAATCCGTCAGGTGACCAAGGTTACGCCCACACACAACACGAGTATCATTGTCACATGCACTTGTTATTGTTTACGCTGGTTATTGGGCCATACCATTTTTATTAGGAGGTATGTTTTACAACCACCGAATCGTTAGTTTGTTTTATTTCTTTATTTTAATCAAAACTGCTTCCAAAATATTGTTTACTTTTATCTTTATTGCATTGAAATACAGTTAAAAATAGAATGAGTAAAACATATTTTTGTTTAAAAGATATAATTTTCACATCATTGTAAATAAAGTTCCTTAAAAAATAGTCGAGTCCCCCTAAGCGGCGCGCTTTTTCTTCAAAAAACTCGATGGAAAGCAAAACATCTACAGTCATAATATTACCATAGAGAAAAATTGTCCTTTCTCTATGATATAACCTATCAAATTTTGAGGAAATGACAAAATGGACGTCTGTATTTGACATTTCGAATTGTAACTTCCTCTTCTAAGAGAAAGTTACAAAGACAAACCATTTCTCATTCCTTATAATATAAGGTTTCAACAAACATTACAATTATTAGATACAACATTACCAATGCAGTACAAGAAACAACGCAAGTAAACTTTGAAATCTTGTGACATAGAACAATAAACCAAAGTTGAAATGGAAACAGAACACTAGTTAAAGACAGTGGACACTATTGGTAATTGTCAAAGACTATTCTTCACAGTTGGTGTATCTCGACATACGCATAATAACAAACCTGTGAAAATTTGAGCTCAATCGGTCGTCGAATTTGCGAGATATGAATGAAAGAAAAAAACACTCCTGTCACACGAAGTTGTGTGCTTTCTGATGCTTGATTTCGAGACCTCAAATTCTAAACTTGAGGTCTCAAAATCAAATCAGTGGAAAGTTACTTCTTTCTCAGAAACTATGTCATTTCAGAGGGAGCTGTTTCTCACAATGTTTTATACCATCCATCTCCCTCCATTACTCGTAGTCAAGAAAGGTTTTATGATGATAAATATTTTAAGTAATTACCAATAGTGTCCACTGCTTTTAATAGATAAAAGTTTAAAAACTCATATAGTATATCAGAGAAGGACAGACCCATATATTTAATAAGATGGTCAGGATTAACTAAAGTAAATCTAACCACTGTGACTAAAAAGCCCCTATCAATCCGATCTTAAAATGGGAATACATTGTTTAGAAAATAAATTACAAAACAGCTAAGGAGAACCTTGTTTAATAGCAATTATGATGATGACGGAATAAACATTGTTCATAATTATACACATGTCTATTTTAAAGATTATTAAGAAAAATTACGCCTAATAATTTTGGCAAAATGTTGTTATAATTTAAGCAAAATTTTCTGATTGAAGCAGCTAATATAGATTTTCTCGGTCAATTTCGGAAAATGAGCAGCCAATTTAACCACCAGCTTATTCTATTTGGCACGAAATTGAATGCCACTGAAAAGGGTCATTCGATTTCATTTTAAGACTAGTCAAATGTACTTTTACGTTATTCGATTTAACAAAATAATCATTCAATTCATCAAAGCAGCATTCAAATTCACAGACGCTTCTTGAGGCGTGTGTGTCACGAAAAAGAATGACGATACGCTAAATTGAACAGGGTGCTAAAGGAATTTGACTCGGACTCAAAACGAAATTGAACGTCCGAATTCTGAGTTTGAAACGCAGTAAAACTGGACAGGCAAAACAGTTTTAATTCGAATGCATGAAAATGAAATTGACTCCTCGTTTGCCGAAATTGGCCAAGAAAACCTATATTACCAGCAGATGTTTAGTGTCTGATTTATGTTTGTGCTCATGTGTTTTCTTTGGTTTCTTCCGCAAGGATAGGGAAAAGACACGTAATTGCTTTCCAGAACGAGTGATTTCATTGGATAAACGTGCAGTTACGTAAGCTTTCCATGTGTTTTGATTGGTCCAAAGTCACGTGGTTGGTAGCTACACTGTACTTTCGGTCGTCTGCAAAGGTGATTATAGACGGGAATTGAATCCCTTGCATAATTATCACGAGCCTCGAAGTGTGACGTCAGATGTTCAGGCTAAACAAAAGCCTTCTCCTTCCCTTTTCCAAAAAAAGGCAGGACGCTAGATGACGTCATAATCCAATAATAACCTTTGACCCTGTGTGACCCCGATCGTCCCGAACTCTCGATAGAATGTGATGAAGAAGAAGATAAAGGCGATTGCGTTGGCCCACTCCGAGGTCGTGCTGATGATGTGGAACGCAAACCCCTGAAACGAAGGGGAAAATAATGACAGGGTTGGTCACAGCCATTCAATTTTATAAAATTTTACGCAAAAAAAAACAAAAAAAAACAGAGAAACAACTATACAAACAATAACACCCCCAATACCCCAAAACAACACGCAAACAAATAAACAAACAAACAAACAAACAAACAAACAAACAAACAAACAAACAAACAAACAAACAAACAAACAAACAAACAAACAAACAAACAAACAAACAAACAAACAAACAAACAAACGAACAAACGAACAAACAAACAAACAAACAAACAAACAAACAAATACCCAAACAAACAACAAAACAACCAACAAAACAGTGACACCAAACTCCATGCCTGCATAAACAGATGCCCGATATAAGTTATGACAGTGTTTATCAGTTTCCCTTTTGACGAATATTCATTGATAGTAGTTAATAAACCTGGGCCCAGTTTCATGACTCTGCTTTACCATTGTGAAATACGCTTGACGTAAGCGCAAAATTCCCCCCAGGTACCGATTCTACTGCTAAGCAGAGCCATGAAACTGGGCACTGGTACCGGTATAACGGAATTAGCTAAAATAGCGAGCAATATACATACCACATGTTCTGGAAGCCGTTCTAGGTGAGACAATTCATCAAACACCAAGTCTAACACAACTGAGTCAAGGTATTCAATTAAAGTACACAAATTTACTCGGTACAAATGAAATTTGCACACACGTACAAAAATAATTCTAAGCTCGAAAGAAGTTTCTATATATGCATAACAAGTTTTAAACACTCTTTTCCCCCCCACCTTTTTTCAACAAAACTTGACGACTAATGAAGCTAAAACATTTACAGGTGGTACCAATGTCATAGTAATAATAATAGTGCATGGCTTCTTATAGCGCGCATATTCGTCACTCATGACGCTCCTGGCGCCGTAACATACACTATTTCTTGCAAGATGTGGGGGTCCTGCGTCTGAAATAATTGAGATCTATACATGTACTTCTTTTATAGCACCATGAGGGTTTACAAGGTGCTGCGGCGCAAGTTGCTGCCGATCAGACCAGGAACACCGGAGCAAACACCCTCTCTTTTCGTTTAGTGCACTGGGTTCTTTGACATGCGTTACACAACACATGAGACCAAATGCTTTGCGTCCCATCCGAAGGACGAATGTGTCTTTCTGGGCAATTCGAACCCACACACTCTGCTGATCAGAAACACCAGAGTTTGAATTCGGTGCATGCTCTTAACCGCTCGGCCACGACACTTCCACAAAAAACAAAAGACCAAAAACAAAAAGGTATCAAAACCCTTTGACTGATAAGCAATGCAGTCATGTCTTATATAAAATTTCAAATGGATACTTGTGATGATGAAGACTGCAGTAAAGATGGAGGCCCACAACCGCAGACGACACGTAAGTAGTGAGCAGTACTGAGGCGACAATTTGTAAGAAATCCAACTCTGGGTGAATCCATAAATGGACCCTCCACCGAAGCATAGAGCCCCGCCTATCAGGTGTACCGAGTTTATGTTGGGTTTCTGTTGAAGACACAGACACAATCTTGTCACTGGTAGTCAAGTTAGTGGTTATTAGGGCATTGTCATACGAGGCAACTTTTACAGGTAACTTCAAAAGCAACAAAACTGCAGGTTCCACTTCATAAACATCGATGTGTGTTAAAGGCAGTGGACACTATTGGTAATTACTCAAAATAATGATTGGCATAAAACCTTTCTTGGTGACGAGTAATGGGGAGAGGTTGATGGTATAAAACATCGTGAGAAACGGCTCCCTCTGAAGTGACGTAGTTTTCGAGAAAGAAGTAATTTTCCACAATTTGATTTCGAGACCTCAGATTTAGAACTTGAGGTCTCGAAATCAACCATCTAAAGTCACATAACTTCCTGTGACAAGGGTTTTTCTTTCTTTCATTATTATCTCGCAAATTCGATGACCGATTGAGCTCAAATTTTCACAGGTTTGTTATTTTATGCATATGTTGAGATACACCAACTGTGAAGGCTAGTCTTTGACAATTACCAATAGTGTCCACTGTCTTTAAGTATGAATCTTTCATTATATTTTGATGCGTCTCGCGTCGCGGCAGAATGCAAAACCGAAGGGGGGGGGGTGACACGTTCCTCAAATAAAATGACAATAATAATTGATATTGTGTGCGGTATACTCGAATTTCGGGTTGAGTGAAACAATTCCAGGGGTCGATTTCACAAAGAGTTTGGACTAGTCCTAACTTAGGACTAGTCCTAGGAGATATACAAATTGCATGGGTAGTCCCAGGTTAGGACGAGTAACTGGTCCTAACTCGAGATAAGACTAGTCCTAACTCTTTGTGACATCCACCCCAGGAGGGAGGAGGGACAAATCGATTTTTATTTTTATGGATGGCACCTTACCTGGAAGTTTGCTGCTAGGCTCATCCCAAGAGCTGCCAGGCAGCCGAAGACAACTGCAGCGTCATTCCACTTTAAGACTATCCCTGGAACATCTTGACGGTAGTCTTCGTTAACTTGCTTGTAACGAACATAAACTGAGGTAAAAGCTGGGGGGGGGGTGAAATAATGAAAAATAAAGAAAAATAAAGTGAAATAATGAAACTTCACTAGAAAAATATAAAAGTTCCAAGTCCTTCGCATGTGGATTATTTACCAGTCTGGCTACCATAGACAAAATCCATACTCTTGGTTCAATTTCCGTTTTGGTATCGAACCGAGTCTGCTGCTGAAAACACCAGGGCCCAATTTCATAGAGCTGCTTAAGCAAAAAAAAATTGCTTAAGCAAAAAAATCTTTGCTTTGTAAAATCAGATTACCTGCTGTAAGACTCCACTCAATTGTTATGCTAAGTAAACAACAGCTAAATATTAGTCACAAGCAATGTACATGGCATGAAATTTTTGCCAGTAACATGTGTAAAATAAGCAAGCTATTTGCGTGCTTAAGCAAATTTTTTGCTTAAGCAGCTCTATGAAGTTGAGCCCAGAGCTCGAGTCCGGTGAACTATAGGGGCTCGGACACAATACACGCCAACACTGTTTTCGTGACTTACCAAAAAACCCAGCCAGGTTCATGAGTTGACTGAAAATACAACTCTCGGGGGGCGTCGTTCCATCGTCACTGTAATAAAACAAAATACAAAGAATGAATTTGTTTTCCCCCTTTATACAATTTTTTCACAAATACTTGAATGTCTCAGTTATTGAAAAGATAGAGATACGGACATTCTAACCATTTAAAAAACGTTATTGTCCAACCGCAAATGTCACACAACGGTTATTATGAAGTTCAAAGTTGAAATGGAGTTTGTAAAAGTGAAAACAAAGTAAAGAAAAGACGTATTTTAAAAGTAACAATAAAACACTATTAGAGAGGGTTAGAAGATCTAGGTAGGAAGTAGTCTTGAAGTCAAGACGGTAATTGTTAAGCGCTACCTACGACTGGTGTATGTGTTTAATCGCACTGTGACTGTTGCATGAACGGCAGATAAATAGGCACCGCCTAACGACTTGTCATCAAGTCTAGATAGGAAGCGGCAGTTCTAGGGGTGATAAAGGGACTTCCCAGGTCTTTTGTAAGTTGCGCAATTCGGCAACAGGGTCCTTTAAAGGGGTAACAAGCGAAGCAGACCCGAGGCTGTACATGAAATTAATAATTGTTTTCTCCATTTATTTATTTTATGATCAAACTTTATACGTACCTTATGTAGGGGAATATTGGATCGACATGTCCCAGTTTAACAGCTATCCCATACCTGCAAAAATTATAAACAACTATTAAAACAGTATTTTTGACCATCCTGTTAGTTCTGGCCACCATTTCCAGCGAGTTTACAAACTTGTTGAAACCATTATTGCTTGTGCACGGGAGGAAATTTGATCCTGCTCGACGAAATTGCCGCTGTCATCGTGGTGCAGTTTTTATGGGGAATTTTGTTTTGCTAAATCAATTCAAAAGGGAAATCTTTAAATACAAATCAGGAAAACAAATTTAAGGATGGCAATTCTGTAAAAGTGAGACAAAATGCGCACGGAAGGGCATTTAAAGCTCGGAAGAATCGTCCCTTTTGTTTTTTTATTTATGCGTTCTAGGCCTACCATTTCCACTATTTTAGTTCAAAGAACTTCTTGCAAATTTTAACCCTAGAGTTGAAACTGACTGTCATCCGGGTACCCAGCAATTAAGAGTACTTACGGTATTACCATCGAAAGAAACAAGAAGATACCCATCAATAATGGCAACCAGCGAAGTCTCGACGAACGGGAGTGCTTTATTCTGCGTTTAAGATTCTGTGGACTAAAGAGATACAAGACAAATTCTTATCCGAAATAAGATTTTGCTAATGATTGCCTGGTGAAAAACTGGCTATAATATTTTCTTTAGACATGATTCAATCATGCTTGCTGATCTATATTTATTTTATTCTACTTACTTATTTTAATTCTCAGACAATACATAAATTAAAAATAAAACAAGCAGAGGCCGTCCAGGGAAAGGCAAAAGTCATAAAAACTGTCCATCAAACAAAAACGATGTGGCCTCCCAGACCTTGCTCATAAAAAGGGTAAACATTTATATACTTTACATAACACAGAAATCTAAAATTGACTTCTTTTTTTTAGTCGGAAGCCAATGATCTCTAGAAAGGTTATACGCTGTATAGCAGCTTAAAAAGAAAAAGTTTGGCCAAGGTTGTCAATAAAAATGGAAGTTCCTACCTCACTTTAACTAGACTTGACTCAAGTCCCCATCCCGTGCCATCGCCAGAAAACTACTGTTTTGAAATGCTAGCTCTGCATTCCCCAACCTGTTCCGCATTTTGACGGCGAGCGCGCCTGCAACAGAGCCCCATTTCATAGAGCTGCTTAAGCACAACATTTTGCTCACGCAAAAAATTCTTGCTTAGTAAAATCAGATTACCAGCCAAGACTCCACTTTAATTGTTATGCTAAGAAAGCTGCAGCAAATGTACAGTCACAAGCAATGTATATGGCGTGACATTTTTGCCAGTAACATGTGTAAAATAAGCGAGCTATTTTCAAGGTTAAGCAAATCTTTTGCTTGAGCAGCTCATATGAGATTGAGCCCCTTGTTTGCTAGTTTAGTTGGTGCGATATGCTTGGGGACCTCTCACACGAGCATGGGACTTGAATCAAGTCTACACTTCAACCTGCCCACAATGACTTCCATTTTTATCACATGAATTGTGGTGTATTTCGCGTGGGATGGTAGACAATAATCCACACACTGTGCAAAGGAGCTGCCATACTGGAAAAACGTTTTATTAACTATACTTGGTAATGCAGGTCATGGTGTGACCTTTGACATGAGCTGTGTGCAAAGTAGACAGTACTTAATATTCATGAGCTGGGTGTAACCAAGTGGGCCAAAGCAAATATATCACATGAATGTTCGTTTCCCCCTCGTCTCCAATGCGGCACATTTGAATAGAATTATCATTGAACAAACTTATACCTTATGTTTATGGAGCCGTAGTCTGTACTCGCTTCACCACTCCCAGACTCCTCACTCTTCATTTCAACAATTTCACTCATGTTTATCAGTTTTCACTCCGAGTTCCACTAGTTTTTCATTCAGGTTATAATACACTGGAACAATACAATGTTCGTCGCCGCAGTTTACTTTTAAAGAACTTGACGTTTCAAAATCCCTTGTTGGCGAATTACCAGGAAATAATAGTTGAAAGTGAAATATCATAATATTATTATAGACCTAATACAATTATTAGTTTCTGTGCTTGTGAACCGGTGACATTATTACGCATGCACCCATTGATCAATGTCACGAGAAAAGCGACCTGGTTTGGGGGAAGTCCCCATTTCAGTGGTGATGTCATGTATTGTGACACTCGGACTAAAGAGACCACTAATAAAATGGGATAGGCTACGAGGATAAAACAAATAGGTCAATGAGTCAATATAGTAGTCAATAGTCAACAGTCTGTTTTCTACCTCCATGGTTTTATTGTCACACATTATGATTAACGGTGAAAGTCACTTTGGTTTGCGAGTCTAAAAACATTAAAATTACAAAAAAAATACAGAATAAACCAAAACTAAGTGTGAGGCAACAACAAAGGGCACAATGTAAGTGGGACCCGAGTTTTAGCCGAATTTGTTTTCTCTGGACGACTGATCAAAACGATTTATGAAACTTTTGGCATAAGGGGGGGGGGGGTGTACATTGTCCACTGTAGAATGTACACCCGACATTTTACAGGAAGAGGTATTGACTATAGAACATTAATTTGAATCTTAGAAAGTTAACACGCATGATAAAGCCGAATGCTTTCTTATTTTTAGACCTCTGGAACGGCACCCTTATGCAACCGTAGGGCGTTTATTAAAGTTCATTTCGCACTGAACATTTTGTGCCTAAATGTTTACAGGTTTAATTTTAGGACACACGAAAGTGATGATATGACAAAAGTACCATTAAAAAGTATCCTGCCTCAGAAACAAAATAATTTCTCACTCAAAAATTGAGACATTTCAAGCGCCCAAATGAAGCCTTTTATTATAGGCATCTGAAAGCACAAAAACTTGTGCAACAAGGGCGTTTTTCTTTCATTATTCTCTTGCAACTTCGATGAGGAAGAGGTTCTTTTCTTTAATTCCTATGCAGAAGGGGTTCTTCTCTTTAATTCGTTAATTGACAATTAAAATAATGTTATGCATAGTCTGCACACAAGCAACTGTGTACACAGTCAGGTGACTAAAGGTCACAAAAGGTCACCTGAACCACGGAGCTTGTGTCACTGTCACATGCTTCACTGTTGATCACTGTCACGTGCTTCACTGTTGATGTTTCCATTCACATGGACTGGTTTATACCATTTTGTAAAAATAGGTAATTTCTTTACGGCAAACAAATGATTATTTTGTCATACTCATTAAATAAGAATGTTTTAACCCATACTAAATAGTTATAAATCTCAAATCCATTTCATTACAACTAATAAGTAGACTAGGTACAGAATGTTGGTTTTAAAAGAATCCTCAAGTATGATTATTTCTGTCAATCCCTAAAAAGTGTTCTCAACCTAACGTTGGTGGTGCGCTTTCTTTAGGGAGAGTCCCTTTTTCTCCTCTAAGATGTAGCGACAATCATGGGTTCTTTGTTCAGTCCTTCAAGTTCACCTTCATTTCATGGCGTTAGTGTGTAAAATATGACTGTAAGTAAAACTTTTAAAATAGTATTGGTATATTACCTGGTAGTGGAAGCTGTGATATTTAGAGACTTTTTTTGTTACTGTCTAATAATATTAATATTAATTTGTGTAAATTGTTGTCATTTTCTTGGTTCGGTTGTTCACCGTCTCTAGCTAGTTATGCATGTATGCATGTTAGTTATAACAACTAGGCCTACAGCTATCGTCTCCACCTGGATAGCGGAACGAACTTCATAATAGTTCTAGGAGTAGCCTACAGCTAGCCTAAAATCGGTCCAAGAAATATATAAGACCATAGAGTAAGGACAGAGATGACCCAGTAATTTAACTGGGTCTAGAGAAATATCTTGTGACTTCCGTGTTTCTGTTGTTTCACTTTTGTTTTAACAACACATAAGACCATAGAGTAAGGACAGAGATGACCCAGTAATTTAACTGGGTCTAGAGTTAAAGTGCAGTGTTATTAAAGGAACACGTTGCCTTGAATAGGTAGAGTTGGTCTTTAAAAAGCATTTGTAACCGTTTGTTATAAAATGCATATGGGTAGAAAGATGTTGTAAATACAATGATCCACACAAACATGCCTCGAAATTGCACGGTTTTCCTTTTACCTCGTCGACTAACACGGTCGGCCGTTTATGGGAGTCAAATGTTTGACTCCCATAACTGGCCGACCATGTTAGTTCGCACAGTAAAAGGAAAACCACGCAATTTCGAGGCAAATTTGTGTGGATCATTGTATTCTACTTTTAAAACATCTTTCCAACCATATGCATTTTATAAAAAACGGTTACAAACGCTTTTTATAGACCAACTCGTCCGATCCAAGGCAACGTGTTCCTTTAATAGACCATGGATGGAACTGGGGCTCTGTAATTTTTTTTAAATAGTGACATTTGCATTCTTACACTACAGCCAATCTCCTTCATTAACATACACTACTTAATAGAAACATTGGATGAACGTCAATGAATACAAATTGCACATTTTAAAAACAAGTCGTCAAGAAATTGTGATTCAGTAACTAGGGGGGTTCGAACCCACAACCATGTAATTGCAAGTCTGGTGATCCCCCTCCGTCAGCAGAACAGATCGAGGGTTGTGATAGTTCTGTGGGAGGATCGATGGTTAGGAATACCGCAACCTGCAGGAGGATCGAGGGTTGTGATTATCGTAATCTGCGGAAGGGATTAAGTGTTCCTAAACCCTTGGATGCCTAAAATCCACTATTGAAACAACCTATAGATACAGAAAAAAAAAATAAAGAATATCGACTGATTTGTTCGGGTAAATGAATTAAAATCTCATTTTCTTCACACAGATTGCCAAGATGAGGAGCCTCAGCTTTCTACCAATTTGTTTGTTTTTATTACTGGTCGTCACTCTTGTCACAACCTATACTATTGCTGTCCTCAGAGGAGATGTGGAAGTTTTTTTTCCATATATAAGGTTTGTTAATCATCCCCCCCCCACGCTCTACCATCCTACTTCCCCCAATGTTTGATTGTCATTGCTCAGTTGACTCTGCCTTACACTTCAACCAATCAAAAGTCAAACCAAACGCCAATTATGCCCTTAACTTTTTAGTGACTGATAGTCTCTCTAGACTGGTCAGTGCTTTTCAACACTGAACTACTTAGCCAGACAACTTGGAGAGAATTCTGACTAGTCCTAAGGGGTCGATTTCAAAGGCCGAGTCACACTGCAGCGATAAGAAAACGATAACGATCACGATGCAAAGAGAACACGTTATATTGGTTGATTTGCTCCACGCAGAATACACACACGCTCATTCAACCAATAGAATGCGTTCTCTTTGCGTCGTTATCGTTCTCGTTTGCTGCAGTGGGACCGGGCCTTTAGGACTAGTCCTAGGAGATATTAAAAACGTATGGCTAGTCCTAAGTTAAGACGAAAAACGTATGGCTAGTCCTAAGTTAAGACGAGTAACTCGTCCTAAGTCGAGATAAGACTAGTCTTAACTCTTTGTGAAATCACCCCAGGTGTTTTAATTGACCGTTTTAACTGATCATTGTTAAGGGAGAATGCCGGTAGTTAGGGGCAGATCTGTAATAAATAAATTTTGTTTTGTTTTCTAGTGATACTGGAGGGAAGCCGCCGGAAAGCTGCATTTTCGGTCAGTTTGTGAATGTGGCTTGTGTACTATGTAAGTATTTTTCCCATCAACAGTTTTGTTCTTTTTGCGCTATAGAAGACGTCATTATTATTATTTACTGCAAACCGAATAACATTGATACCTTACCATGCATTGTCTCAAAGCATACAGGTTTAAAGGCAATGGGCGCGTTTGGTAGTTGTCAAAGACCAGTCTTCTCACTTGGTGTATCTCAACATATGCATGAAATAACAAATCTGTGAAAATTTGGGCTCTATTGGTCGTTGAAGTTGCGAGAGAATCATGAAAAATAAAAACACCCTTGTCACACAAGTTGTGTGCTTTCAGATGCTTGAATTCAAGGAATTTGATTCAAATTTTTTAGTGACGAATTACTTCTTTCTCAAAAACTAGGTTACTCCATAGGGAGCTGTTTTTCACAATGTTTTATACTATCAACAGCCATTAATCGTTACCAAGTAAATTTTATGCTAATAAGTAGTATGACTAGTTACCGATAGTGTCCAGTGCCTTTAAGAATGTTTTGTCTCTCCTATTGCTCAGTACTTGCTACACTTTACGTTCGTTTCAAAGAAGTGGATACCATAGCGGGCCTTCCTTCGACGCAGATCAATGGACTCAACAAAGTCAGTGCCGTGCTCGGAGTCGCAGCAACACTAGGGATGAGTGTGGTCGCAAACTTCCAGGTGAGTCGTCTGGCAACCAGACAGTCGCTAGACAATCCTTCAATCCTTTCGGCTTAAATTTTACTATAACTTAACTCGCAGGTTTACTATTCATATTTATGTTTATAGTTACTCTTATTCTCCACAACCGCATGCAAAGCTTCAAACATCATTTAGTATTCAAGTTGTTAGACAGGACTGTGGCTGGGTGTTGACAGAGGTCACCAAGGTCAACTGACTGCAGGACAAATATTGCCAATGCATCATGAGAATTAAAAACTAGTCGCAACTATGATGTAGACTTCACTAGTCACCCTGGCCTAAACCTTGTGATTGCAAGTCCTGCAGTCAGTTGACCTTGGTGACCTCTGTCAACACCCAGCCACAGTCCTGTCTAACAACTTGAATACTAAATGGTGTTTGAAGCTTTGCATGCGGTTGTGGAGAATAAGAGTAACTATCAATATAAATATGAATAGTAAACCTGCGAGTACAACCGTGAGTAAAATCTCTTTTGAAGGAGTGCATGGTGGCTCTGAAAAGAGCCGGTTTGGTCTATACTTGAATACGATACATAAATTGTTCAGGCCTGTATGCTTAATTTTGAATTGGCAAGTGCACTGAGGCATTTTTTCCCCTAAAGGGCACCCTTTGAAGAAATTGTAAATATGTACTGAAGCATTTCAAGGGCACAAGGGCAATGACTCAAGGGCATTGAGGCAATCGCATTTGTTGACTAAGTTAAGTATCAGGCCTGGAAATTTCGAACTGCCTCTAGCTATCACCAGGCAATCTCGGTTGTCTAGTTGCAAAGGTTGTGGGTTCGAATCCCACCCGAGTAATATGCCTATGTGATTTGTTTATACACAGCTTTGGAAAGTGCACAGTAATATACAGTGCTTACACAGATCAGTGTTTCTGGGTAAACAAATTTATCCCAGAAGCAAATTTCAATTTTTTGACACCATCTTTGTTTTTTCTTCGGCACTTCTATATGCAGGACACCAACGTATTTGTGGTGCATCGTATCGGCGCCTACACCTTGTTTGTCTGCATGACTCTTTATTCCATGCTACACACAATGATCACCTATCTACTATGCCCAGAGTACAGCAAACCGCTCGTTGGCATGGTTCGTCTCTTGCTGTCGTTGTTGATGTTCTTCACCATGGCTACATGTATCCTTTAATCTAAACTATCAAAAACTTTGCCTCTTTTGTCAATGTCTTTGTTCGGGGGCCAAATTCTTCAAAGGTCATGGGTTCAAATCCCACCCGAGTAATATGCCTGTGATATTTTTTCACAGGACTCGGGGAAAGTACCGAATACACAGTGCTAGCACACATTGGTGTTTGGGCAAAACCAAAATTAGTATTTTGTTATCCCCAATGCAAATTTCCATCTTTTAAAGATTGTTTTCCTTAGCGTAATTCTCCTGTAGGCTTTACAACGTCTTCTGTAGCCTCGGCAGAATGGATGAACCACCATAACCCAAATGACACCGAGTTCTTCTGGAAACCAACCGATGGGGTAAGTCAGTAAATCCGACCATTCCCATGGTCGGAGAAACTTTCGAGAGAAATTCAGAACCAACCTCTGCTCTCCTGATCCCAATTTCATTAAGTCTCCTGGGGATGACTAGAGCAAGCTAGTCGAAACGGTGAGACCAATTCAAGAACTGACTCCGCGGTAGTGCAGTTAATTACGATCCTATCAGCTAAAGTAGTAGTGCCAGCCAATTTTCTATACCTTCCGCCCAGGTTGTAGTAAAAACGCAGGACAGTTCTTTTCAGAATTGAGAAGTCTCCCGAACATCCGAAAAATCTACTCCGTGGTAGTTAGAATAGAGAAAGACGTTCTCTAAAGAACAAACAGCAAACCAAATGTATATATTGATACCTCACCATGCAATGCCTCAAATCCTATAATATTCATTAAGACTGTTAGCACAAAAACTTGCTGAGCACAGACAAAAACTTGCTTTAATAGCAGACACTGGTTACCAGCCTAAATTCAACAAAGTTTACATTGGTTCAACTGGTGCCCACTCATTATTTTGCTTAGAAAGAAAATCTTAAGCAGTATTTTCTACTCCAATTCAGTTTCAGCTCACCCCAAACTTCTGCGTTTATGAACTATAATGTCAAAGTTGTTGCTCCTTAACAACTAAACTTAAAGAGTCTATTATTTTTGTACTCTACCACTAAGGGTTATGACTTTCATATATATAGCAAGTACAATGTGCGAATGGGCACTGCCCACCTCCTTAAACAATAAGTTTGTGACCCTCGATGTTTTCTGCTACAGTACATGTAGTTTCAGCTAAGCAACTCCATGAATTTGTAGTCAAAGTGGTTCCTCCTTACAGGGATGCTGCAGTGAATTAAAATAAAACAGTTAATTTTGCTGTCATTTATTTCTGATATATGTATTGAACATCAATAAAATGTGTTTTGTTCTTTCCCCCGACATATCTCACTTGCAAAATTAGCGAATAAGTCATGGCCCCCCCTTTTTTGGATTGTTACCGCCCCCCTACCATCGACGTCACGTCGGGAATTCAAACATATCATCGGCAAAAAGAGTCTGGTCCCTAACTACACGCGCCTAGGTACCAGGCCACACAGTGCACACGTCTCTATAATGCACACAGCCAGGGGGCCCGACGACTCGGGTTCCCGACATGACGTCACGTTCATGCTCCCTTTTAGGGGCGGGGTGGGTTCCCCCAATCTCTTGAAAACCATTTTTAAAATACTTGCGTAATTTAAAAAAATATATAAAAAAATATTTCAGGTTTAAAAAGTCATGTTTAATCGTTTAAATTATTTAAAAAAACACTGCAGCCACCCTTTAACAAATAAACTTAAAGAGTCTTTTATTTTTGTACTCTACCACTCAGGGTTATGACTTCCATATAGCGAGTACAATGTGCGAATGGGCACTGGCCGTCTCCTTCGCATTGTTCTGTCTCACCTTTGTCAGCGAGTTCCGACACATCAGCCTAGGCATCAACATGTTTCTTCACACGGAGTCGTTCAGCGCTGTCGGGCTCGGAAATGATATCCAGCCGAATGAGCGGACCAGACTATTTGTATGAAAAAGGTGTCTATGGCCCTTTTAAAACCATGATTTCTGCTTTGGATTCGGCTTCAGGCTTTGTTCTCTTGTCTGAAGCTCTGAATGCTTACGCAAAGCACGCGCTAATTGTCAAAACAACCGCAGGGCCAAGCTAGCCTGAGCCGAATTTGGAGCCGAAGCTGTGGATTTGAAAAGGGACCTAGTTTTGATATGCCGAATGGCCAAGCGCACCTGACTTAAGCTTGGGGTCTAACTTCTTTGAGTTGCTTAAGGTTTAAGTTTAAAAAGAGGCTAAGATAGGACACATATTTTTTATCCATACATAGTATGTTTTGAGACTTTGAAATGGGAAAAAAAAAACTCAATTTACCCATAAATGATCCATTATAAGAAACCAAATTTGTCAAGGGTCGTGGGTTTGAATCCCACCCGAGTAATTTGCCTAAAAGTTAGTCTGTTTTACCATTGAGAGGCTGAGCGCTGTAAGTATCATTATTATTATTATCTCTGATATTACTGAGCCGCTTCCCATCCAGGTTGCCTCAAACCAAAATTCGATCAAATAGGGCTGTTTTCTCAGCACCCTCAAACGAAAATGTTCATAATGCCCCTGCCAAACCATGAAACAATTTAAAGTATTACACAAACCAAATTGCCACGATAAAACTGAAATGATTATTTATGTTCAATGAAATAATATAAAATAGACCCTTGTACATTTCGCCACAAAGCTCAAACATTTGCTCTTATTATGCCAAAACTTTTGTATAGCATGAACCAAATCGCCTTCGCCACAATAAAACTGAAATGATTATTTATCTTAAAATGAAATATGAAATATACAACGTTAATTGAACAACGCCAATCACCAAAATGAAAGACCTGTCATCGGCCGGAAGATTTGCATGGCATGCCCACCTTGATTGACCGTTATGGCTCCCTTTTAACATCGGTCTTATCACAGTCACCATTGATCGATGTTAAAGATAGTGGACACTATTGGTAATTGTCAAAGACTAGCCTTCACAGTTGGTGTATCTCAACATATAAAGACTTCTAGCTAAAAGTCTTTTTATTATTTTAGTGAGAAAATACCTCTTTCTCAAAAACTACGTTACTTCAGAGGGAGTCATTTCCAATGCTCGTTACCAAACCAGTTTTTAACTTCATATTTGTTTTGAGTAATTACCAAACGTGTACCTTCCCTTTAAAACAATTGATTGGTTCCAAAAAAACAGATATGTTACCTCAAGTCTGGGATCTTGAGACATCTCCAGATTGTTTTTTTCATGACTTTTCAAGACAGTATTTTATGGAAAACAACTTTTCTACCAGGCATGATATACTTCGAACTCAGTCTGATTTCTGATTTTTTGTAGCCCTTTGAAAATCAGACTATTTGTTATTCAGTAGTCTGAAATGTACATAAAAGCCTACACCATGTGTACAGTACTTGTAGCTAAGACCTTATACTCAGAAAGTTTCCCCACTTTTTTTCCCAAGTAACAAAATATCATGCCTGTGCAGTACTGACAATGTCTTTAAAGGAACACGTTGCTTTCGATCGGTCGAGTTGGTCTTTGAAACGCGTTTGTAACCGTTTTTTATAAAATGCAAATGGGTAGAAAGATGTTGTAAAAGTAGAATACAATGATCCACACAAACATGCCTCGAAATTGCACGGTTTTCCTTTTACCTCGCCGACTAATACCGTCGGCCATTTATGGGAGTCAAATTTTTGACTCCCTTAAATGGCCGACCATGTTAGTTCGCCCAGTAAAAGGACAACCACGCAATTTCGAGGCAAATTTGTGTGGATCATTGTATTCTACTTTTAAAACATCTTTCCAACCATATGCATTTTATAAAAAACGGTTACAAACGCTTTTTATAGACCAACTCGTCCGATCCAAGGCAACGTGTTCCTTTAAAATGTTTGTTTTTAAATGCGTTTGTTTTACATATAATATGGTTAGATAGATTATAAGATTATTTTTAGTAGATTTTTATTTTTACATTATATTTTATTTTGGCAGCTTGCTATGCCTACCTCCACTTACGTCCATACCTAAGTTTGTAAGCCATAAAAAACAGTTCTGTCTTTAAACAATTTTTTTTATTTTTTATGTAAAAAAGTGTTTAAACAAATATTAGAGTTTATTTGGGCAGCTTGCCTTGTCCGTCCTCAACTTATATTCAGAGACTTTATATTTATGTGTTAGTATGTAAGCCATAAAGCAGTACTCGCTCCGTCTTTAAAAACTTTCTTGTTTTGCTATATAGGCCTAATATTTGTTTGAGAAAAAAACAATAAACGAATTGCATGAGCTGAGTTAACTCAAGTCTACTTATGAAGTTTTGTAATTTTGGTGTTAAAACAATTTTTGACTATCCCGTATATGCTTGTAATCTGTGTTTAATTAGCAACATTGGATATTTAAAGACACTGGACACTTGGTAGTTGGTGTATCTCAACATAATATGCATTAAAAATTTGAGCTCAATCGGTCATCAAAGTTGCGAGATAATGATGAAAGAATAATAACCCTTGTAACACGAAGTTGTGTGCGTTTAGATGGTTGATTTCGAGACCTCAAGCTCTAAATCTGAGGTCTCGAAATCAAATTTGTCGAAAATTACTTCTTTTATCGAAAACTATGGCACTTCAGAGGGAGCCGTTTCTCACAATTTTTATACCATCAATCTCTCCCCGTTACTCGTCACGAAGAAAGGTTTTATGCCAATAATTATTTTGAGTAGTTACCAATAGTGTCCACTGCCTTTAACCCATATCGACTTGCATGCTGCTAACGACACTTCAGGAAATTCACGATCAAAGTGTACTGGGTTTACCGCCATCATTGGCTTTGATTTAGTCATGGGTATGAACTCCATGATTAAAGGCAGTGGACACTATTGGTAATTACTCAAAATAATTATTAGCATTAAACCTTACTTGGTAACAAGTAATGGGGAGCTGGTGATGGTATAAAACCTTGTGAGAAATGGCTCCCTCTGAAGTAACCTAGTTTTCGAGAAAGAAGTAATTTTCCACCAATTTGATTTCGAGACCTCAGATTTAGAAATTGAGGTCTCGAAATCAAGCATCTGAAAGCACACAACTTCGTGTGACAAGGGTATTTTGTCTTTCATTATTATCTCGCAACTTCGACAACCAATTGAGCTCAAATTTTCACAGGTTTGTTATTTTATGCAAATGTTTAGATACACCAAGTTGAGAAGACTGATCTTTGACAATTACCAATAGTGTCTAGTGTCTTTATGTGAACATCTGACGTCACACTTCGAGGCTCGTGAATTATGCCAGAGAGTGGCCCTCAAGCCTTGGTCAATAGTCACCTTTCACCTACATTTATTCGCAGACGGTCGAAAGTTAAGCTGCCAAACGTCACCTCGGACCAATCGAAACACAGATACAGAGAGCTTACGTCACAGTGCACGTTCATCCAATGAAATCATTGTATATTGGATTTGAAATCATTGTACTGAGCAAGAGGTTCGGGGGTGTCACCCTAGGTTTTTCCCGTCTAATTGCGCCAGTCCCGGGTTTTATACTAGATTTTATTATTATTATTTTTTTTTCTCGGGGGGGGGGGGGGTAGCATGACTTTGTGTCAAGGCGTGGTATTTGTTCCATCGTATTTGTGTTTACTTTGCATCGCAACTGTTTTACATTTTTACCGCGTCTTCTACATTGTTATTATTGGGAGTGTCATTTTGTTCTGTTGCTTGTTTACTGTGGGTTTCCCGCCCCATTGAGAGAGCATGAGGCTTGGGTAGCCAACCATAGGGTTTTGCCGTCGAGTTGCGCCACTGTTGTTTTTTTGTCGTAGATTTAAATAATGTATGATTTTTTTTTCTTGCGGGGGAGGGGCATGACCTTGTCTTCAGGTGTGGTATTTTTTCCATCGTAACTTTACTTTGCGTCGCAACTGTTTTTTAAAGCTTTTTTACATCGGTTTTTATTTGGGAGTGACATCTTTCTGTCGCATTGTTACTATGGGCTTTCCCGGCAAATTGCAACACTTATCCACTTATTTTAGCACCGGCTTATTGGTTTGATGAATGCTCCGTTGAATCAGCATTCAACAGTCAAAAGAAGTGATTCAATTTCTCCAGTTTAGCATTCACTGGCCAAAATAATAAGATTATTCAAGTTTCAAAAGTTTAAAGCAATCGCACAAAACAGTTTTGTCCAAATGCCTACACTTCGTGTGTCACAACTTGTATATAAAATAACAAACCTGTAAAAATTTAGGCTCAATCGGTCATCGGAGTCGGGAGAAAATAACGGGAAAACCAACCCTTGTTTCCGCAAGTTTCGCCGTGTCATGACATGTGTTTAAAATGAATTGGTTATTCTCGATATCGAGAAATAATTTTTTTAATGTTTCCTTAAAAAAGTAAAGCATTTCATGGAATAATATTTCAACGGAAGTCGTTTACCATTACCTTCTGTAAACCCTCTAAGTATGTATAGATCTATATAAACTTTTAATTTTGGTTCTGTTTAGAAAGTGTCCAATGGCTTTAAATAGCATTTACGTCAAAAACAAATTCGCTCAAGCACTTACTTCAAGAATAGAAGTGTATAAGAGCATGAAATTGCATCTTTTAAAACACCATTATCATTAATATTTAAGAGTCAGTTCAGGTAAATAATTGACATAGTTGCTCACGGTCAAAAAATGAATTTTTTTTATACTTTGTTGGTGGAAGGGCCTTGGGGTGCAAGTAAACAAAATTGCATTTTCAATTCTATATATAGCCCGTTGCCATGGTTACGGCTCATTTTGTTTTTTGGCCATTTTAGGCCGATTTTGGGGTTTGAAAAACTGGTTTTTAGCTCATATTTACAACTCCACCCCACCAAAATGCAAAATTATTTCTAAAAACCTTTTATATCACTACAAAGTATCATCCTTGGCCTTCCTTGAGAAAATAAATTATTGCTTTAAATATCACCCTTGTGCTATTTTTGCATCATGCATTACAGTATGTTTTTAGAACTTGCAAAATCGACATTTTTACCCAACTTTTGGACCCCAAAATGTCAACTTGCCAGGGGTCTCAGAAAATTGTCCTTTCGGCTGTGATTAGGGCCAACATTGGTCTTTCCATATCTGGTGTCAAAAACTTGGGCAATTGTATCCTGTTGTGACAGTACTGCCTCAAAACTAGACTTTTTTCCCAAAAACGTGAAAAATGCCTTTTTAAGGGTCTTTTCACATAATATCGACATACGTGTCCACGGTCAAAAAAAAAGAAATATTTTTCTTATACTTTGTGGATGGTAGGGACTTGGGGTCCAAATAAACAACATTTACATTTCAAATCATAATATAACACGTTGCCATCGTAACAGTTCATTTGTGTTTAGGCCACTTTAGGCCGATTTTGGGGTCTGAAAAACTGTTTTTTTAGTTAATATTTACAACTCCACCCCACCAAAAAACAAAAATATTTCATAAAACCTTTTACATCACTACAAAGTATCATCCTTGGCTTTACTTGAGACAAAAAAATATTGCTATAAATTTCACCCTACATATGTATTTTATTCTTAATTCGTTGTGCGTTGTATCTTGTGCTGTTTTTGTATCTACCTGTTGTTACATTTTCATATTTGGTGTGTTTAAAAAAAGAATTGAGTGAGCAATGCAATTTCTTCTTTTGGAGATCAATAAAGTTGTCTTATGTCTTGGACGGTTCATTCTATGACATCAAGAAATTTGAGCCCCCCCCCCCCCCCAATCAGGACATGGATGTTTGATTTTTGTTTATATTAGTAATTAAAGAATATTTGCAAAGATCAACTTGACCCTTTCTGCCCTTAACGTCAATCGATTAAATAAGTAATCATTAAATCAGTAATCATGATTCATTAAATAAGCAGTGGACACTATTGGTAATTACTCAAAATAGTTATCAGCATAAAACCTCACTTGGTAACGAGTAATATGGGGAAAGGTTGATAGTAAAAAACATTGTGAAAAACGGCTCCCTCTGAGGTGACACAGTTTTCGAGAAAGAAGTAATTTTCCACAAATTTGGTTTCAAGGCCTCAAGTTTAGAGTTTGAAGTCTCGAAATCAAGCATCTGAAAGCACACAACTTCGTGTGACAAGGGTGTTTTTTTCTTGCAAAGTTATCTCGCAACTCCGACGACCAATCGAGCTCAAATTTTCACATATGATGATTATACAAGTGAGAAGACTGGTCTTTGACAATTACCAATAGTGTCCACTGTCGTTAAACAAGGTAAGGAATTTAGATATTATTTGTAAAAAATAATAATAATAATAATAATAGTAAGAATATAATCTTATTTTTTTCACGCAAATATCTTGCTCTTCCGTAAATTTTCCAACATAATGTATTATTAAATTTTCCAACATAATGTATTATTCACTGCACATGGCACACAGTATTTGCGTTATATATTACAGCTGCGTCAAAAAGATCGCTGGTTAAATTGGTTCCTTTCCTTTATCTATTTGACCGTGGTTCTGGCATTGATCTTTTTGATTAAAAATTGATTTCTTTTGTGTTGGTCGTGTATAGTAAGGAGCCATTGCCTTTATAACGACAGTTTTACTCTTTGCTCTGCCGCGTTGGAGTAAAAGGCACTAGACATGCTTGGTAATATTCTTAAAGGGATGCTGCAGTGAATTAAAATAAAACAGTTAATTTTGCTGTCATTTATTTCTGATATATGTATTGAACATCAATCAAATGTGTTTTGTTTATTCCCGACATATCTGACTTGCGTAATTAGCGAATAAGTCATGCCCCCCTTTTGTGGATTGTTACCGCCCCTACCATCGACGTCACGTCGGGAATTCAAACATATCGTCGGCAAAAAGAGTCTGGTCCCTAACTACACGCGCCTAGGTACTAGGCCACACAGTGCACACGTCTCTATATACGACGGCTCGGGTTACCGACATGACGTCACGTTTATGCAAATGAAGGACCCCTTTTAGGGGCGGGGTGGGTCCCCTAATCTCTTGAAAACCATTTTTAAAATACTTGCGCATTTATAAAAAAAAATATAAAAAAATATTTCAGGTTTAAAAAGTCATGTTTAATGTCAAGTGTCAAGTCGTGAACTTTGCTGAATTTCACTTAAATATTTTCCAAGGATAAGGAATTCGAGTCATATTATTATTATAAATAGATTTTAATTGTGTAAAAAAAACAATCATTTTGAATACCCCGTTCCAGCGCTTTTCTGAGAGATTTGCGAAATGCTCCGTGACGTGATCACTCTCAAAACGTCATTAAAGACCAGTATACTCGCTTGTCTCAATATGTAACAAACCTGTGAAATGAGGGCTCAATTGGTTATCGAAGGTGCAAGAGAATAATAGAAAAGAAAACATACACTTGGTGCACTACTTTATGTGCTTTCAAATGCATAAATAAAAGGCTTCAGGTGAAGCATTATGTTATTTTGAGAGAGAAATTACCTCTTTCTCAAAAACTATGTTACTTCAAAGACAACAGTTTTCACAGTGTTTTATACTATCAACAGCTCTCCATTGCTCGTTACCACAGTAGTTTTTATGCAAACAATTATTTTGAGTAATTACCAATAGTGTACGGTGCCTTTAATTGAGCTGTTAATTTCGCCAAGCCATGCGATACAAAGACTATAAGTATAATACAAGCATTGCCATCGTTTCATTAGTAGTGCATCCACCCTTCACTCGCTGATGGGATAATGGAATAATAACAATTAAGGAACAATTATAACGAAACGTCGGTTAGTTTTCTGAGTGGATTATTTTGCTACAGCAAACAGGCCGGAATTCATTTTCGTGTAAGAATGTGTTAACTGGATGAGATTGGAATATAAAATTCGGTTGAAAATGGTTTTGTTGAGGAGAGTTGTCAGGCGATGCCTTTTCAGGGGCGATGTGGATATTCTTCTGGTGCGTGTTGCGTTTCTTTGTTGCTTTCTACGCGATGGGCAAAGTGAACTACAAGGTATGGGAACTTATTTCAATTCAATTCAATTCAATTCAATTCAATTCAATTCAATTCAATTCAATTCAATTCAATTATAAAGGAGCTCTCTTCTCCCAGTATTTGACATAGTTTGTCTTCTCACTCTCATTTTACTATTGACTAGTTGTCAGCAAATGTTCATTATTACTTGAAATAATTATTACTATTGTTATTGGTATTACTAGTGTTGTTTAATTATTGTTCTCATCATTTTGTCTTCATCATGTCTGTCTTTGTTCTTATTGTCTGTCCGTTCGTTCTTGTCCCCGTTTATTGTCTGTCCTCAGGCATCTCAACATACGCCTCGGCTTGCCTCCATACTCTTTTTATTTATTTTTCTCTGCCTCATTAAATAACTTTGTTTATTGGTTATTTCTTCAAGCAAAAGTGTTTGTACTGTTTTCATGAAGTATGTAATTAAATGTAAGTTTGAATGAATGAATGAATGAACTAAAACGCACTTGGTAATTGTCAAAGACCAGTAATCTCTGTATCCCAACATAATATGCATAAAATAACAATGTGACAAATTTGACTCAATCGGTCATCGAAGCCGTGTTGCAAGAGAATAGTGAAAGAAAAAAACACCATTGTAGCACATGTGTTTTCATAATGATAACAAAACGGCTTCAGCTAAAGTCTTATTTTTGAGTATAAACTACCTCTTTCTCAAAAACTACGTTTACTTCAGTGGGAGCCGTTTCCCACAATGTGTTATTCAATCAACATTGCTTATTACCAAGTATCAAAATAATTATTAGCATAAAACCTTACTTGGTAACGAATAACGGGGAGAGTTGATAGTATAAAACATTGTGAGAAACGGCTCCCTCTGACGTGACGTAGTTTCGAGAAAGAAGTAATTTCCCACGAGTTTGATTCCGAAACCTCAAGTTTAGAATTTGAGGTCTCGAAATCAAGCATCTGAAAGCACACAACATCCGGCGACAAGGGTGTTTTTTTCTTTCATTATTATCTCGCAACTGTAATGACCGATTGAGCTTAAATTTTCACAGGTTTGTTATTTTATGCATATGTTGAGATACACTAAGTGAGAAGACTGGTCTTCGACAATTACCATTAGTGTGCGTGTGTGTGTTTCCCCAGCAAACAATGCTTTTTGCACAACAAGCAACTCTATGTTAAGCCATCGGTTAATAACCAGTTTCAAAACTTTGTAATAGTGTTAACGTTGTGTTTGGCAAATACACACTCCTTTTCTTCCCCCTTTTTTGTCCACCAAGCTTTTTCGTTGACTGGAAAGTCTACGTTACAGAGTACCACATATACTGGTTTGTTTACGTCGCAGATGGCAACTGATGGCAATCTAGAAACTACCACACATACTGGTAAGCCTAGGATTCTCACTCACATGAGGTTTGGGTCTTTCTTAAGGCCCGGTCACACAGGCTCCGATAACGAGAACGAAAACGAGAACGATAAAAATGCACGCCCTCGATTGGATGAATGAGCGTGGGCGTATTCTGCGTGGAGCAATTCAACCAATCGAGGGCGTGCAATTTTTATCGTTCTCGCTATCGTTCTCGTTTTCGTTCTCGTTTTCGTTCTCGTTATCGGGGCCTGTGTGACCGGGCCATTTTCCTCGGCTTTAGCTCCGGGTTTTTTCTTTTGCAAGTCGCAAGACACACAAGGCATGTGGACGATTTCACAAAGAGTTAGGACTAGTCATAAGAAAAATTATAACACCCCTTTCTGCCTTTTCATTGGTTTAGAGCGCGTCACATGATATATCTTAGTTTTACTAGACGGCAGCCGTGTGATAGTGCATCGTTTGCCGTGTGATAGTGCATCGTTTGCCGTGTGATAGTCCGACGACTATCACACGGCGTACACGTAACCCAGACGTATTTTTACCCACCTCGAACCCAATCAGTTGTGCATCTATGTATCTGAAACGCGCGTACGAACGTACATGAAAAAAGGTCTTTAGGACACTGGCTCCGGCCTAATCACAGAGTTGCTTAAGCACACAAAAGTAGCTAAGCACAACTAAATTATGCCTATAGTAGAATAAGGTGACAAGCCACGATACCATGTATCGTGTACAATTAGTGACTATGATACACCATTTCTGCGAAGCAAAAAATCATCAAGCAATATGTCTGTTTAAGCAGCTTTAAAACTGTATGCAGAAAAAGACCTTCAAGCGAACAACATGCATTATTTCATGTGATATCATATGTATACATCGTTGACATTTATATTCTCACTTGGGTGTTTTCGTGTCTTAGCGCATGGCGACCCTCATCCATGGTGGAAACTTGACTTGGGCGGTGAACACTGCTTGGGCCAAATCACAGTTGTACTCAGAAGAGATTGCTGCGGTAAGAACATTTGTGTGTCATTCATTCAGGGTGTGATAATTTTTTGGAAGCTGAAGCGTTCACGGCCTATGATGTATCCCTCCTCATGGACTAGGAGTGCGTTTTGGCGACCCCAACTAGAAACATTGGTCATCGGTTGAGCGTTTTCGCGAGTTCGGTTGAGCACGGTGACGATGCGGTTCAGACCAATCGGTAACCGACTTGTTGAGTCGGTTGGGCTTTGGTTGAGGTCGCCAAAACGCACTCCTTATAACGCGTGGAATGAGGTGCATGCTGGTCTAGCTAGCGATCAAGTTTGATCGCTAGCTAGACCAGCATGCACCTCATTCAACAGTTGCGCTTGCGCAATGGGCATTTGCGAAAGGTCTAAATGGCATTCATTTATATATTTTTTGAAGTTCCAGTTCATGTTGCTCCTGCATTCACCCTAATGTCATCTCTCCTTTTTTTCTATGTCTACCTCCGTCTTTTTCTTTTCTCTGTCTGTGTTCCCTTAATGAAAGTGAAAATCATTCTGTGTCACTCTTTTTAATAATAATATTAACCGTATTTTATAACGCGCCTTTTTTCAAAGGATACGAAGTTTTTGAATTGTGAGACCTAATCCTTAGCACCATGTAATGGTTTACAAGGTGCCGTGGCGCAATATGCAGCCAATCAAACAAGGAACACCGGGGCGAACCCCTTCTCTTTTCGATAAGTGCACTGGGTTCTTTTACGTGCGTTTACACAACACCTGGAACCAACGGTTTAACGTCCCATCCGAAGGACGAAGGACGAATGACGAAGCAATGGTTTGAGTGAAATTGGAAGGAACTTCACTCTAAATCGAGTTGAAAGTACCAGTCTTTCACTATAAAGAGAGTTGTCCGCCGTATGGCTCTTTGCAACAGTGATATGATGGACAAAACGAGTGGTTTCTTCCTGATGTCATCTCTTCATCTTCTTCTCTGTCTACCTCTTTTCATTTTCCATTTCCTTGGTTGCCAATCCATTCTTCATTGTGCTATTCCACTTTTGTTCTATAGGTTTTCGTTTCATTGGGGCTACGGCACGAGCCGGGCTTACCTCAAACTACGCCGTCAACCAGCGATGCGGTGAACCAGCCACGTCATCACAGGCCACTGCTGGGGCCACAAATATATTTTTGTGTGATCCGCCAGTGATGGCCCGTTGGATTAGCTTCGATATTGACCGCTCTTTACCGGGTGTAAACCCGAACGAAGCGATCCTGCAGCTTGCTGAGGTGTCGGTGAAGGTATATACACGGGAGTGTGACCCTACAACAACCCCAGGTGAGCGAGTTTCTATTTGCATCAAGACACTTCATCACTTTAAAAAGGCACTGAGGGTGGATTTCACAAAAAGTTATAAGACTAGTTATATTTCGAGTTAGGACGAGTTAATCGTCCTTAACTTAGGACTAGCCTTAAGTTTTAATATCTCTTAGGACTAGTCTCAACTCTTTGTGAAATCATGGAGGCAGAAACCCCTGGGGTGGATTTCACAAAGGTAGTCCTAACTTAGGACTAGTCCTAGGCAATGTTAAGAGACAGGACCAGTCCTAAGTTAGGACCAGTAACTCATCCTAACTTAGGACTGGTCCTATCTCTTAGTATTGCCTAGGACTAGTCCTAAGTTAGGACTACCTATGTGAAATCCACCCCTGGACACCTTTGGTAATTATTGTCAAAGACAAGTATTCTCATCTGGTGTATCTCAACATGTGTATAAAATAGCAAACCTAACGAATTTGCGAGAGAATAATGAAATAAAAAACACCCATGTTGGATAACTTTGTGTGCTTTTAGATGCACTGTAAAAGGCTTCAGCTGAAGTATTTTATTATTTGAGTGAGACCTTTGCCCTCACAGTCGCCCATTTACTCCTGGGTAAGGAGAAGTTATAATGGCTATCTTGCTCAAGGCCGTGTCGACGGGATGTGAACCCATTGTTAGCCGAACAGAGCAAAGTGGGTGTGGTTTGTAGCGGAAAACCTTACGATTTTTGGGGTTGAACAAAGAATTGACTAGGGTGGGATTCGAATAAGCAACAGAAGTTTGAAAGTAATACGAGATTCGACTGGTAGCCAGTGAAGTGACTTCAGAACCGGTGTAATGTGAGTGTGTTTCCTGGTAAGAGTGACAATGCGAGCAGCTGCGTTTTGTAATTTGTAGTTTAGAAAGTTGAGTTTGGGGTAAGTGAAAAATAAGACCATTACCGAAATCCAGCCGAGACGAAATGAGAGCATGGACTATGTTCTCAGTGGCTGGACGGGTCAGGTATTTGCGGATCAGGCCAACATTTCTCAACTGGTAACGAACAGATTTACAGGCCAACATTTCTCAACTGGTAACGAACAAATTTACACACATTGGATATTATGACCTGACATAGACATTGTACAATCGAAAGTTATACCAAAGATATTGACAAAATAGGGACACCGCCAACATAGTGCTAGATAGCTCAGTTGGTAGAGCGCCGGCACGTTAATCCGGAGGTCGTTGGTTCGAATCCCTCTCTAGTCAATTCTTTGTTCAACCCCAAAAATCATTCACAAATTTACCCAGTCAGTTTCCCTTGTGGTTTATATTGATATAGAAAACCTTACGATTAACAATAATGTGTTTAATCTGTTTTAAAACAGTGCCTCCCACAACGTTCAAACTGAGGTCTGCGTTCTTCGCTGCTCTACACAAAGGTTACAAGATGGGTAACCCAGGCCCTCTATCGTCCGATTCAGCACGGCGCCTCACCCAGTGCGCAGGATACTGCATGAAGCACTCTCGCTGTTTCTCGTTTGATTTCTCGAGAGTTCACGGACAGTGCCATCTGTATAGTGTGAATGCTTCTGATGTCCAGCCTGTTGAAGACGTGGAGTTCGTTATTTATGGAATGATGCCCTGAGCTATCAGCCTGCCCAAAGACCCGTGCGCAAGCGCTTACTGTTGAATGAGATACATGCTGGGGCCAATTTCATAGAGCTGTGCTTAAGCTTGCTTATTTTATACATGTTACTGGCCAACAAGTTCATGTCATGACATTGCTTGGGACCGGTATTTAGCTGTTGTTTACTTGGCATAATAATTGAGTGGAGTTTTGGCCGGTAATATGATTTTACTATGGAAGGATTTTGTTGCTTAAGCAAAATTTAGTGCTTAAGCACCTCTATGAAATTGGGCCCTGGTCTAGCTAGCGACTGAAGTTGATCGATAGCTAGACCAGCATGCACCTCATTCCACGCCTAACTCGCGCGTACCGAGTGTACAACAACAAATGGATCAATACCGCTGATTTTTTTAATTTTTTTTTTTTATCACTACGAAAATTAATAGCAATAAACGTTTTTTTTTTAAGTGAAGTACATTCAGCTTTCTCGAGATGCTTGACGGATCTGAACCTTAGACATTCCACTGCCCGTAAGGTTCCCCATACAAAATCACCTCATGACTATGCAAGAAATAACTTACAAAAGAAACCCCGTTAATACTTCCACATATGGTCAATGACGTAGGGCAACGCCCCAAACTTACGTTTTAGCTTGACTTACGTTGTACTTAACCAAATAATACCATAAACTACAGAGCCCTCTTGTGACAGATATCATAAAGAGTTATTTATAATTAGTTCACCTTGAAGTAGTTTGGACGTTTGAAAAAAAAAATATAAGTTTATATCCCCCCAAATTTTAATCTGAGACTGAGAAGCGTTTCTCTAAGAGATGTTCCTTAGATAGTATTTGACGGGTTATTCTTCCGGGTGGTCCCTTATATGCATATCAACCCAACTTACTATGGGTGCGTTCGATTAGCTTCCCCGGGTCGACCCCGGTGTGTGGTATTTTTGTTTCCAGGACGAACTTGTGCAGATAATTACCCACGTTCTTCCTGGAAAAAAACCCCGACACACACACCGGGGTCGACCCAAGGAAGAACGCACCCCTATGAAACAACACGAGCATACAGTACACAGTGCGCGCTCACCGTCAAAATAATGTGGTCCCGAGAATGGAACAGGTTTTGCAATGCAGAGCATCACAAAACAGTAGTTTCCTGGGGATGGCACAAGATTGGGACTTGAGTCAAGTCTAGTACGGTGGCAAACCCGCTCCGGATTTTCGTCAATGTATGTCGAAAAAAAAAACTTGTTGATTTGAAATGTTCACTGTTTAGTTTTACTGTGTATATTATTATTTATATAGGACTATACCAATCAATAATAATTATATATGGAGTTGAAACCAACGGTTCTTTTCAGAACCACCCCAACTCATTAGAGATAGTCATTATACATGGTGTTACCGCAAACCATTCTATATCGTATTTCCACCATGCACAGTTTCAAGTCCTACTTAATAATTAATATACTTTGCCTTTAAAGGCACTGGACGCTATATTGGTAGTTACTAAAAAATAATGTTTAGCATGAAAACTTACTTGGTAAGCCGCTGACATTAGACAACATTGCGAGAAACGGCTTCTCCTGAAGTAACGTAGCTTTTGTGTGGAAGAAGTAATTTCTCACTCAAATGATACTACAAGACATCAGGCCTGAAGCATTTTTATTATGCATCTGAAAGCTCACAAAATTTGTGCAGCAAGGGGTGTTTTTTCTTCTTTCCTTATTCTCTTGCAACTTCAATGACTGAGTCACTTTTTTTCACTGATTTGGTATTGTATTATATGCATACTGCTGGGATACACCAAGCGCGGGCACTCTGGTGCCTTTGGAGTCTTGCTGTGAAACACAATGTGTTTTGGGAACACTGATGGTACATTTGTATTTCACAAAGTAATCCAAACTTAGAACTATTCCTAGGATATATTAAAGACTTGAGGCTCTATAAGTTTAGGACGAGTAACTAGTTATAAAATCGAGGTGAGACTTGTTACTCTATTACCAAACGTGTCCAGAGCCTTTACGGCTGACTGCATGGCGGTGAATAATGGTAAGCATTGCACATGGGACCAATTTCATAGTGCTGCTAAGCACACAAAAGTTGCTTAGCATGACATTTCTGCCTCGATAAAAACAGGATTAGCAAGCATATTTCCACATGGTTTTTAGGATGAGCAAACAACAGCTGAATACCAGTAACGAGCAATATGCAACACATGAAAATTTGGTTGGTTATCTTGTTTTTATCAAGGAAGAAATTTCATGCTAAGCACATCTTTGTGCTTAGCAGCTCTATGTAGTTGGGCTTAGTTGCTGGCACACAAATTACATTACTTAATGTGTAAGTGGCCGCGTGGGCGGCAGACGATGGAAGCATAATTAATTTAGGTGTTAAATATTTTACGATGCACACGGTTCATGTGTGAGTGATAATGATATGAGTTCTAAACAATCGATTCCTTTGACATTCTCTGTTTACATTGAAGAATTTGGTTAAGGAGAAGTGTAGATTCATTGACAATTACCAAAATTGTCCGGTGTCTACAATAAAAATCTTATACACTAATATTTTTTGATGAAATTTGAGTTAAGAATAATAATATAGGCTAGTTGTTGTGATATATCTCATGCCCTGACGTATGATATGAACTTTGACCTTTTTTGTAGCGGATGTTTTAATTATTCACGAGTAAAATGTACATAACTAAATGTGACGCATGGGAATTCAGTTTGCTTTCACAATTTTCGTAAAGTAGCTTTACCCTTAAGTACCGGCAACGCACGAGTTTGCTGAAATGGTAATGAGTTTTTAAGATAATTGCGGTAAACAAAAACTAGAATCATGGTTCAAATTTCAAAAGAGAGCATTTTGTGGAGTCCTGTTCGGTAGTTATAAAGTACAAGAAGTCCCTATAGGGAACAATATTTGGCTCTCGTTAACGGTTGTTGATAATGTTTATGGCGATTATTTTTTATAAGGTTAAAGGCAGTAGACACTAGTCTTCGTCTCAGTGCTCAGCGGGTAATATTTTGAGGGAAGCTTTCTACCATCATTATCTTCCAAGGCAGTGGACACCATTGGTAATTACTCAAATTAATTATCAGCATAAAACCTTACTTGGTAATGAGTAATGGGGAGAGGTTGATGGTAACATTGTGAGAAACGGCTCCCGCTGAAGTAACGTAGTTTTCGAGAAAGAAGTAATTTTCCACGAATTTGATTTCGAGACCTCGAGTTTAGAACTTGAGGTCTCGAAATCAACCATCTAAACGCACACAACTTCATGTGACAAGGGTGTTTTTTCTTTCATTATTATCTCGCAACTTCGACGACCAATTGAGCTCAAATTTTCACAGGTTTGTTATTTCATGCATATGTTGAAATACACTAAGTAAGAAGACTTGTCTTTGACAATTACCAATAGTGTCCACTGTCTTTAAATGAACACAATAGCTTGTCAAGGCTCAATGCCTATAATGATCAATTGTATACAGCATGACAAAGGAATAATGAAAGACAACAGCTTTTTGTTTGTTTACAGATGATTATTTTTATAATCATCATTAGCGTGGACATTTTACAAGGTTAAAGGAATATTATAGAAATATTATTTTGCTATCAAGCAATTTATGTATCCACCATATAATTATACTGACAATTCTGTAGCAGTTTTAGATCGATCGGCCATCTGGGTCACGGGAAAATGATTGTAGGCCTACATCTTTTGCATGACATCGATTCAAACAATTAATAAAACGCTCCCTGGGCGATAAACTCCAAACGAGAAATTATTTTTCTCTCATGAAACATACCTCTGACATTTTAGACAGGAATATTTCAAGGGGTGTTTTCTGTTCATCTTTAGACCCTGTAAATTGTATGTAAAATGTGATCTTCCCTCACATTATATAATATGTGAGGGAAGATTTCATTTTAATTAATTATTTTCTTTATCTGTCCTTGACTGTCTTCAACTTATATAATTGTACTTAGTTTGTTTATTCTCCTTATTGAAATAAATGTTGATTGAATTAAAATCGAATCTTAGACGAGGTGTATTCTTACCTTTAACCGTGAGGGGGTGGAGTTAATAATGAGCTAAAACCAACTAGATGAATTAAAGAAACGGTCTGCTTATTGTTAATAGAATATAAATAAACCTACATCAAATAATTGCCAAATGGATAGTTTGCCAAATGGCAGAACTGGTTGGGGGGGGGGGGGGGAGGATGCAAAGAACAGTTTTAATTGGAAAAAAGTGGTGAACCCTCGTACCTCCTAAAATATTATCCCAACTTTAGCTCTGTATTAATGAGACTCAACTTTTTGTTCACGAACTTTCAGTTTTTGGTGTAAGTTTTAGCGCCCCAGTTTTTGCAGTGTCACAGCCCCCCCTCTCGCCCCACCCCCAACCAAAATGCAGATAGGTTATTGCTAATAGGATGGTGTTTAAATTGAACAACTAAACAAAACAAGTCAGTTACAGATAGCCTCAGAGCGGGTGGTTTCAGTTATAGTATTCTTTGCTTTATTTTCTTAAAGGATAGTTAAAAATACAATTACACAATTTCATATTTAATGTCAGACAATTCAGTGGAAGGTTCAATACAGTTCATACCAATACTTCGTTGAATTACTAAGTCTTCTTTATTAATTACAATTTGAACATAGATTTCTTCCATGACAAGTTGTTTTGAAGTCTAGTAAACAAAACTACCATCTCTACATCATTTTACATAAAATTATTGACCATTTACATGAATTAACATCATGTCAACCCTGTCATTAAATAACAAATTCTGTAGAATTGTCAAACATTTTTCATGTTACAATTCAAAAACAAGCACAAAGAGGAAACGGTTTACACTTTGAACGTAGATTTATTGCCATGTGTTGAACGGTGGATGTGCTAAGACCAGTAAATAATTGAAGCTATGCATGACGTCATTTTCAGTATAGGGCGCCCTCGGCTGACTACAGGTCATAAAAAGACAGCTCACTGCATGGCTGAGCAATCCTGTGCGTGCGTACACAGCTAGCGGTGCGTTATCCATTGTGTCATCACTGCTTTACCCCTGAAATGACGTCATAGCATAAGATGCTATAGTGAGTGCAGTTAGGATTAATAATAATAATAATAATAATAATAATATTATTATTATTATTATTAATCCTAACTCTAATCCTGCCAAATCCTAACAGGGGTGCGTTCCACTCGCGCAAACGACTCGCAACTGTTCGCGCAAACGTTTTTTTTATCGTTTGAACGATTGGTGCGTATACGCGATGTCAATATGGCGGCGCCCTGAAATGAAGATGGCGCGCACCATACGTAGGTTTTTTTTAAACTTCGTTTTTGCTGCAATAGTCCTCTTTTTGACATCATTACATCAACTAATTAACTTTGTTATTCCAAATCTGCATTATCATCCACCGAAAATACAATGTAATTATGTTTGTGACAAAGAAATAATACCGTATGCTTGTCCGCCATTTTAAAAATCACTCGCCAACACCTCCGAAGTATGTTCGCCTAAAGTTGCCAACGTTCGCCAACGGTGGCGGCGAACAACTCGTTCCACTTGAAATTGTTGGCGAACGTGCGCAACTGTTGGCAACGTTTGCGCGAGTGGAACGCACCCCTGGCTTATATAGCGCATCACACAGTGTCTCGATGCGCTTTACATACAATAACAAAGAGTTAAATGTTAAACAGGTAGGTCTTCAGTACAGTTTTGAATTCAAGTTCAGTTCTAGCAGTCTTGATGTGTTGTGGGAGAGAGTTCCAGAGAGCAGGTGATGAGTGTGTGAAGGACCGATGTCCATACGTGATAGGATTACTGAGTTTGGATTAATGAGTTAGGATTAGTGTTTAGGATGATGGTAGTGCAAGTGTGGTGAGGGTTCGCATTGCAACTGATTCTACTTTAGCATCTTGTAAAACATACATTTTATCCATTTTGCACCTTAATATTTCCCACACATCTTGCGATCTCTCTAAACTTGTATTCTTAAAGGGGTTGGACACGACGCACAATGTCCAATGTAAATTCTGTGGACATTGTGTTTTGTGTTGCCAAAACAGTACCCAAACCCCTATTAACTATACACTGAATCCTTCAACATCCAAAGAACAAGTTATTGAATCCGATGATTTTGATTTTCATTCATATTCCAGCAATGTTTGGCATCAAACCAGGTGGTAGCAGTCAACTTATGTGAATGCCAAGTTGCAACAAAAATGGTTTTGGATTCTGATGGATTCAGGGAACTGAATAAACTATACTAAAAACCAAAACTGCAAAAAAATGGGTGTTGTCATTTTTATGGATCCCGCTGATCGATTCAAATTGACACCACATGGTGTTAAAATAACACTAATTTCTGCCGAGTGATTACATTGGTGTTATTTTTACACGATGTGATGTTAATAATTCGCTTTTTGGTATGTATATGTGACAACAAACATAGACCTTTTCGCAAATACCGGGGCGCGCGCGTAAAGCTTGGAATTAGGTGCATTGTGGTCTAGCTGGTATCCAAATTTGATCCATATATATCCCACAATGCACCTCATTCAACAGTCTGCGCTTGCGCATTGGTATTTGCGATAAGGTCAATGGTGTCAATGTAAACACCCCAGCTTTTTTGCAGGGTAGGATCGGAGTAAACAATAAACTGAGGGCATTTTCCAAACCCCGTCTTGGGCTCTGGCTCCTGTGCAGCAGCGTAAATTTTGCCTGGTGATCCGAACACCAAACAGAGTCAGTGCCTGAGCCCAAGTCAATGATTGGAAAAGGCCATAAGATAGTCTTCTTCTCGAGTGTCATCATACAGTCTGCAGTAGGGCGCCATCATGGTCCAGCTGAGCTCATTTGAATAGTTGACCTTGTGGGGATTCATCTGGCTAGACTTGATGCAGTCGTCCCGGTTGCACAGTTCAAAGGCGTTGCTTGTCATCGTCAGCAAAGTGTCTCAAACTGTGGGAGAAAATTAATGATTTTTATACATAACAAATATTTCAAAACCTTGTTAATGTCTTAATGCTGCCACCTGTCACCAACTCCGACTTTTTTCCTCCAATGGGAGACTTTGGAACGCTAGACTTACCAGGTAAATTTCCATTACGTAGTTCTGAGCATGCGCACTTTACCGAGAACGATGGATTTTACCTGGTAAGTCTGGTGCCACCAAGCGTCCTTAAGGTCTCCCATTGCTCAGACACGATCTGAGCAGTGAGTGTTTTCTCCTGTCAAAAACTTACACCCAATTTTGAATTTGTTTATTGAAAAAAAAAAATGAAAATTAGACTACAAAACAAAAGTATTCTTAAAAAAGATGCAGTTTTCAAGCCTTCACAAATGTGATGGTTTGTGATTGGAACTCTTTCATAAATTTACCAAAAATTTAGGATGAGCTCGAAGGAAACGTTTGAAAGAAAAATACTCCCATGCTTAGGTGAGGTTGCACCATGTGTAAATCTCTTTGAGTTATAATCTTGGTTCTGAAAAAAACCGGTGGTTGAAAACGTTGGTTTCACTGGAACCAACACTACACAAAGATGTTGAAAAACCAATAACTGTTTCGGTCAATGGCCATCAGTGAACAACTAATGACAAGTTCAACCGAAACAGTTATTTGTTGCGACCGCCAAAACGCACCGAACTATACTCTCGCTATTCACCGATGCACATTGCAGCATCTCCGGCTGTGGTTCTCACTGCACAACTGCCGAACAGAGGAAAACAACAAAAGCATCCGACGACTTCGAATACTCTGCAAAAAAAAAACAATAATCGCAAAACGAGATGAATATTATTTCAAGACTGGGGTATTTATTTTTAACTTCAGAAGCACCGAGCAATAATTAACTTCATTGTTGAGATGTTCGCTTGGTTGGTTGATTGTTTTAATCTTGTTGCTTTGAAGTGTCAAATGAAGAAACAAATATCTCTGCTGGTTACAGGCAAAAAGGCAAGAGATTCCTTTTAGAGATTCAACAAACTATATAAATTTCTGATGCTTTTTCAGAAAAATTTTCCGGGGGTTAGTATTTAGTGGTGCCGTCATTCCTTGCAACCTTTTAGCAAACTGTCTAGATTGCGTTTCAGAGCTGTCATCAATGAACAATCACGACCAACAATATCAGATTTAGGGAAACTGAGTTAATAGACTCTCCTTTAACAATAACCAGGGGTGGATTTCACAAGGAGTTAAGACTAGTCTTATCTCGAGTTAGGAAAAGTCCTAACTTAAGACTAGCCCTAAATTTCTAATATCTCCTATAGGACTATAGTCCTAACCTAACTCTTTCTGAAATCCACCCCTGGTACTTTACCTTTTTACAAACCAGTTACTTAACCTTTGCAGCTAAAACCTGACCTCATTGACCTGGTTGACCTCAGGTCACACATCAAATACATAAAAGATAGAATAAGTCTTCTACTCATGTGCTGTCTCCGTAGTCATGCATCTGCTGGTATATCATCGTGGCTGAAGGTGCAAGTACTTCGACCAGGTCCTCATCTTTAGAAGAAAACAATCTGCATTTGGAAGAAAATTATCTAAAGAGGTTAGTTATTGCGGTCATATCAAGCCAGAGGCTTGACCTTTACGCAAATACCCATTGCGCAAGCGCTGACTGTTGAATGAGGTGCATGCTGGTCTAGCTAGCGATCAAACTTGATCGCTAGCTAGACCAGCATGCACGTGCGTACTGAGTATTTGAGATAAGGTCTATGTGTTTACCCTGAAACCTTACCAAGCTGTCATCATCTACGATGTCTCAGAGTTGCCACCAAAGGATTTTTTCTTTAAATCTTACCAGGAATTTACGTATAGGAGACTTTGGCACGCTAGGTTGCAGCAGACTTACCAGGTAAATGGCCATTGTTCACGTATTTCTGAGCATGCGCACATTACCGAGAACAATAGATTTTTCCCGGTAAGTCTGCTGCCACCAAGCGTCCCGAAAATCCCCTCTGCTGCAAACACCGCATCATTTGAAGATATCAAACTGGGGGAAAACAAAAATAAATATTAAAATCATGTGGAGGGAAATGTTAGAAGCTGTGGAGCGAAATCGTATAAGGCCCGGCCACACAGGCCCCGATAAAGAACGAAAACGAGAACGATAAAAATGTACGCCCTAGATTGGTTGAAATGCTCCACGCAGTACGCCCACACTCGTCCAACCAATCGAGGGCTTGCATTTTTATCTTTCTCGTTTTCGTTCTTGGTGAATGGGGGAAAGAATTCACAATTAAAACAGATTTTGTTTGTTACTTTAAATTTTATTTTATTGATTTCCTTCAATTGCTACATAAGTAGTACAGCTATTTTGAAATTGTTTTCCTCTTGTTTTTTGTACACCTTTTTGTCTTTGTTTTATTTCCCTACTCGCATAAATTGTTTTTCGCAGCACCAATAAATGGACTCGGTGAACGGGGGAAATAATTCACAATTAAAACAGATTTTGTTTGTTACTTTACTTTTTATTTTATTGATTTTCTTCAATTCAAATTCTACATAAAATTACAGATTATTTTGAATTAGTTTACCTCTTTTTGCATACCTTTATGTCTTTGTTTTCTTTCCCTACTCGCATAAATTGTTTTTTCGCAGCACCAATAAATGGACTCGGTGATCGGGGGAAATAATTCACAATTAAAACAGGTTTTTTTGTTACTTCACTTTATTTTTTATTGAATTCCTTCAATTCAATTACTACATAAAATTACAGATATTTTGAATAAGTTTTCCTCTCTTTTGCACACCTTTTTTGTTTTGTCTGTTTCCCTACTCGCGTTGTTTGTCGCAGCAATGATAAATAGACTTGGTGAATGGGGGAAATAATTCACAACTAAAACACCTTCTGTTTGTTACTTCACTTTTCTATTTTATTGATTTCCTTCAATTTTTAATACGCTTTAATTATAAAATCATGACAATTTTTACAGAAACATGACAACTGGCGACTCGAAGTTACAACACCAAAAGAAATTTCCAGATGGACCAGTCTTCTAATTAAAAAAAGCATCATTGGCTTTGACCAATATGCACCTCAAGAAGAAGCCTGTGACAGTGTGACATCGCCAAGAAAGATAAACATGTTAGGGACAACATCAACAAGTCTGTAGAGCATCTTGGAGTGGGAAGTTGGAATTACAAAGGGGAGGGACTCTGCAAGAGAACGGGTTAGATCTTCCTCTACCTTTCGCCGTCTTCTTGTTGCTCTCTCTGTCTTGTCTCCATTTTTGACAAACTTGGGGTATCCGACCTCCTTATATTTTTATCAGTATTTGCACCTGTTTTTTAATTGTTGTCAATCATTGTCTTTTTTCTAAACAATGTTAACTTTTCATTAAGAAAAATCAATCGCATAGTTTCTGCATATTTTTGTTAATGTTAATGGTAAATAATCATTGTTTTTTTTTTTTCAACTTTTCATAAAAAAATGGAATCGCTTTAGCAAGAAAGTGCTTATCACCAGGTCGGGCGTTCCAATATTATCCTTTTCAAAACTACTTATAGTGTGGAGTGCAGTGGTTTACCTAAGTGGGATCGAAAACAAAAAATTGCACCTCATTTTAGCCCAAACTTTGGTGCTGGTGGTCCGACATTGGATAATGATATTGGAAAATTGAGACCACACACTAGCCAAACTGCATAGTCTTATAAAGGGTTTTCAAGAATGAACAGTGGTCGGTCGGATACAGCAATTTGCCCCTACCTTGGTCCATTGGTGACTTGCTTTGTTCATCCAGATCCACAGACACAAACCACACAATCCATAGATAAAAAACGCAATACTGCCCTCTCTCGTCACTCTCTCGTCACAGTCCCTCTAGTCTGTAGTCAGGCACTCACTAAAAATAAAAAATTTAAACAACATTAATGAAAATATATTGCACATGGAAGTATGTACACATTCCCACAAGAAAAAACTAAACGTAAACTTATCGTTTTGAAGTTGGATTTAAAAACATTTGGTGAGGATGACTGTCTAGGACAGACAAGAAGGGGGTTATTCCGTAATAGTTTAGAAGCCATTCAATAATAATAATGGAATATTCTGCAACATCACCAACACTAGCCCCAATCACGGCCTCCTTTTAAAAACGAAAGGAGTCCAGGCATATGCTTTGTCGTTCCTCTTAAGCGCTACCTCAGAACTGTTCTCATGATTGAAAATAATACATTTGAGAGTGTCACTTGCACTTTTTTCCACTTGGCACCTTTCACAGTACGGCTATACTCTACTACAAGAGGAATGTACTTAACCATAGATAGATAGACAGCAAATAGAATTAAATTTCAGTTGGGGTTATGTTGGATTTCTTGTAAAACAATCTACTTGTTTACAACGTAAACACTTACCTTATTTCTGCTGGATTCCTCGGCCGAAAGAAGTGAGCTTTTCACCCGTTGGTACATTAACGCCTAACCGCACACGTTCTCGCAGAGTTACAACAAATATAACCAGTTTGTTTGTTAAGATGATCTTCCCATCAAGGGAACTCGGCACACTCCCACAAGGGGATGTCAAGGCCAAGCTGGCCGCAACAGCCAATCTCTCTCTCACACAAACGTTGGTTTGCTAAAAGTTCATCACAAAGTTTATGACAAAATGTAACCAACTTGTTTGTTAAGATGATCTTTCCATTAAGGGAACTCGGCACACTCCCACAAGGGGATGTCAAGGCCAAGCTGGCCGCAACAGCCAATCTCTCTCTCATACAAACATTGATTTATTAAGTTCATCAGAAATGCAGCGGCCTAGACCCGTCGTACAGCTGAGAAGGTTCACACCCAGTCCGTGGTGGTGCAGTCGTTGTTCAGTACTGACAAAATGGCCATGCGGTCTTAATACGCATTGAGTGCTTTGAAAATGGCGCACAAACTCCCTGTGTGCATCGGTGCATAAAACTCCCAACGACAGTTTAATATGCAGGTTGCTGTATGCAACTGTCTTCGCTACATTGTTCCGGTGATTTGCATGTTTACCATTCTTAGGAATGACTACTTATGTAACAGTTATTTCCATGCTTTTATTCTGCCTGTCGTCGCTATTATGCAGATTAATGTAGAAAACGAGACATTCCAACAGTTTTTCTCACCACACACTTCACCTGTTCGGAACTCCCTCTGGAGTCTGGACTTGGTATTTTTCTCCAATTTGTTTTAAGATTGTTAACTTCAGTTTCTTATTTTTGACTTAACTTTTTGTTTAGCCATTTACCAAATACAGTGGATTTTTTTTTCTTTTTTTTTTTTTTTTTTTTTTTGGGGGGGGGGGGATTTGCTCGAAAAGAATGGTTTGTTTGTAAAAAAAATTAAAAGAGACTGGACATAAACAGAAGCACTAGCAAATTGGGAGCTGGAAGCGCCACCCACACCTCACACGCGTGAGCAACACGACTAGAATAAGGGATGGCACATGACATGTCATCGAATTCCACTAATCAAATGACAATAAGCATGATTGCAGGCATGAGTATAATAATAGCTGTTTTAAAACCATTCAAGCCCCTTTCACACTGTATCTCTAACCCCGTGGATTACAGCCCCGGGAGGACATATCATGAGTTCTGTTTAACCCACCGTCACCCCGGCGCAAACGTTCACACTGTCCCCGCCTGGGTTCAATCCCACGAGGTTCTGGTTGCAAGTTTGAAGAATACCTTTACCGCTCACTCCTACTCTACAGCAGAGCGGAGTAGTCAAATTTCCCGGGAAAGTGATTAGAAAGTGACTGTAGTTATTCACCGGGGTTGACATTTGATAAAGCTCTTATTACCAGAAGATGAAAAAGCTACACATAAAGAGAGAAAGAAAGAGGGAAAAGAAAACCATAAAGATGGTGGGGGAGGGGGGAGGGGGGAGGGGGAAATTGTAAAGCAGTATGTCAATTTGGACTTACAAGCCCCAATCAGCGGTCAGGTGGTCGCAACACAAGCGTTAGTAACAATGGTGTTCTCTTTGTTTGTTTTTCTTTTGTTCTGAAAAAAAAAAAAAACACAAAAACGAGTATTGGTATGGCGTCTTCATAATTTTGCCAATTTGCCACCGACCGTGACTGCAATCTAACGGTGTTTTTATACCCTGCCACTATGTGTAATGCGCGGAAAGAAATAAAAGACAGTTTATATAACAGGGGGCCGATTTCACAAGGCAATCAAATTCATCGCAAGACAAATTGTCAGTATCACCATAGTGATTTGTATTGTGACATCACGTTTTACTTAGCAACTACGATTTATTTGCAGTAACGATCTTTGTGAAATCGGCCCCTGGGTCTTCTTAACTTATGGATTAGATATTTTTCAAGATTGCAGGACGGGTTTATTCTCTCGCCCCAATCTCTGGAGGAGAGTTGCATCATTTTGAAAATGTTTTTGGTGTGGAGATTTTTCCAGTGGTGTCTTTTCATGGGGGATTTTGATGTTTTTCTGGTTGTGTTTCTTTGCTGTTTGCTCAAGGATGCGGACGGTAAACTCGAACGTAAGTCTTTTGAGCTTTGCAGGATTAACCCATATCTGCCTAAAGTGCTATTCACACGATATACATTTAACTGGGGTCCCTCAGCATGGTTGTAAAATGTAGCAATGTGTGACAATATTTTTGAGAATTTGGAAATTATAACCAATATTGTCCTTTCACACGAGGTACAATTAGAAAATTGTACAGTCATGCTACAATTTTGCCAGGGACCCTTGCTAAATTGCTTTCGTGTGAAAGGGGGTGTTAAATTACAAAAGGTTGTTTGTGCCTAAGCGCATGCACATACACTTATTGTTTTACATACACATCTGGAAGTTTTCTCCAATAGATTTAATGTTAATTTATATCCACAGTTTCAAAAGAAAAAAGGTACCACCAGCAAGAAAGAAAAGTCACTCAGCGAGGTTGGCGGTAAACACCATGTGACTATCCCGTCCTGAAGCATAGAGTTATATAAGAACTAGAGGGCGCACGAGTGATCATTCGTGCACAAACGCCACGGGACCGCTAGTCTGGTTCCCTGACCAAAGATTCCTTGACGTCTCTTGTTAAAAATCTTAGGTCAGGTATCACCCACGGTTAAAAATAGAGCATGACGCAACTTGTCAGGGTCGGGGGTCATCTCCAGGGAAACCATGTCTGCACGTATTAGTTGCGATAACGTAACCCTCCTCCCAACGGCCGCCAGGCCGGAGGGTTACGAGATTATTTTGATCGTCAATTAATGACAATCTGGTTCAACACGTATAATGTCGACAGCTAGTCACCAGATTTTGCCCCATTTTTACCACTTTTAAAAATCATGAAACTTAATCCTCAATCAATGTCTAATGAACACTCAAGTCAGAACACCTTTGAAAAAAATATTTTTGAAGAAAAAGGACAAAAACTTACCAGATCCCGGAGCAATTTCCCAGGTTTATATATTTTGAACTTGTCGCATCGCTTTGCAAACGCTTTATTTAGGCACAACGCCTGCATTTGCAATAACTGGCATAAAAACTCCTGGATCTACGGCCGACATGCCTGACATTACGAGTCCGTACCGAACATCAACGATACTGTCCGAATGTTGACGACAACACGTTCGGAACATTTTGGATAACTTCGAAAGAGGAGGAATTCCTCCTCTTTGGTCACGTGATTTTGGGTGATACCAGACCCTAAATTCGACAGAGCCTAGTCGGAGATTTTTGGGTCTGGGAACCAGACTACGTGACCGCAAGATGACAAGCGCGTCATTCTGCACGCGCGTTGAATATGAAATACACGTTTGAGTTGTTTTTAATGAACGCTCACGCGATGCTGTTTGTTCAACTTAGAAATCGGCCGCACAACAAACACACGCTGTGAGATGCCAGTTTTGTCAACTTAGAAAATGGCCGCCTGCTCGCATACCGGGGCGCGTATATAGGCCAGTGCGCTCTCTAGTTCTTATATATAACTCTATGTCCTGAAGACGATCAGATCGTACTGATCGAAACGTTGAGTCATTAACGACCGGTTCACTCGAAAGATAATGTTTAAGGTGTTACTGCAAACCTCTTATTATAAAGGCACTGGACACTATTGGTAATTACTCAAAATAATTGTGAGCATAAAAACTTACTTGGTAACGAGCAATGAAGAGCTGTTGATAGTATAAAACATTACGAGAAACTGCTCCCTTTGAAGTAACGTACTTATCGAGAAAGAAGTAATTTTCACTAAAATTATTTGATATTTAATTTTTTCGAGATCTCAGAATTAGATTTTGAGATACCGAAATCAACCATATGAAGACACACAACTTCGTGTGACCTGGGTGTTTTTTCTTCCATTATTCTCTCGCAACTTCGACGACAAAAAATAATGTTCACATTTTCACAGTTTTGTTATTTTGTGCATCAAGTGAGAAGACTGGTCTTTGACAGTTACCAAAGGTGTCCACAGTGTCTTTAAGACAATGACACGTTTTTTGATTGATTCTCAAGCAATCTTTGTCCTTTTCAAAAAGGTGTCCTGGTGAATGCTATAGTAAACCAAGGCAACAGCACCAAATACAAAGAACAATAAAAATGTGTAAACAAAATAGGCAAAACAAAAGCAGATTTTTATAAACATGAGAAAAAATCCACAATTAACAGAAAATAACAAGCTGCAGAATAGGGGTAATTACAAAGATATGTAATGGGTTCAAATAGTCAAATACCCGCGGCGGGGCTTGCACCTACTTGTGTAAATGACGCTTGGCAATTTTATTATATTCCCACCGATCATCAAGCAATCGATGTTTCTGGAAAATCTACGTCACAGAGTTCAACATATGACTACCGATTTACATCACCAAAAGCTATTGATCGAAACTATGAAACTTTCAGCCACACATCTACAGGTAAGTGTTTTCATATTATATTTCATACTTCAGGTAAAATCCATCGTACTCGGGAATGTTTTAAAACGGTGTTCCAGGGAATTCTGTCCGCCGGAGATTCGGTCCCCCAATGGGAAATAGGGAGAGCTTTCGATTTCGAGACGGTAGGCACACACACATTTTTTCCCCAGGGAAGATGAGACCACTTAAGGCTCGGTCACACAAGCCCCGATAACGAGAACGAAAACTATAACGAAAACGATAACGATACAAATGCACGCCCTCGATTGGTTGAACGAGCGTGGGCGTATTCTGCGTGGAGCATTTCAACCAATCGAGGGCGTGCATTTGTATCGTTCTCGTTTTCGTTCTCGTTATCGGGGCCTGTGTGACCGGGCCTGAAGCATCAAGTGACGTGTTTTACCTACTTTCTCACGTGGTGCAATCCCTACCAAGGATGCACTCAGTGCGGTGGTGTGAACCATCCATGTGTGAACAAAGACGAAATACGGAATGTAGGCTAATGAGGCTACATGTTAATGCATGGAGCTGACATGGAGACACAGTACATGTACATGTACTTATCTGCAATACAAGTATAGGGGGTACTCTAGACACGCTGGGTTGGTTGCACCCATGTGAGAAAGAAGGTAGTGGCCTCATCTTTCCTGTGGGGGGGGGGGATACGCTATAGGGGATTGCTGATAATATTAGTGCGTTCGTTTAGCTTCCCTGGGTCGACCCCGGTCTGCCCCGGTACGTTTTGATTACAATTACCAAAAGTGTCCAGTGCTTTTAAGTGCCTTGTTCAAGGGCACAAAGTGACACAACGAACCCATACTCTGCTGCAGACAACACCTTGGCCAAATTTCATAGAGCTGCTTATAACGTCCGATTAAGTGTTTACTGTGCGATCTGCATTTCATAGCGCTGCTTTCTACACAAAAGGGCATGCTTACCTTCCGTTGCTTACCATTTTTGAAATTAATTACGTATAAACAATGTAAATCCATGGTGAACGCACGGGATGGCCGCCTAGTTTTTCTGCTAACTTGTGAAACACGCTTATGCTTAAGCCCAATTTCAGTCAGGGCCCAATTTCATAAAGCCTGTAAGCACAAAAAACATGCTAAGCACAAGAAAATCTTGCTCAGCAAAAATCAGGTTACCAGCCAACGTATCATAAAATGTACACTGTTGCGAATGTTGCACAACTCTTTTTCCGCTAAGGAGAGACATTTGTTAAGCAGCATTTACTGCTAAACAGCTTTATGAAATTGGGTCCAGAACAAAAATTAAGCAGCGTTACGATGTAATTGGGCTCCGAGCTTATAAGCCTTTTTGGGATAATTATGACGGTTTGGGTAAATTTGTTGTGCATACACCCAAACCAAACAGTACACTCCGCCATACCTAAAAAAAAGGCTTATAGGTCCGTTCTCGACCACGATTTCTATTTATTTATATATATTTATTTTTTACCCATACACCGATGTGTGTTAGCACTGTATACTCGGTACTTTCCCAAGTCCTGTGAAAAAAGTATCACAGGCAGGTTACTCGGGTGGGATTCGAACCCACGACCCTTGCAATTCTAGAGCAGTGTCTTACCAACTAGACTACCGAGGTTGCCCGGTAGCTAGAGGCAGTTCGAATCCTATGTTTTGGCAGCGGGTACCGCAACGATATAATAGATGTTAAATTTGCATCGTGGATAAAGGATATTGTTATTATTTATGTTTTTGGATTTCTATAAACTTGATTTGTTTGTTGCTTTCTTTTTCTTCTCCATATTTTCAAAGGAAGCCACAAGAAAGACCCTCATCCGTGGTGGAAAATTGATTTGGGCGAAGAACATTGCGTGGCCCAAGTCGTAGTTCGACTCCGAATCTATTGTTGTGGTAGGTTCAGGAGAGAATACACGAGAAAGTGTAGATTCGTGGGTAGAATGGACGAGAAAGTGTATTATTCGTAGGTAGAATGGACGAGAAAGTGTAGATTCGTGGGTAGAATAGACGAGAAAGTGTAGATTCGTGGGTAGGAGAATAGACGAGAAAGTGTAGATTCGTGGGTAGAATGGACGAAAAAGTGTAGAATCGTGGGTAGAATAGACGAGAAAGTGTAGATTCGTGGGTAGGAGAATAGACGAGAAAGTGTAGAATCGTGGGTAGGAGAATGGACGAGAAAGTGTAGAATCGTGGGTAGAATAGACGAGAAAGTGTAGATTCGTGGGTAGAATAGACGAGAAAGTGTAGATTCGTGGGTAGAATAGACGAGAAAGTGTAGATTCGTGGGTAGGAGAATAGACGAGAAAATGTAGATTCGTGGGGACGAGAAAGTGTAGAATCGTGGGTAGAATAGACGGGAAAGTGTAGATTCGTGGGTAGGAGAATAGACGAGAAAGTGTAGATTCGTGGGTAGAATAGACGAGAAAGTGTAGATTCGTGGGTAGGAGAATAGACGAGAAAGTGTAGATTCGTGGGTAGGAGAATAGACGAGAAAGTGTAGATTCGTGGGTAGAATGGACGAGAAAGTGTAGAATCGTGGGTAGAATAGACGAGAAAGTGTAGATTCGTGGGTAGGAGAATAGACGAGAAAGTGTAGATTCGTGGGTAGAATAGACGAGAAAGTGTAGATTCGTGGGTAGGAGAATAGACGAGAAAGTGTAGATTCGTGGGTAGGAGAATAGACGAGAAAGTGTAGATTCGTGGGTAGGAGAATAGACGAGAAAGTGTAGATTCGTGGGTAGGAGAATAGACGAGAAAGTGTAGATTCGTGGGTAGAATGGACGAGAAAGTGTAGAATCGTGGGTAGAATAGACGAGAAAGTGTAGATTCGTGGGTAGGAGAATAGACGAGAAAGTGTAGATTCGTGGGTAGAATAGACGAGAAAGTGTAGATTCGTGGGTAGGAGAATAGACGAGAAAGTGTAGATTCGTGGGTAGGAGAATAGACGAGAAAGTGTAGATTCGTGGGTAGGAGAATAGACGAGAAAGTGTAGATTCGTGGGTAAGAGAATAGACGAGAAAGTGTAGAATCGTGGGGTAGAATGGACGAGAAAGCGTAGAATCGTGGGTAGAATAGACGAGAAAGTGTAGATTCGTGGGTAGGAGAATAAACGAGGAAGTGTAGATTCGTGGGTATAGAATGGACGAGAAAGTGTAGATTCATGGGTAGAATGGACGAAAAAGTGTAGTATTTGGCGTTATTCATCAGCCTCAAGATGGGAAGTCAGATATTCAGGCTACGCCGTTGTTTTTCTTTTCAACTATAGGCCTGTTCACACGAGGGGCAATTAGAACAAGGGTCCCTTACTACATTGTAGCATGGTTGTAAACTCTTAGAAAATGTACATCGTGTGTATGTAAGAACGAAACAATTGTGTCGACTGTCCAAGGTCCTTGTCAAACATTGCAACTTTTAACAACCATGCTAAAATTAAGCAAGGGACCCAGTTAAATTGCTGTGGTGTAAATAGGGCTTAAAACACTTGATTTTCCCCCACTAACCCTCAAAGGTGATCGTTTCTTTGGAGCCACGGCACGAGCCGGGCTTTCTTCGCACTACGCCGACAACCAGTTATGCGGAGAACCAGCCACATCATCACAGGCCCTTACTGGTGCCACAGTTGAATTCATGTGTGATCCGCCAGTGATGGCGAGGTGGGTTAGCCTCGATATCGATCCTTTTCGGCCGGGCGTAATCGATGCGGTCTTGCAGCTTAGCGAGATATGGGTTAAGAGAAATACGCCAGAGGAATGTCCACCACCAGGTAAGTGTTTTGTTTTGTTTTGTTAATCTTCTTTAACCTTCCGACGGTAAAAATATCTCGAAAGGGCAAAATTTCACGGAGCTGCTTAGCGGCCGGTTTTGTGCTTACTGCACGTTTTCCATTTCAAAGCGCTTCTAACCATATCAAACAAAAAGGCGTGCTAACCTTCCGGTGCCTACAGCACACAAATAAATGACGCCACGGTACAAATCTATAGTGAACGCGCAATATGACCTCCTAATTGTTCTGTTACAGTAAGCACGAACATTTGCTTACCGTCAAGTAGCGTTACGAAATTGGACCAAGGAATAGTCCAAGCTAGTACATAAGTTTAAAAACTGTCATCATAAAATATTTTGTTTTTGTTTTGTTAATCTTCGGATGGTAAAAACAGCACGTAACACACTCAATAAGGTTAATGAAAACTCAAGTATATAAAGGCAAATATCCCATGCAGAGGACTGACTATACATTGATTTCAACATGGATTCTCTAAGCCCCGCCCCTCTGTCAGTGCAATAAAGTGAGTGTGGTTTACAGTGAAATTTACGTCACAATAGGAGACATGCGGGGAATCTAGGAGGCAGCAGCCTTACCAGGAAAATCCAAAGTCTCGATAAAGTGCGCATGGCCAGAACGACGTAAACCATGGAAATGTATATGGTAAGTCTGCTGCCACCTAGCGTCAAAAAGACTCAAATTACCGCAGTATTAAACACCATTTATTCCATTAAAAGCGCCATCGACCCCCCAACTGAGATCTGCGTCCTTCGCTGCTCTACATAAAGGTTACAAGATGGCGAACCCCGGCCCTCTATCGTCGGATTCAGCACGGCGCCTCACCCAGTGCGCAGGATACTGCATGAAACACTCTCGCTGTTTCTCATTTGACTTCTCGACAGTCCACGGGATCTGCCACATGTACAGTGTAAATGCTTCTGAGGTCCTGCCGATTGAAGATGCAGAGTTTTCTATTTATGAGATTCAGCAGTAAGCATAGTCTTGGCCAAAGACGTCAGTTAATGAGCAAGTCGAATAAATTAAATTATACCGTAAGAGGGCGCGCTGTGATTTAAAATTGAACTTAGTACACTATCCGCTATCGATCACTGACGGTTTGCGCCAAGACTACGCACTGTGTACGACGTATAGATCATGTGACTTGTGACATCACATGTTTACAAAAGAGCCACAGGCCTAATTTTGGCCTTACTGCAGGCACATAATGTGTACATACACTGGCTCAAATTACTTCCTTAAAGGCAGTGGACACTATAGGTATTACTCCCAATAATTATCAGCATAAAACCTCACTTGGTAACGAGTAATGGGGAGAGGTTGGTAGTATAAAACATTGTGAGAAACGGCTCCCTCTGAAGTGACGTAGTTTTCGAGAAAGAAGTAATTTTCCACGAATTTGATTTCAAGACCTCAAGTTTAGAATTTGATGTCTCGAAATCAAGCATCAGAAAGCACACAACTTCGTGTGATAAGGGTGCTTTTTTCTTTCATTATTATCTCGCAACTCCGACGACCAATCGAGCTCAAATTTTTCACAGGTTTGTTTATGCATATGTTGAGATACATCAAGTGAGAAGACTGGTCTTTGACAATTACCAATAGTGTCCATAGTGTCTTTAAGGCACAATATACAGAAACAAAATGCAACGGGGGAAATACTACTGCAAAAAATACGACGGGAAAAAGCAAACCGTGAGCAACAAAATTGCCAAAACAAAACGGCACACAATGTTGAACTTCTTGATGTTATCAAATACTTTGCTAAAATAACCACACATTAATTGTTTGGGATGCACGCGTCAAGTTGTTGTCTTACGCGTAATCTCCAGTGTTAGTTCCGACATAACTCTTCCTTCCTTCATGTTTCCGATGAGCGAGTGAGCTGTATATACAAATTGTTCTTACATAAAGTCCAGATTACGTGGCTCTCTAAACAATGAATTGTAACGAGTGTCATTAATTAGCACAGATTGTAGTCTATGTGTTTAAAGCCATTGGACACTTTCGGTAAACAGTAATGCCCAAGGCCCACATTTCGTGTATCACAACTTCTATATAAAATAACAAACCTGTGAAAATTTAAGCTCAATCGGTCATCGGAGTCGGGAGAAAATAACGGGAAAACCCACCCTTGTTTCCGTACGTTTCGCCGTGTCATGACATGTGTTTAAAATAAATCCGTAATTCTCGATATCGAGAATTGATATTGTTTTAATGTTTTCTCAAAAAGTAAAGCATTTCATGGAATAATATTTTAAGAGAAGTCTTTCACCAATACCTTCTGTAAACCCTGTCAGTTATTTGTAAATCTGTGAACTTTAAATTTTCTGTACAGAAATGCTGCCCCACTGTCACCATAGGAAAATCCGTCTCCCGGGAATTCTGTCCACGTGTCAAATAAAACGGACACGTTGCCTCGGATCGGTCGAGTTGGTCTAAACAAGCGTTTGAAACGGTTTGTTAATATAAAATGCATATGATTGGAAAGATGTTTTAAAAATAGAATACAATGATCCACAGTGTCTCAAAATTGCGTGGTTTTCCTTTTACTTTGCGAACTAACACAGTCGGCCATTTTATGGAGTCAAAAACATGACTCCAGAAAATGGCGTACCGTGTTAGTTCACGACGTATGAAGGAAAGCCATGCATTTTATAACAAACGATTTCAAGCGCGTTTCATCATGGACCAACTCGCCCGATCCAAGGCAACGTGTCCCCTTTAATAATTGGGCTGAAGGAGGTTGTTTCAAAAGAGGGCGCTATCAGAAGAAATTTGTGAACAGTTCGACGCTTGGGGGGGGGGGGACAGCATCTCCGTGGGGACAGAATTTACTGCCACACTCTAGTTTATCAAATCGCATTATTGTACTAATTTCATTGAGACTGCAGCTTTTATAGTAGACTTGTGGACATGTCTTTAAAGGTCTGTCGCGGTGATAGCGTTCCGACTCTCTCCGCGGTATTCTTGTGAGACTGCTGGCACTGCAAGACTATTGCCCTCACGACTACGGTCCCATTAAAACGGGGAGTAGAAGTTGGGCAACCAGCAGTTCGCGAGAGAGCAGTGATCTCGCGAGAGGACCGCCACGACTCGACTATCTCACCGCGTCTGACAATTAACGACTTGTCCACAAGTCTTACCTTTATAGCAATGGTTAATTCACAGTTCATTAAATTTCGCATTATCTGTACTATAAAAGTCACTATTTCATTCGCTAGCGACCGGTCCTTCAGAAAAAAATAGTTGTAAAACGAAAACTTTTTGCAAAATCGCAAGGCTACATACAGTTTTCAGAATAGGAAAGAGGACACTTCATGCCACTACTGTGACTTGTTTTGGGTGGGTTGTCATTTGTAAAAACGGATAAACAAATGGATGTGTCCATAATGATCAATTTATTATTAAAATAATTAGTGCATGACACTTGTAGAAAGCATTTTGTTATTAAATCGTTCAAGCACGTGTTAATGTATTACAGGAGCACTTTTTATAATTTGATTAACTATTAAAGTCCAAGTCAGATTGGTTGAATCTTGGTATGTCCATTCATACACTGGAACGTAAGAAAAGTGAGATTTGAGATGACGTCATGATGACGTCACGAAGGTGCCATAATGACGTTATGGTGATGTTGTTTCTACAGTTTCAAACATTTTTTATTACGAACGAACCATGCCACAGTCAAAGCTATGTTCGCAACAGTTGGTCAGATGAAATACACTTCAAAGGCACTGGAAACTATTGGTAATTACTCAAAATTTTAGTTATGCCAGCATAAAAACATATTCATAAATACCTCAGACAGTTTCGCTATTCCTATTGGTGGAGAGCGCGTCACGTGGGTGTGTATAAACCTTTATTTATGACCAGTATAAAGTGAAACATGGGCGTGACACGCGAGCTTGCACCTGTGCTTATAAGACAGTTTCTTCATTCCTTTTGGTTGGGAGCAACGTTGTGCCACATCACGCGATTCGCGCGACGCGCACAGCATTCCCTTATAAGGAGTTGTTTACCCAAGGGCGGCGGAGGGCCTTACCATTTCATAGTTGGAGGGGTGTCATGTTGTGTTGAAAAAAATCATTGAACAAACTATAGTTTTTGCATTTATTTTACTTTTTGACCAAAAATGTTGATGTTTTTTTACCGAAAAGGTATTTATGAATGGGAATTGTGGAGAGCTGTTGATAGCGTACAACATTGTGAGAAACGGCTCCCTCTGAAGTAACGCAGCTTTTCAGAAAGAGGTAATTTCTCACTCAAATAATAAAAGACTTCGGCTGAAGCCTTTTTTAAAGCTTCTGAAAGCACACAAATTTGCGCAACAATGGTGTTTTTTCTTCTTCTTATTTATTCTCCCTTGCATCTTCGATGACCATTTATTAAATTAGTCAAAATTTTCACAGATTTGTCATTTTTATGCATATTATGTTGGGATACACCAAGTAAGAATAATGGTATTTGACAATTACCCAACGCGTCCAGTGCCTTATGAGTGACATCATCGTGACGTCATCGTGAGTAACGTGTCACTCATTTGTGGGAGTGCAAATCTGATGGAGTTTTAATATTGGTGCCCTTTATGGACATGGACGTGTCATTATAAGCGCGTCTATGTTGCCATAGTAACGAATGAAATGAGACAACAGGATTACTCTGGCCACGCAGCTGTACTGAGTTGATTTAACATCTCACAGTTGACACTTGTACCGTTGTGGGAAGACGCTTTATTTGTGGATGGTAAGATCATTGGCTGGAGAGTGTTTAGGCCCTAATTCTGTTTTTGGAAATGTTTTGGGCATGGAGTGTTTTCAGGCGATGCCTTTTCAGGGGCGATGTGGATATTCTTCTGGTACGTGTTGCATTTCTTTGTTGCTTTCTACGCGATGGACAAAGTGAACTACAAGGTATGGGAACTTATTTCAGTTCATTACTCAAAATCATTGTTGGCATAAAACCGTACTTGGTAACTAACAATGGAGAGCTGTTGATAGTACAAAACATTGTAAGAAACGGCTCCCTATGATGAAGTAACGTATTTTTCGAGAAAGAAATAATTTTCCACGAATTTGATTTCGAGACCTCAGAATTAGCTTTTGAGGTCCCGAAATCAAGAATCTGAAAGCACACAACTTCGTGCGACAAGGGTGGTTTTTCTTCCAATATTATCTCGCAACAAATTTTCAGAGGTTTTGTATTTTGTGCATAATATGTTGAGATACACTAAGTGAGAAGACCGATCTTTGACAATTACCAAAGGTGTCCTTTGTCTTTAAAGGGTTTTGATATCCTTTTGTAGATCAAGTTTTATTTATTGCAGAAAATGAATCCCTTCTCCCTGTGAATGAAGATGTATGTACCTTAAAGGCAGTGGACACTATTGGTAATCACTCAAAATAATTATTAGCATAAATCTTTCTCGGTGACCAGTAATGGTGAGAGGTTGATGGTATAAAACATTGTGAGAAATTGCTCCCTCTGAAGTGCCATAGTTTTCGAGAGAGAAGTAATTTGCCACGAATTTGATTTCGATACCTCAAGTTTAGAACTTGAGGTCTCGAAATCAACTATTCTAAACGCACACAACTTCGTGTGACAAGGGTATTTTTTCTTTCATTATTATCTCGGAAGTCCGACGACCGATTGAGCTCAAATTTTCACATGTTTGTTATTTTATGCATATGTTGAGATACACCAACTGTGAAGGCTAGTCTTTGACAATTACCAATAGTGTCCACTGCATTTAATGTGGCCACGGTGTTTTGTGTCGTACACAAAAGATACCCACATTTCAGGAAAACTTTTATTTCCATACTCTTGTACATTAGCAAATATTGTACCAGTTACGATTAAAAAACAAAGTCAAATAACTAATTAGTGCAAATCAAATTTAAGTAAGTTAAACCTTGAATAAATCAGCCTTTATTATGAAGACGAAGGCCAAGGAAAAAAGTGAGACATTCTGAGGTTTTAATTTTTTAGTACTTTTTATGTTGTGATCAACGGGGTAATAGGATTCTCATCCATTGTCTCATTTCAGAATGACTGGCCTTACATTATACGTGTGGTATAGGGTGCGTTCGATTAGCTTCCCTGGGTCGACCCCCGGTACTCACTCGGGTGAGCCCCTGACAAGAGCTAATCGAACGATCACACTCGCCCTCTCGTGGTAACGTCACACCTCGGGTCACCCCCAAGTGACCCACTCCACAAGCAGGGCACTGGACGCTATCCCGGGTGAGCCCCTGGACTGACGTCAAAGCTATTCGAACGTACCGGGGCAGACCGGGGTTGACCCAGGGAAGCTAAACGAACGCACCCATTGACTCTGACTATGAATGGCAATAGTCAAAGCTCACTTGGTATTAAGGAATACAGCAGCTTTTGACAATAACGTTTTCTTTTTTTACTTTTCACTTCGAAGTAGGATAACACTTTGTATTCCCAAAAAAATTAATACAGTTGTGTTCTGTCATTAACCATTGATTTAACATGCCTAAACTTGTCCTTTTTTTTTTTTTTTTTTTTACATTCGTTGGCATCAACACTACAAGGTCCAGGTCCACGTACATCGTCCACAGATTTCCATCAAACTCACACAGTTTACAGATTATGATGGTAGAAAGCTTCCCTTAAAATATTACTTGCTGACGTGCTGTAGTTTTTGAGAAATGAGTAAAACAAAGTAAGAAAATAATTTTCGTCGAAAATTATTTCAGCACGTTTTAACATGCTAAAAATAACATATTTTTGTGACATTGTTTTACTCGCTTCTCAAAAACTACAGCACCTCAGAGAATAATAATATTCTAAGGGCAACTAACTACCATCATTACCCCCAACCCGTGTTAGTTTAACGTAAATCTGAGGACATTGTGTTTTGTGTAAACAAAAAGTACCCAAATCCAGGGATTAAATTCACTGTAAAAAAAAAACAATGTTTGAATCCGTTTTTTCTCTTTTTGTTCCTTTTTTCTTTTTACAATGTTGTGTACGTTTAACGTTGTGCATGCATGACGTCAACGTTTCTTACACGTACAAGATCTTAGAGTGATTGGAAAGCCTACGTCACAGAGTACGACTTATAGTTCTCCCAAATACTATTTTCCATCACGGTATGCTAATGATGGCAATGCAGACAGTTTCAGCCACACGGGTAAGTTTACTCCAGTTAGCAACTTGTTGATTAAGAATTAAAGGCACTGGGCACTACTGGTAGTTACTGTTAGCATACAAAAGTTCTTGTTAACGATCAATGGAGAGCTGGTGATAGTATAAAACATTGTGAGAAACGGTTTCCTCTGAAGTAACTCGAAATCAAGCATCTGAAAGCACACAACTTTGTGTGACAAGGGCGTTTTATCTTATATTATTATCTCGCAACTTCGATGACCATTAGAGTTCAAATTTTCACTTGTTATTTTCTGCATATGTTGAGATACACCAAGAGAGAGAGGATTGGTCTTTGAAAATATTATCAAAGGGGTACAGTGTCTTTAAAGGAGCGTTACAGAGGTGGTAAGAAGAAGAAACAAATCGTGAAGATCACAGATTTAAATAAAACTGGCCCGGTCGAATGATGATGATAGTAGAAAACATCCCTTGAAATAGATGAGAAATAAATAATCTTATTATTTTTGCGTTTGCAGTTTATCGCTTTCTGTGCGTTTTATTCATTTTTATTTGCATCGATGTCATACAAAATAATGTTTTATTTCAAATGCAATCAATGGGAAACTTTGGAGCGCTAGGTGGCAGCAGACGAACCAGGTAAATTCCCATCGTTTACGTAGTTCTGATCATGAGCACTATACCGAGAACAATGGATTTTACCTGGTAAGTCTGCTGCCACCTAGTGTTCAAAGTCTCCCATTCCTGCTTGTTGGAGAATCATTTTATGTTTTTCGTTGATAAATAGTAAGCATTAAAGGCAGTGGACACTATTGGTAATTACTCAAAATAATTATTAACATAAAACCTTTATTGGTTACGAGTGAATGGGGAGAGGTTGATGGTATAAAACATTGTGAGAAACGGCTCCCTCTGAAGTGCCATAGTTTTCGAGAAAGACTTAATTTTCCACGAATTTGATTTCGAGACCTCAGATTTAGAACTTGAGGTCTCAAAATCAACCATCTGAACGCACACAACTTCGTGTGACAAGTGTGGTTTGTTTTCTTTCATTATTATCTCGCAAGTTCGATGGCCGATTGCGCTCAAATTTTCAAAGGTTTGTTATTTTATGCACATGTTGAGATACACCCATTGTGAAGGCTAGTCTTTGACATTTTTACCAATAGTGTCCACTGCCTTTAAAATAGCTAAGAAAAATGCACTTATTTGGTGAGTGGCCTCCTTTGGTGGCATATTGTGTTGTGGGGTTTTGTTTAATTAAACTATAGCTCTGTTTTTCGTGTAGCAGCCAATTACGACCCTCATCCGTGGTGGAAACTTGACTTGGGCGGTGAACACTGCTTGGGCCAAATTACAGTTCGACTCCGAAAATCATGCTGCGGTAAGAAAACGTATACTCTTCCAAGTTCGCTTCCGTCAAATCGATAAAACTCGTGTGCAAACCCTTTTGTTGTATTTGTCGAAAACATTTTTTTTAATCGACACTAAAGTTATAATGTGGAGGGGCCGGGGTCGAAGAGTGTTTTTAAATAATATAGTAATATCGAAGTCTAATACAGCTCACGTATTTACTCAGGTACTCAGGGCGCGTAGAATGCAAATTTGTATACAGCAAGATATGAATTCTGAGACCCAATTACGTGGCAAATTAAAAGGGTTTACAAGGTACAACTGCAGCACATTTAGCAGACAGCCAGGAGCACCGGGGCGAACCCTTCTGTTTCGATAATAAGTGCATTGGGTTCTTTTGCATGCGTTACATAACACGTTGAATGAACGGCTTTACGTCCGATCCGAAGGACGAAGAAATGGTTTAAGTGTCTTGCTTAAGGATACAAGAGTCACGGTTTGAGATCTTCCATTAGTTAATAGAAGATGTGTACAGTAACTTTGTTGAGGTTGCATTTTGGGAACTAGTCTGGTCAGATAAGTAGCCGGGCAACAACTTTGTCGTCTCCTCAGCAGAAAAAAACGTTTGGTTTAGTGACTTAATGGGAGACTATTGAACACTAGGTGGCAGCAGACTTACCAAGTAAACTGCCATTGTTCACGTAGTTTTGAACATGCGCACATTATCCGGGACGATTGATTTTACCTGGTAAGTCCCAAAAAGTCCCCCATATATGGACACGACCTTATAGGCTGCTGCCACCTGGCGTCTTAAAGGTTCCCATTGTTTTATCTGTAGGTGAACGTTTCATTGGAACCACGGCACGAGCCGGGCTTTCCTCGAACTGCACTGTCAACCAGCGATGCGGTGAGCCAGCCACGTCGTCACAGAGCCAACTGGGTGCCACAATTCCATTCCTGTGTGATCCGCCGGTGATAGCGAGGTGGATCAGCCTCGATGTGGATCCTTCTTGGCCGGGTGTAACCGATGCGGTCTTGCAGCTTGCCGAGGTGTCGGTGATGGTGCATGAACGGGACTGTGACCCTACAACAACCCCGGGTGAGCGAGTTTGAATTTGTTTTACTAGTTGGCCTAATGTGTGACTTGAAGGAAGCTTTTTGAACGCTAGGTGGCAGCAAACTTACCAGGTAAACTTCCATTGTTTACGCAGTTTCTTGAAGTTCTTATAGTTACATTTCTATAAACGTTTTTATGACGAGTGACAACCACTGATTAGTGCAAGTTGTCCCATAGAAATCTGTCCCCATTATGGGAAATTAACTGGATGGGCTGAAAATGATGATTCAAAAGAGGGCGCTATCAGACGTAGTTTGTACACAGTTAGCCGTTTTGGGGGACATCATCTCCGGGGGGCAGAATCTCCTGCCAGTCAGAACCCCTTGGTGGCAGAAGACTTACCAGGTGAATCCATTGTCCTAAACAATCGGCAAATGCTCAGTAAACGAAGTAAACAATAGATATTTCCCTTGTACATCTGCTGCCTCCTAGCGTTCTAAAGTCTTCAATTTTGATTGTGTGGGCATGGATTGAAAGTGGCATTTGCATCGCGAAAGAACTAAACACATGGTTGTTTTTATTACTCTAAAAACAGTACCCGATACATCGCCCAAACTGAGGTCTGCGTCCATTGCTGCTCTACACAAAGGTTACAAGATGGTAAACCCAGGCCCTCTGTCGTCCGATTCAGCACGGCGCCTCACCCAGTGCGCAGGATACTGCATGAAACACTCTCGCTGTTTCTCGTTTGACTTCTCGAGAGTTCACGGACAGTGCCATCTGTATAGTGTGAATGCCTCAGACGTCCAGCCAGTTGCAGATGCAGAGTTTTCTATCTATGAGATACAGCAGTAAATAACCCTTTTTTCACCTGAGTTTATGACGTCAAATTGATTTGTCATTATTTTAGTTTCCACTACACACTTCGTGGTTAAAAGGGTGTCACAACATTAAATAATAAGAGCAAACACATACATCTCCACAGATTTTAACACAAGTTACATGGTTTAAAGATGGTCAAGATGTTAAACTTCCATTGAACTGTTTTTTATTTCAAATGCTTTGATATAGTTTTTGAGAAAATAAGTAAAAACAGTTTGTCCCAAATTAATGTTTGCACTCTCGGTCTGTTGGTTTGAGTCGGAGATCTCAAGATGATTTACAATAAATAAAAAAAAACATAAAGGGATGGGGTACATCCCCAAACAAACTACCCAATCTTGAAATGCCTAAACGTCATACACATACAATTGTCTTTTCTCTTCTTCACCAATAAGTATTTTTTCGAGTTAGATTTGAATGCAGCCAATTGTACACATTGTTTTAGTCACAAGTTTTCGCTTTAAATTGAACTTCTCAGTCTCGGATGGTCCCATGGTGTAACGCATGTAAAATAAAATAAAATAAAATGTGTGGATTTCAGGAGTTAGGACTAGTCGTAACTTAGGACTAGTCCTAGGAGATATACAAATTGCATGGATAGTCCTAAGTTAGGACGAGTAAATGGTCCTAACTCGAGATAAGACTAGTCCTAACTCTTTGTGAAATCCACCCCAGTGCACTTAAAGAAGAAGGGGTTCGCCCGGTTTTCTTGACTGTGGTTGCTGCTAAAAAAATATGTGCCGTAGCAACTTGCAAACCCTTTAGGTGCTACCTTTTTGGGTCTCATATTATTCACCACTTCAAACATTTCTGAAAGTTTGTATAAAATACACAGCGGGCCTTGACCTACCTTGTAGATACGTGCGCTATTGTAAAGCCATTATACACTTTCGAAACAGAACAAAACATTTCACAGATTTACAAATAACTTACAGGGTTTACAGAAGGTTATGGTAAAAGACTTCTCTTGAAATATTATTCAATGAAATGCTTTACTTTTTGAGAAAACATTAAAACAATATTATCAATTCTCGACATCGGGAATTACGGCTTATAGTAAAACACATGTCATGACACGGCGAAACGTGCGGAAACAAGGGTGGGTTTTCCTGTTATCTTCTCCCGACTCCGATGACCGATTGAGCCTAAATTTTCACAGGTTTGTTATTTTATATATAAGTTGTGATACACGAAGTGTGGGCCTTGGACAACACTGTTTACCGAAAGTGTCCACTACTGGCTTTAATAAGACTTCGATATTGTAATAAGATTATTATTAACCTCCAGATGAGGGAACCCTGGTACCTTGTGTTCAATAACGTTCATTCAATGTGTATGGGTGACACGCAGAACTAAGGATCTGCAATAATAATATTATGATTTATTTCGAATTGGTCTGATTAAACACACCACCACGCATTCATCATCAAATACCTTTTGTTGTTCTACTTTTAGTCGAATGTGAACGCTTCAGTTGTTTGGTTTCTTAATTGCAATAACACCACGAGTTGGTAAATTGGAGAGAAGTTATCGAGCTTTGTTTTCGCTCTCCGCCGTTAATGAATCCACCTGCCACTCGTGGCTATCCTATGAGCGAAGGCTGCTATTGTGTTAGATGTAGGCCTTCTTTTGACCTCGGATCAAAACACACAACATGGAAAGCTTACGTAACATCACCGTTTATCCAATAAAATAATTTTTGGGACTTTCTCTTGACTAGTGCATGTCTTCACTTTGCTGATAAAGACAGGGGACCTGCACACAATTTGGCTATTTTTTCCTCCATGGCTAAACTGGGATGGGATGGTGCAGTGGCGTCACAGCCGTGCATGGTACGGTGTGCAAGTGAAGAAAGAAAATGGACAAAGTGGTAGACCATGGTATTTGCAGATGATTATTTGCACGAACTCACCATCCCCAGCCATGTTGATGGTGCAGATCGAGGACTTCTCTTTGTTCTTACATTGTTTGGACATTGTTTATTTTTTCAGACGTCCCCATTGTTTTTGTACACAAAATCTACCGAGGACTGTCCCCGCCTTGTGACCGTTTCCGGGATCCCTTTTGTTAAAGTCCTCTGTTACCAATAGCAGACATGCCCACACACACACACAAAAGAGGGAAACACGAAACAAAAAAAAGAATAATCAAAACAATTTTTTTGAGGGATTACAAGTAATCAGTTTGGTGCACGATTCTTTGCCAATCCGGCACACACCGGTGCACAGAAAGCCCGGATCGATCAACAGCTGCGCTACATTGACTTCGAAAACGCAAATGCATCAGTCAATAGAGGGCGCTAGATGACATTTTGAGCATGTTATTTGTAAACATTCTTCAGCCAGGATGACAAGGAAGTAACGAAGTCCCTCCGCAAAAAACAGGACTAGTTCTGCATTGAGATTGTTTTCAAAAGACCCGAGGAATGACGGTAGAGGTAACCAAATTTAACTTTGAGTCACAGCTTTGTGATAGTTCGTGATTGTCTGTTTACTTTGACTGCCTTGCATTTTTGCACTGGTTGCAAATGCTTTTTAAAGTTTTGAATTCATCAAAGTTTACATAACAAACTGGCCCGCCCACTCTTTCTTATCTACACGGTGGATATTCCCTTCTTGTGTGGGAGTTTACCGAGTTCCCTGGACGGTAAGCTAGATCATCTAAACAAACATGCTTTTTATGCCCCCCCCCCCCCCCCTCCAACTCCATCACCTTGTGCTCTGTATGTTTTTTTTTGCTTGTTTTCCGTAATTTATATTTTGCCTCTCCTTTGCTTGTAAATGTAGTATTAATTATAGTATTACTTCATGTATTATCATTATTCCATTTGCTTGTAAAACATAGTTCTTTATTCACTGCTAATTGTTTTGTTTATTTGTTTGGATTTGGGAATAAAGTGAATTAATTTGAATTGAATTGAACTCAAACAAACAATAAAAAAAAAAAAAATACAAAAAACAGCTCTGAACCCTTTTGAACCTTTCGCTGATGGAAGACTACTTTTTCTTCAAATCAACTCAAGTCAAAGATCCGATAGAACTTAGAAGTTAAAACTATTGAGGTTCGTTCCGCTATCGTCTTCATCAGAAAGCGGAATAAACCTCATCATAGTTCTACTTCCTGGGAATAGGAGATGGAAGACTAGGCCCAGTAACTGAGGCTAGTATTCCTTATTTTCGAGACCGATAATTACAAATTTCGAAAAAAAAGTACAGCGCACCTGTTACTGGGTCTTACTCTAATCGTGGAGGACGAATTTTCCTCCTTGGTCTAATAATGAAAGACCAACTTCAAGCCTTTCTAGTTGGGTGAATAACACACTAGAATAATTCCAGCTAATGACATTGCTGTTGATGATTGAGGACTGACGAAAAAATGAGATGAACAAACAAGTGGGGGCGGGTAGGAATTAGGAAAGTTGGTTGATTTGGATTCAGTCAATTTTTCCTGCAACTTTCAAAACTAATTGGCATCAGTGAATGCACTATCAATTTTTTTTTATATTCGATGCCATTTGTTTGTAAGGCTGAGAATCGTTTGCTGCGGGGGAGGGGGGGGGGGGTTGGTTTACATGCGTGGGGTGGAGAGATTGGTGATTCTTTAGCAAGGTTGGTGTCTCCTCTAACAATACTGCTTTTTCCGCAATTAAGTCTTAGGCCTACTACCTTTTCTTATAGTGAAAAATCTCACTTAGAATGCACACCTAAAAATGGCACAAAATGAAATGTTGTTCTGCCCATCTATGTGTTTTAAAAGCACTATCATTCAAAAAGACAATGAATGAATCCATCAATCAATCAGTCAATACATCAATCAATCAATCAATCAATTTTGGTAATGTTGTGTGTCATGGCCCAAGTTGTAAGTTCAAATCCTGTTAACTAGCAAATTCAGTTAATTAGCAAATTCAGTTAATTAGTTTTTTGTTTAAATTTTATCACAGGAGATGTGCTGAGAAAGAACGATGGAGCTTAGCCATTACATCATGAAGTTTCCCGCCTACTGGCGTGGCGTCTTTGCCCCCCTCAGCAAAGACAGCGCCCCAATCATTGGGGCCCACACCTGGATGCTTGAAAATCGTGAGGGAGCTCACACACTCCACAGCATGCGTACGACGGGTCGTCATAGCAACCAGGTCGACTGGGTCGGCTTTGTTGTTGCTCTGAGTGAGATTGAGCCGGTGGAAAGTGGGAACTGCCTTGTTTTGTAAGTGTGTAAATGGACAAAATGCGGTTCTAAGTTTTGTTCAATGGAGCTGTTTGACCTGAAGGGAAGGTTTACGTTTGGTAACCACACCTAAATATAATGGCTTTCAACACTTAGGGCCTTCTTGTGGACTGTTGCAGGCTGGCATAGTTTATATTTAAAGAAACCATAAGAGATGATGTTGAATGGTCATGCAGTTGGAGGGTTGACTGTGTACTGCTTTATAGTACATTCACTGCATAATATCATATTGCAGGCGGGCATAGTTTTTCTTTCATGCAATATCACAGTAGATGATCTTATTGTTGGTCACACAATGGAGGGTTGACTGTGTACAGCTAGATGCAATCACATATACCATACTTCAGGCTGGCATACATGTAGTTTTCAAAACCAAAGTGCAATTGGCAGACAGTAGGAGGGTTGACTGTACTGTAGATGCTTTCACCACATATTGCAGGCTGGCATAGTGTATCTATCATTCAAAACGCATACATGTAGTTTTCAAAACCAAAGTGCAATTGGCAGACAGTAGGAGGGTTGACTGTACTGTAGATGCTTTCACCACATATTGCAGGCTGGCATAGTGTATCTATCATTCAAAACGCATACATGTAGTTTTCAAAACCAAAGTGCAATTGGCAGACAGTAGGAGGGTTGACTGTGTACTGTAGATGCTTTCACCACATATTGCAGGCTGGCATAGTGTATCTATCATTCAAAACGCAGTTGATGATTTGAATGGTCAGACAGTAGGAGGGTTAACTTCTTTGACTTTGTATGTTCATTTTTGTTTTATCACAGCTTCCCAAGAATTCTTCTTTTTCCTGTAAACATCCAAAGAAACACATTGGCCTTTCTCTCTGAACACCTGACAGACGTTCCTGTCATATATCTTGATAAACTCCTTCAATCCTTGACCAATCAGAAGCTGACTGATGAATGGATAAAACTTCATCTCCGAAAAATCCAGGACTACGTTTGCTGGCGGCAGTGCCAATATTTCAATACAGGGTTTTGTGCGGACGATCAGAAAGCTAAGCTGACCAAAGCGTCGTGGATCACTTTCACAAATATCTGCCAACAGATCAGGGACCATGATAACAGCTGCAAAAAGGATGCTGCAAGTAAGCTGCAATTTGATTGGCTGCCAGAAGCGTTAACGACCAATCAGAGGGATTGTGGACACCACGGTCGTTTCGCAGCAGAGAGGGTGACGACAGAGAAAAGAAAAATGGTGGCCGAGATGTCGGAGGACGCCCAAATGGAAGAGGTTGAGGGCAGTCCTATGAAGAAGCGAAAAGCAGAGGAGGGTCGAACCACTCCCGATGTCATCATCATTGATTCGGACTCGCATTCCCCGATGGAACTTGGTGTCATCGGCCAAGACGAGAGAGTTGACGAGGATCTGTTAAGAAGCCAAACTACCAACAGCAAAGAGGCTGCTCGTCTGGGGGGCAGAGAAACGGGAGTAGCTGCGTATCGTCTCCATGACAACATGGACGATGTCATTGATGCGGTTACCAGGGTAAGAATGAGATTTAATTTCTTCCAAACATCTAAAAGAAACAAGGAGACACAACATGAAACTCAAGAAAAATTCCTTCAGGCTAAATTCAAGGAAATTCTTCTTCTGACAAAGGGTCATAGAACTTAGAAGAAGTGAAGAATCTCCCTTAAGAAGCAGTAAACAGCGCCACACTACTCGGGTTCAAGAAAGTAATAGGACAATACATGGGCTACTAATGGGCTTAACCCTCCTACTGATAGACCATTCAAAACCATTCAAAATTCCAACTCTCACATTCCCCCATTGCAATTGCACACACATGGCATAACCATTTGAACAGTGTTGATGGTGAGCATACTACATACTACTACCTCTAAAAGCCATTCAGGTGGTTTTAAAGGTAAACTCTTTTTTTTCCCCTTTGTTTTCAGAACACTTTGACTGCAATTAAGAAACTTTTGAGTGACCCGTCAGCGGCTGAAACGCTGCCACCTGACCTACTGAGACTACTCATTGATTGTCCATCGCACCACTTAGAAGCATACTGTGATTATCTGATGCTAGACTCCATTCCAGCCATTGGTTTGAATGCCTTGGCCCAAGAACTGACATGGTTCAAACTGGAGCTGAGTCATCTGAACGCTGTCGTTTTGGCAAGACGATGTTTCCTGAAACAGGTAAAGCCAATAGGGACCTTGACAATGGAGCCTTTATCTCTTATCCCCGTCAAGTACAGCCCTGGGGATGCCCCAGGACTTTTTTTACCCCACGGTTGCCCTGGGCACTTTCATACCAGGTTCTGGTTGCACGCTTCAAGAATACCCAGGGATATTACCTCTTCCCCCCCTACCCCAGACCAGGGTTGCTACTCCAAGGGATATGCCCATTTCCTGGGGCAGACGGAGGGTTAAGTAATCATAGGGTGCGTTCGTTTAGCTTCCCTGGGTCTACCCCCGCGGTGCTCGCTCGGGTGAGCCCCTGACAATAGCTAAACGAACGACCACTCACCGCTCTCGTAGTGATGCTGTTTACCTGGGGTCAGCCCCCAAGTGACCCACTCCAAGAGCAGGGCACTGGGGGCTGACCTGGGTGAGCCCCTGAAATGACGTCAAAAGCTATTCGAACGCACCGGGGCAGACCGAGGATGACCCAGGGAAGCTAAACAAATGCACCCATTGTGGCAACCTCGGGATGTGAAAAGGGCTATAGTCCAGGATAAGGTCTTCTACCCACAGTTAATTCACCTTGTTTGAAATTTGCATGTCAGAGAAACCCTGGAGGAGCAAGTTCATAGTGTCTGGGGGTTACATTGTATACCAACAGCAGAGACAAGTTAGATCGCTATAAACTTGAAACTGGAAAGTTTGTATTTTTGTTTAATTGATTGGCAAGCATATTCCTTTTCTCTAAACATAATTTGTATTCATTTTTATTTCATTTTGATTATGTATTTAGATACAGGCTCTAAATCAGACAGCTCCCAGATCGCTCATCTCAGCTGTTGTCAACCACACTAAAGCATTTCCAAAACCAATGATAGAGGGCACTTTAATCCCCGCGCTGACCGAGGAAGGTCACTGTGGGGGTGTGCCCGCACAGCAGTGCGACCTGGTTGCTAAGGTGGTTAAGGAAGCATTGACCAATGAGGAAAGAGTACATCTCATCGGGTGAGTTGTGATTGGTCGACTCGCTCTTACAGAGCAAAACTTACCCCCCTTAGATTTCTGTATAGACCCCCTTGCATATGACATCACCACTCTCAAAAGCATCAAAAGGCAGATCTTTGTGCGCATGATCTCAGCGTTTCACATTATGCAAGGAGGTGTATTGTTTTCTATACCTTACACAACACGGAACGCATCTCCGAACAATGCGGAACCACAATATTGCCATCATTTTGGAGTCAAATCTTTTGTGCACATTGGTGGTTGCACGATTTTGACTCCCAAAATGGCAATTATGATAGGTGCATGTGTATTTGCTGTCCATTGGACATGTTAGACAAGGAGTGACCAGGGCTGTATGCTACGTTTTTGAAACGGCAAGGGCACCAAGGCATTTTCTCTTTGGCAAAGGGCACCCTATGGGGAAATTGTAAATTTCTACTGGAGCATTTCAAGGGCACCAAGGCAATGGCAAGGGGCAACGGAGGCAATCGCCTTAATTGCCTCCGTGAAGTATCAGGCCTGCCGAGTCTATTGACATAAAAACTAAAAGGGGTTCTACATGTAGTGATAAGATAATTTCAAAAAAAAAATTACCTAAAAAAATGTCTTGTGTTTTGTTTTCCAGGAAGATCTTTTCAGTTGCAGGGTTACAGTGGTCTGAAGACCTGACTATATTTGTCCAGACAGTTGTCGGTTGCAAGGTAAGTGTTATGGTTGAGATGTTGAACTGGTTTACCGTATTCAACTGGTTAACCATTTAAAGGCAGAGGACACTATTGGTAATTGTCAAAGACTAGCCTTCACAGTTGGTGGGTCTCAACATATGCATAAAATAACAAACCTGTGAAAATTTGAGCTCAATCGGTCATGGAACTTGCGAGATATGAATGAAAGAAAAAAACATTCTTGTCACACGAAGGTGTGTGCGTTTAGATGGTTGATTTCGAGACCTCAAGTTCTAAATCTGAGGTCTGGAAATCAAATTCGTGGAAAATTACTGATTTCTCGAAAACTATGGCACTTCAGAGGGTGCCGTTTCTCACAATGTTTTATACCATCAACCTCTCCCTATTACTCATCACCAAGAAAGGTTTTATGCTAATAATTATTTTGAGTAATTACCAATAATGTCCACTGCCTTTAAATGGTTAACTTGTTACTGGTGATTGTGATCAAAGCAGTAATCTGTGGCACTGACTAATAAATCAAAGAAATGACAGTAAAGTTTGACAAGGATTACTTCAGCATTGTGGGCAGATCAGCATAGGGGAGATTTTGGACATACTGTGACCAATTTCACAGGTAAGGGCTGCATAAATACAAGCAAAGAATATTACAATAACAGTTTTCTGCTTAGCAAACATGTGCTGGGCACCAGTCATAAATGCCACATGTTACACAGTATTTTGGCTGGTAACCCAAGTCTGATAAGCATCATACTACTGTGCTTAGCTGCTTTTTATGCTTATAAGCAGCTCCATGACATTGGGCTTCTTATTTCCTGAGCTCACATTTCAAAGATGGAAAACTGTTTATCTGTGAGGTAAATAAAAAATTTGGTGGTTTGCATATTTTTTCATCTTGTAAGACTATTCTTCATAAATTGATTTATTTCTTCACAATTTTGTTTTAGCTGGAACTGAATGCTGAGAGCCTTGATGCTTTCATAGTCGCCCTGGAGCATCACGGCACCTCCCAGAAGTCATGCGCCAAGTTTGCCAAGCTTCTATTGGCTGTCGTCAATCGATTCTCCAAACAGGTGGGTTGGTTTTAAAAATAATCAATAAGGTTGTGATTGGTGGCACGCAGTTTGGTTTAGTCAGGTTAGTCATGTGTGACCTAAATTCTTTGTTTTGTTTGCAGATCTCCCCAACAAGCCATTCTGTGCTTCAGCGATTCGCCGATGCAAATCAGACATTCTTAAAGAAAGCTCTAATCACTGCACTCAAGCGGGTCAAAGGTTAACCTGAGAGTCACTGATATGAACAGAATTATAGACCTTTCTTGTGATGACAAAATAACTGCACTGGTTGTCATGGACAGCAGAATGTAAGCAATACGTTAAAACGTGTTAACAGATATTGTGACCAAATTTTACAGTCTCCTGACGATGACTAGAGCAAGCTAGTCGAAACATTGAGACCAATTTAAGAACTCACTCTGCGGAAGTGCAGTTAATAACGATCCTATAAGCTAAAGTAGTAGTCCCAGCCAATTTTCTATACCTTCCGCCCAGGTAGTAGTTAAAAAGCAGGACAGTTCTTTTCAGAACTGAGAGAACTGAGAAGTCTCCCAAACAATCCGATAAATCTACTCCGCGGTAGTAGAATAAAGCAATCAGTTCTCTAAAGAACAAACTCTACCTAGGAAGTAGATACACACATGGTGTTACTGCAAACCAAATATTATAAATTTTACATTTCTGCAAACTTTTAATTAAAAAAAAAAAACTTCCCATGGTTGGTTGCTTTGTTTTAACAAATTTAATATATTTTTTAAATATTTGCCTTTCATTGTTACAAATTGGTTTTGGCTTTGTATTTATGGCTTTAATTAACCCAGGTTGGCAAAAACTTGGGCTGTGACGTTGCATTAGAAAGGTCTATTTTCTTGGTGTTCAGTAAGAGCGATGTAAAGTGTGTTAAACTTTCAGAACAGAAAAAAATAATAAAAGTTCACAGATTTACAAATAACTTACAGGGTTTACAGAAGGTAATGGTGAAAGACTTCTCTTGAAATATTATTTCATGAAATGCTTTACTTTTTGAGAAAACACTAAAACAATATCAATTCTCGATAGCGAGAATTACGGATTTATTTTAAACACATGTCATGACACGGCGAAACGTGCGGAAACAAGGATGGGTTTTCCCGTTATTTTTTCTCCCGGCTTCGATGACCGATTGAGCCTAAATTTGCACTTGTTTGTTATTTTATATATAAGTTGTGACACAAGAAGTGTGGGCTTTTGGAAAATACTGTTTACCGAAAGTGTCCAATGGCTTTAAAAGAGCCGGCATGGTCTCAATGTTTCGAACAACACGATTGTACCCGCAAGTTTACTATTAATGTATAGTTTCCTACTATAAAGTGTGGGGTCATGCGGCGGGCCCTACACAAAGACATATAAACTAGCCAACCTTTTTCCTATGAAACGCTGCCAAAATGGCCCTCTCCTTGGCAAACTATAGAGGGCGGTCTGTATCTGTACTGTGAAACCCACGTGTTGATGTGCCAAGTTGTAGTTTAAGTTATTTCATTTCTGAGACAGTTTGAAAGTGTCTCTGGTAATTATTTGTAAATGTAGGAAATTTTTAAATTGACCAAATGACAGCTTGTATTTCATTTATGCATTATGGTGACAAAGTTTTATTTCGCTGTGTGTGCTATTATAGAAAATTTGCTTCCTTTTGATGCCCAATATTTAATAAATTTTTACTAAGACTTTGGGCTAAAAAGGTCCCTTTTCATCCCGTTCCGACCCCAGTAGGTCTTAGAGACATCTGCAGTTTTTAACAGGGTAGTTGCTGGAGATTACAGATTCGTTAGTTCTCCACGAAAATCTACTTGAATTTGAGTAATTAGTGAGCAAACATTGCACTGTTTTTAAATTTCGTGCGGTGTGCCATTTTTTTTTACGAAGCAAACTTTGTTCCTTGACTGATTAAACAAATTTCGCAAAGTGTACACTTTACAATCTTTGTTATTCAACAACTCTTACCACTTCGCAATGGTTAGGTAAGGACACAAGTGTCACGACCGGAGCTTGAACCCACACTCTGCTTGTCAGAAACACCAGAGCTTGAGTCCAGTTAGACTGGGCCCCTGTCTTTATCCGTAAGGATAAAAGACAGGTCCCAGCTTCTCAAATCAAGTGATTCCATTGGATACAATGATATTGGATAAATGTGCACAGTGACATGAGCTTTCCATAGATGCCCAAACAGTTCATTCCTGTCACGTCTGCAATAGCGTTGGACTGCGTATCTCTATCTGAAATGCATGGGGTCAAAGGCCAAAACACACGCCGGTTTTGATGCCGGTCTCTGGCGTTATTTACGAGCCTCAAAGTGTGATGTCAGATGTTCAGGCTAGAGTCTGGTGTTCTTGTCCGCTTGGCCACAGCATGTCATAAATGTAGGTAAAGATGGAAAATGTAAGAACAAATTATACGCCAACAGTTCCGATGCTATATGTATAAGGGATACATCTACATAGAACATGATAATCATACCAACCAGTCGAACTAATTTTTCTTTGAAAGTAGCCCGCAGGGATCGCAAATAAAAGGCCGCTCAACGTTTAAGCACCTTGCTATGCGACTGATATTCAACAACAGCAAAGTTGAATAAATTTTTGATCAAAGGGTTTTTATAAGTTATGCAATAATTTATAACCAAAATAAACTTTACTTTTATATTATAAAGTTGTACAAATTTGTCTAATAACCAGATAATTTTACTGTTGTGAACTTGAAATTTGAATAAAACAATTACTTGAATGGAAAAATTATTTGAAGAGCTGAGTGATAAACTCATTTAAGTATTTCACTGTTCAAAATTTGTGTTCATTATTTACTCTTTAAAGCCATTATACACTTTCGGAACAGAAAAAAAAAAAATTCACAGATTTACAAACAACTTACAGGGTTTACAGAAGGTAATTGTTAAAGACTTCTCTTGAAATATTATTTCATGAAATGCTTTACTTTTTGAGAACACATTAAAACAATTATCAATCCTCGACATCGAGAACTACGGATTCATAGTAAACACATGTTATGACACGGTGAAACGTGCGGAAACAAGGGTGGGTTTTCCCGTTATTTTCTCCCGACTCCGATGACCGATTGAGCCTAAATTTTCACAGGTTCATTATTTTATATATAAGTTGTGATACACGAAGTGAGGGCCTTGGACAATGCTGTTTACCGAAAGTGTCCACTGGCTTTAAAAGGGGAAAAAGACACCACAGCAAACAGCAGTTGAAGCCAATAATGAACTGACAATACCACATTTTCAATAAAATCAACTTACTTCGTTGATTTAGTTTTTTTTATTCATGAAATTGCAAGCTAGTTCCAAAGAAAAGCATGACAGTTTCAGCAGATATTGGCTCACCCTCGATCATGTGACACCCATGTGACTCAAATCGAGTCACATGACACACACTTGCTATACAGAATTACAGCTTTTTTGTCACCATGACAAAAACACAAAAGAAATGAAAAGAACAATTTACTTCACAAAAACATAGCATTTCTATGGTTTGTTTCTGAAACGTTAGCAGACAAAATAAATTTGATTTCACCTTTTTCTCAAACTTAATGTAAAGTAAACCAATATGTAAATATTATTTTAATAACAGTAGCAAAACAAAGTTCTTTTTGAAAAAAGTAACAAAACTAACAAAAACACACAGTGCACAATGACTGTGCCTCCTTTCAACTCGGCTGCAATCAATTCCACAGAGTTGCTAAGCATGAACAAACCCTGCTTAGCAGAATCGGCACCAGTTAAGTTGCCATGTAGACATCGCATGTGACTGGTTCCCTATCAACCAAGTATGGCAAACTCTTTAGCTTAACAGCTTCATGCAATAGGTACCCAGGGGCTAATTTCATAGCGCTGCTTACTGGTAAGCAAATTTTCGTGCTAACTATATCAGGAATTTTTTTTGTTTAAGCGTAAGTGTACTTCACAGGTTAACAAGAAAGTAAGGAGGCCACCATTGTTACAAGCAACAGAAGGTAAGCATGCGCTTACGGTTAGCAGAGCCATGAAGTTGAAACTCACACAGTAAGCACAAAAGCAGCCGTTAAGCAGCTCTATGAAATTAGGCCCGTCCTCAAGACACCAACTACAAGTTCTATAACATTGCAAACGGACTTTACATCTTGTCTCCTTAAAGTCGAAAAGTAAATTACAAAGTTAACAAACACATACAGATTGTACATTACACTTACTGAATATAAGACTCGCATTATGCGTTTTTCTATCTACATAGACACATGATTTGAAATCACATAAAATGGTGGTCTGGATGACAACAGAGGGCGCTCTTCAGATTCCAATAATTAACGAAAAGTTTTATTTCTGAGAGATTTAACATGTTGGGTGTGTCAGCCATTTTTTTTTTAACACAAACGTGAAATCTGAGGCCGTGATCAAATTAGCGACTTCAGCTACGGCTACATTTCCGCATCATCATGAGTTGAAGTATGGTCCATACTTGGCAACAGTCGTAACCGCCAATTTGGATACTGCCTTATTCATGTAAAGAGTAGAGCGCCCTCACATGTCAAAAACATACACATGACCAAATAGATATCTTATCTGATATCTGCCCTGCCCTTTTTCAAAACCAAATTTTCGGCTTTGACTCTGTCCTAGAGTCTACGCCAGAACCAAAACCAATGCTGTAGTTTCAAAAAGGGCCATTATAGCAAGAAAGAAATGAGTTGGGTACCAGTCGCAGCAATGGTAAATATATTGTATTTTGGCTGGTAACCTATTTTTGCTATGCAAGAGTTTTCTGAGCTTAGCAGGTTTTTGTGCTTACATGCTTTGTGATTCTGAGACCAGGTCCTGAATTTCATGGCTCAGCTTCAAGCAATATTCTGCCCTCTGCAATCACAATACTCTTCAAATGCAAGGACTGCTTATTCAAGTGAAACACATACATGTACTTCAGCAAAAAAAATTCATCTGGCTAACCTTAGAAACTGTTTTACATGTAGCGCAGATTTGTACTCTTCCATAGCTGCCCGTCTTTTATGCTTACACCCGTCTTTTATGCTTACAGTAGAAGAGCAATGATACTGGGCCCAGAGTTCAAAGCAGAAGAAAACAGTTACCGGCCAACATTCCACACAGTTTACATCATTCCCACTGGTGCCCACTCATTTTCTGCTTAGCAAAGGATTTAGCTAAGCAGCATTTTCTGCTACTCAGCTTAATGAAACTGGGTCCTGATCAGGGAGTTAGGAGAAGTTTCTGTGCAGAAAAAGTTGTAGATTACAAACTTTTTAATCGGCCAATATTTTAACTTTATTTCAACTACCCCTCATGGTAAAATTGATACCAATCTCAAAAATTAAACTACAGCGGACAATGCCACAGTATTATCACCTATTATTATTAAGGTGCTAGTGCAAGATATAATGATGAAAAAGTGACACAAAAAAGAAACAAAATTCTGTGAAGAAGACAAAAAGTAGCCAATTTGTGTAAAAACAACTTTTTCTGCACAAGATTTTTTCAAAAACAAAACAAAACTCATGGCCGATAATGTCATAAATAACGTGTAGTTGAGGTCACATAATTGCTAAGCACATCAGTGATTGGCTTGCTTAGTACAATTTAAGTTACCTGCTGAACAACTGTGAAGAGAATGACCTCACTCTGATCTGGAGCCAATTCCAAATAATTTATAAGCAGACATCCTTTCTCCCAACGCAAACCTCCCCCCCCCCCACAAAAAAAAAAAAAAAAAAAAAACTAATAATAATAAAATAAAGTAATAAAAAAACCAAACAAACAACCAATCAGAGAACTGGTCAAAAAAGTGGTTGACATATAATTAAGCATCTTAGTTGGTAAACTGTTTCATAATTTGTTCACCAATCCAACTGTTTTAGTGTTTAGTTTTTTTTGTTTTTTTCACTCAATATTTTGTTGGGTATAAATTGCAAGAAAATTTTAATGGTTGTTGGGCCTTTTTAAAACCTTAACCTTAGTTGCTGTGGCAACAATTACAACCTGGCCTGAAACTTCACTGATCTCTGCACAAAACCAGGATCGGGAAAACAACAAACATTTGAAAGTCTGCCAGTTCTTAATTGGTGTAGTAAAAATAGTAGCAGTGAGGTCTGTTAGCTCTTTTCAATTTCAAAATTTGTAAGGTCAAAAAGCTAAAAGTAAACACCAAGGTTATTTATTTACGAATTGGTAAAATAAGCAAGGCTGTGTGTTCATTCTGCACACAAAAGTCATTTCACAGAATATGCAATCTTCCACCAATAACAAAACAACTAACGAGGGGTTTCCCTATGATGTCCTAACCAACTGTAGCTATTTAGTCAGGTTCCCTGACAGCTGCAGTACAAAATTACCATCAGACAAAAAAAGGGCCAGGCGTCTTTAGCAATTTTTATGAAATCCATACAAACTGCATTAACGACCTTATAGTTCCAATTCGACGAACTGAAAGAACACCACATCAATTTACTTCTCCAGGGTGTACTCTCATACAAAAAAGAAAAGAAGTTCCTTACAAGAAGCCATATGAACTGGAAAACTCTAGCAACAAATTAGTGTAACATTATTCATGTAAAAAACAAAAATGTACATGGGGGCCGCCCAGCACTTAGCACAGACGGAACAAACTTTTGAGCATTTTGTGATTGTTTCCCAACAGTTTCGTGTGCATTTATAACGAAACGACCCATCTCTACAATAAGGAGACGTTTCTGCATCTCTCGGACTTATATGGAACATTACAGAATTGGTAAGAAACAAAAAGCCATATGAACTGGAAAACTCTAGCAACAAATTAGTGTAACATTATTCATGTAAAAAACAAAAATGTACATGGGGGCCGCCCAGCACTTAGCACAGACGGAACAAACTTTTGAGCATTTTGTGATTGTTTCCCAACAGTTTCGTGTGCATTTATAACGAAACGACCCGTCTCTACAATAAGGAGACGTTTCTGCATCTCTCGGACTTATAAGGAACATTACAGAATTGGTAAGAAACAAAAAGCGTGAAGATCACAGATTTACATAAAACTTACACGGTCTAATGATGATGATAGTTGAAAACATCCCATGAAAAATTTCTGTATGAAATTTCATACTTGATGAGAAATAAATAATCTAATTTCGCGTTTGGGGTTTATCGCTCAGTGAGCGTTTTATTCATTTTTGTTTTGGCATTGATTTTAAACTTCTACAGGTTTGCCAGTTCATGTATATGGTAGATTACATGAAGTGCTTACACTGCCAGTAACTTATTTGCTAGCAAAACCAATTATGTTATGTTCCTTTAACATCTGTCTAATGGACCCTCTTATGATGTATTCCAATAACAGTAAATAAGAAAAGAAAAATCAAACTACAAAAAGTACACACAAATTTCAATTGTTGTACAACTGTAAAGGCCATACTTGGTAGCGTCTTATTTGGGAGTCGGGATTAGAACAAGTACCATTTTAAATATAGCATTTTTATGGAACTTGGGGTTTTTTTTTAAGTAAAGAGGGAATCAGGATCTAGAAAAAAATTACTTTTTAAATATTGTGATATGAAGGTACCAAAAGTTTACGACAATATTCAATAATTATACAATATTTTGGGGAATTTTCGCTTCTTTCCGCTGCAATTTAACCTCGAGGGACAGAGTGATGCGATTGTAATGTCTAGGGTTGATCCTATATAACTCAGAGATCACTTTTTTTTTCATGGCCAGGGGTAAAATATTTACTCAAACAAATAAACCAAAAACCAAATTATTTAGTGAGGGAATTTGCATATTTTAAGAATTAAGTTACTGTTATTTATTGAAGGAATGGCACATAGCTACCTTGGGAGAATATACATTACAAAATTATGTTTGGAAAAGTTGTTTGTTATAAATTTATTTTGGAAAAGTGGTGTGATAAATATTTTGCATATGGCAACTATTGCTCACTACAAATGAAATAATAACTACGTAACCAAAACAAACAAGTTTTATTTTTTTGACTAAACAAATATCACCCTTCCCCCTTCACATTAGATGGGTACCTATGATGTAACGATGTAAAGCCATTGGCACTATAACCAATCCTTCCGGTTGCAAGACAAACAAAAAAATGGCTGCCGCACAAAAACAAAATTTCATAACCTACAAAATGGGACATGAACTGCATGCAGCTTTGACTCTGGCTACACCAAGGTAGCCAAAAGCCAATAGCTAAAGCCAACACAAGTTCAATTTGGAAAAACTGCTTTACAAAATGGGACATGGATTTTGCTCAAATTTCTCAAAAATGGAACATGGATTTTGCTCACATTTCTCAAAGCTCTTCTCCTTTTTCCATACTCCAAACACGTTCACTACTTTCTTCGGGGAGGTGGGTTTAGACCGTCAACTGCGAAGATTGGGGCTTGAAGCCGGTGCTGCCCCCGCGACCTCGGAAGTTACTTTGACCTCTGACCCCTCCTGGTCCTCCGCGCGCTCCTGGTAAACAGACATAAACATCAAAATGTATTAAAGCTATTATCGCCTTCTTTTCTGTCTCCTGGTAAACAGACAAACACATCCAAATGAGTTATTAAGGTATTAAGCTAGGATTGAGGGCATTTTCATTTTGCAAAGGGCACTTCTATTGGAAAGGACTTTAGAAAACTTTTGAAGGGGCATCAAGGCCAAGACCATCAGCCTTTTTGACAACACTATGAGGTTTGGGTAAATTTGTGTGTATTGACCATAGAAATAGAACGCGTGTTATTCAGTGAAGTGCACATTTCTTTAGGCGACGCGGCGTTTACACGTAAACCTATTGACCACCAACGTTCATGGTGAGCGTGGCATCAGTCGTCGCGTGTGACATGCTTATCACGTCCACCATACCTCAATAAGGCTTATAGGGAACAGAGGACATGACCTATGGTTGTTTTTCTCTTTATAATAAGTGACCTTACCTCTCGGTGCGCCCCGTTGGGTCGTCACCCTCCTATTGTTGTAGCCTCCATAGTTAGGATCTTGGGGCCGGTTAAAGGTATTAAAGTTCTGGCTTGAGTTTCCAAAGGGCATGTCTTGCGCCCTCTGTTGAAAGTTGTCCCTTGGGAGGTACGAGTTGTACCCTCCGGGTCCTCCTACAACAGGCAAGATTGGAATAGTATTACTCAACGTCGAAACAATGATAAACAATATTTATTTAGTGAAAACAATCAAACTGAAAAGGCGCTTAAGGCTCGTCTAAATAAAACTTAACTCCCCACTGGGGTCGTCAGATATAGCTTAAACTGTTAAAAAAACACCAAGAAAAACACACTCAAAATTGCAAAATTACTATTGATTAAACTCAAACATAACCTCCGGGGCCTCCTGCAAACGGCAAGATTGGAAATTACTCAATATCAAAACAATGATAAGCAATATTTAATTAGTGATAAAATCAAACTAAAAAAACGCTTAATATATCTTGGCATTCCATGCCATAATCGAGGCACTAGATTAACTTGCTCATTGAGTAGCACAACATTTAGGCCTATAATAGTAAGTTTTGCACCATATTGATACCAATAACCATAATTGAATAAATCTGGAAACTTTTGATGGAGGTCTTGTATGGTTTGAAATGGAACACCAAGGCCAATAAAATTGAATAATTATGATTGATTTAACTTAAGCAATTAACTCTACCCTCACTATTCTATCTCTAAGCTGTTACTGCTAAGCCTATAACACAACACACTTCCTCAACAATGCTCAATCTAAGCAAAAAGAGTTAAAAAGAAAGAATATAAAAAAATACAATGGGAGAAAGATACAAATTACAAATGAGCAGATTACAAAAAGCTCTGATGAAAAATTTACACCGGCTCAACATTTGGTAAAAAAATATTAAATCACAAATTTCAAATACAACAACAGTTATGAACATGAGATTTTCATCAGAAAAATATTAATACATCAATACATATCGCACAACAAACACAAATAACAATTCTGCCTGTAAAGATAATAGCAAACATACTTGTGTCATTATTTTTCACATAAAGCTATGAATACAATGGCTGAATAAATTGTGCCCCCTTCTTCATATCAAAAGTTGATAAAAACAACACAACCTCACAAGTCCCAGTATTCTCCACGCGTGGGTTTTGGGAGAATCGGTCGCCCTTAAAAAGTTTAAGACTGCCCTGCCAAAGAATTGGCTGCCCTGCTAAAACAATTGCCGCTCTGCCAAAGAAATTGAAAAATAATCAATGGAACGCAACTTCAATTGCAGCGCTGAGTGCATGTATAAGTTCTCTTCGATACAGATTTCTTTCCGCTGTTCACTCACTCAACAAAGGTACCAGTGAGCTCGCTGACCGCCAAACTTTACAAGACCTTAGTCACAACCTCACAAGATTATTTCCAATAGAGCTTACCTCTTGGGCTTTGGTTGGTGGCGGGCGGGTATCGCCCTCCGCCCCTTCCTCCCATGTATGACATGCCTCCCCTGTTGCCACGGTAACTTGTGTTGGTAATGTTACCTCTGCCCCCTCTTGGGTTGCCGCGGCCATTTCCTCCTCTTGGCTGGTAGGTGTTCGAGTAGGAGGATTGGTACGAGGGGTAGGATGAGGGCCCTATAAAAAAAAACAGTTATAACAAAAACTTAAACCTTACAAGACTTTACATAAACAAGATTAGAAATGTATGGGCGTCTTGTGATGATTATACAGAAATGAATAGGTCTCTGAAGGGTTTATCACTCAAGGGAGTTTGGGTTAAAGGTCAGCAGTAGGGGTCACAGGGTACATCAATACTCGTCCAAACCCTCATACCTGAGCTATTGCTTGATTGGTTGTCTGACGGCTGTTCCATGCTGTCCGCCTGCTCCCCCTGTGAAGACTTTGACGTCGCCGTCTCCGCCTTGGGGCTGCCGCTGTCACGCTCGCTCGTCTTCTCCGCCTTGGGGGTTGAATCCGTCGATTGGAATGTCCCCATCTCCGTCTGTGATTGGTCGATCGCTGACTGCTGCATGGCCTGCATCTGAGGTGACGACCTCGTGGAGTTGGTCATCTGGAACGGTGGGGCGCTGGCGTTCATGGTCGACTTCTGGGCGAGGGGGTTGTTGTTGCCTTGTTGCCCGTTTGGATGCCCCGAAGAGGAGCTCATGTCCCCGCTGTGGTGTTGTTGTTGTTGTTGCATCGAGGCGGAGGGGTGTTCTGTGTGGGATGATGAGTTACCCATTTGGGAGGTATGTTGGCTGTTTGGGTCTGATGACGTCTGACTTTGGCCTTCAGGGGAAAAAACAAAACAAATATTGATCAAACTTTGGTCAGGGATGTAATAGGCCGAGTGCAAAGCCTGCTTACATACATTTATCTTTGGTTTTGAAAGCCCTACTCAGCAATCTGAGGTGTTGCATATGGTTTTATCTTTGTTTTCTTAAAAAATAATAATAATAATAATATCTTGAAAATGAAGTTGTTTTGCAGCAGCAATCAATCAGCGCCGTACAGGGCTGTACAAATGTTAGAAAACTAACCCTCAAGCTTAAAAGAAAACATATTAATATTTTACCCGATAGGTTCTGTGACGATAGCGATTGTGAGTAACTGGTGCCAGATCCCATGGATGACATGGAGCTCTGCTGCCCTAGCATTGAGGCCTGCAAACTTGAAGACTTGTCCTAAAAAATGAAATAAAAAGTATGAGAGAATAAAGGAATGATAAACAGAAAGATGGCCAAATCTTTTTCTGAAATTATTAAATGATCTTGATGTTTGAACAAAGGTAAATAATACAAAAAAAGTTATTCAAGATGAAAAAGAAAAACTTGTCATCGTAGTTGCAATAAGATAATAAAACAAAACACACCCCTAAACCTTTGCACAAATTTGTGTGCTTTCAGACGCCTGAGAAAGGCTTCAAGTCTTTCTCAGATTCATTTAAATAAGCTCTTTTTCAAAAACTAGGTTTCTTCATATGGAGTCATTTCACACACTGTTTAATACCATCAACAGATCTCTGTTGCTCGTTACCAAGTAAATTTGTATGCCTAAATACATTTTGAGTAATTACCAAACAAGTCCAGTGCCTTCAAAAAAGGGTTACCACTAAGAGAGGCTATTATTAAAAATTTTCAAATTTCCGAACAAACCTACTGTCAAACCGTTTCCATGTTTGACAAACCTCTGGTTGAGTGTTGTGCTCAACTAACGAATATTACCTCTGCACTGGAGTGTTGTGCATCACCTGGCGGACTCGGGAACTCTGGAAGGTCATTTATCTGCTGATGCTGCGTCGAAAGAATCGTCTGCGATTGTGAAAGTCCGTCTATCGTTTGCTGGCCCGGCTGGGTCGAGTGTCCACGCTGCTGTCCTCCGTGACCGGCCTGTGCGCCCAAACTGGATGTCTGCCCTAAGCTCTGTCCAGGCAACTGGCCGTGTTGGTGCCCGTGGCTCTGTGGCTGGACCATGTTGGGTTGTTGGGTCTCGTACGGTGACTGCATGGGGTAACCGGCGTCGGACACCATGCCTGATTGGGTGTCGTATGCTGGGTGTGTCGGGAGTTGTGAGGGGTGGCTGGGGTCGGAGAGGGGCATGTCCATCGTCTGTGGTTGGTTGAGCTGGTCGAGGGATTGGCGCTGCTGCATCGATTGTTCTGAAATGAGAAAAGTTGGGTTGTTCAATCAATTCGTGGTGTTTTGTTGCCAAACGGTCAAGCACACTGGATTTAAGCTATGGCTGGTGTTGCTGATCAGTGGGTTCAAGTCCTGGGCCCAGTTTCATCGAGCTGCTTAAGCACAAAAAGTAGCTAAGAACAACAAAATTCTGCTTACCAGAATAAAGTTACCAGCAAAAATACCATGTCACATGTACAATTTGTGACTGGTACCATGCAAATTTTTCCTAAGCAACAAAATTTTCAGCAAAATTGTCCGATTAAGCAGCTCTATAAAATAAGTATTTGACTCTTGACTTACCAGCTTGTTGGTGGTTTAGCGTATTATATCCCTGAGGTGGTAGGTATGACTGGGACACTGAAACAACGGCTGGGTCCATGTGAGGAGCTAAAAATTGAAACAAACACAAACCAGGTTATTGGTATTAAAGTAGATTTGTTGGTGATAAAAATCATCATTGTTAATTCCAGTCTGAAATCTTAATGATTATAAAGTACATACTAGAACCGTTTATTTCTGTGGAACACTTCCATCATGCGTTTAAGTATAGTACGTCCTTAGCGAGACCCTTATCAACAGTAATAGCTGTAGTCATAGCAACCAATACACCGATTCATTAAGCTTCGCCCCATTGTGTATTTACCAATCACAACCCATTGCACAACCAAAAGTCTGACACTATAAAGTCCGACATGCGTGCATGTATGCTTGGCATGCGCAACAGAGTTGTGTAGAATGGCATTGGAAAGGCTCACGTGCTCTTGCTCACACGTGCGCCCCGGGCCGAGCCTAATGGATCGGTGTATTCGTAAAGCTGAACCAAAGCCTTGGTCATGAATTGGGTCCAAAACCCTTAAATAGCTGAACCAAAGCCTTGGTCGTGAATTGGGTCCAAAACCCTTAAACTCATTGCATGCATGTTTGTTGGGCTCCCGATTTACCATCATTATTTAAACAGCCAACACACATTTCAACCCCCCCCCCCTCCTCCCCAGCACAAATCACTTACAATTTTCGTATTCAAGCATCGAGTCTTGCATGAAGTTGAAGCTTCCCTGCTGAACGGACGCCAAGATGTCAGACCCATGACCTTTGACCTTGTGGGGTGGCATCTCAATGGGCTTGGGGAAGGCGTGGTCCACAGGCTGCTGCACTCTGGACATGGGCGGCTCCTCGGGCGTGGGTGGGATGACCGCTGGCGGGAGGGACGATGTCACCTGGGAATATATAAAATCCAAAAATTTGCAATGTATATATTTCAGGAATAATACATATAGGTTGTTTTTACCCTTATACCCAGGACTTATAGTTGACCACGGTGTTGGGCCAGTAAGTTCACAATAGGACAAGCCCGGTGGTCGTGTGTTTTTCATTTAAATGAGATATCTCTGTGAAAATATCTTTGTGAAAAGTGTCGACTGTGACTGTGATAACTAGCTTTCAACTCTGCTGTTTCAAGAGTATCGAGTATACTTTACCAATAAACAAAAATTCAATAGATCTCTCTGAGTGCTTGTTCAACTTATTTTGATTCTGGCAGTCTGGTCTTGTAAAATAAACTTCCAGCTACATGCCCCGACGTCGATTTCATTCACAGCAGAATTACATGAACAGTAACATAGTTCAAAATTTGGAGTAAAACATTACATTACTATTTCAAATTGCCTAAAACTTACACAGAACAACTGAGAGGGAGAAGTACTGTACACTCTTATAGAGAGGAGAACAGTAACTTAAAATTAAGATTTCACAAAACTCTTCCTAACTTAGGATTAATCTTATGACTTAGGACGAGTCCACACCCTGCACTGTAGCATGCAGACCTTAAGATTAATTCTAAGAAACTCTTTGTGAAATTGACAGCTGTAGTCTTAAAGACTTTCACCCAAAACTCGAGCCCGATTTTTATTTTATGCATATGTTGGAAAACATTGAGTAAGAATACTGGTCATTGACAAAATACCAAATGTGTACAGTGCCTTTATAACAAATAAGTATTTCTAAATAAGAAAAAATTTTTTGAAAGATCTTACCTCAGGTGCCTCTGGAGGCGGTACCTGATCCTGCTGAATCACAACAAAGTCATCCTCGGGCGTTTCCTCCACCGGAGCTGTCAACATAAACAAAAATTGCACATGTGTACTAAACGTCACTAGACAATCTTTGCTTGTAGATCTAGCACAGAAATTCGGCGCTTGCACAGTATGCGCAGAAATCAGCGGTAAGCTGAGTCTTGAAATTGGGCCGCGGTCATTCTCAGATTCCAGTCAATGGCCTTCAAGCTTGCTCTATTCCCCATAACACTTTGGGTTTCAGGGGTATTGCGAAGCGGTCTAGGTTGGCGGACACAAGCTCTGTAGTTTACAGAATGTGGGTTTGAATCCTGGCAGTCGCAAGTGACTTGATCTCAGTTGCTTCTCTCCACCAAGAAGTACAAATGGGTACCAGCGAGAGCCACGGAGTAATCTGCGATAAAGGTCTATATTGGCTCAGGACAGACTTTACTTTTAAGTGCAATTCTTGTTTGGGTTGTGGGGAAGGGGTGAAACCAGTTACCCACCTGAGCTTTGGTCTGGATCTTGAGTGGGCTCCTCTTCAATCTCTTCAACCTCCTCCTCAGTGGGTTCAGCTGGTAGGTTGTCGAGGTAGCCACAGCCATTAATCTGGGTTACCATTTCCTTCAGTGCCTTGTCTGTTAGTTTTAATTCTTGATAAGGAAATCAATTCTAACTAGTTGGGATGGTTAATTGGTTAAACGGTTAAACTGTACACAAAAAAACTGTAGAAATCTGTAAGGAAATCAATTCTAACTAGTTGGGATGGTTAATTGGCTAAACGGTTAAACTGTACCAAAAAAAACTGTAGAAATCTGTAAGCTTTAGGAACATTCCTTAATGGGTTTGGGTACTTTTTGTACGACACAGACAAAAATGTCACAGATTTACATTAAAATAACACGGTTTTAAGATAATGATGATATAGAAATCTTCCCTTAAGATATTATTTGCTGAGGTGTTATAGTTTCTGAGACAGGAATAAGAACAATTCACAAATTCGTTTTAATTGGACTCTCCTGAAAACATTTTTAACTTGTTTTCTCAAAAACTTAACAATTAATGGAGCTGAATCTTCTACACGTAAATTATATTACATACATCTTCATTCACAGTGAGAATGAATTCATGTCATGGCCAAAAAGCTTTATCTACAAAAGGTGTTAAAAACGCTTTAAAAAAAATATTTCAAAGGATACAAGTTGTGCCGAGGACTTCTTTTTCATCTTCTTTGATGTAGCTGTTCAGATGCTCACTTGCTGCCGTAACTTTAGTCTCAAAGCTAAAAAAAAAGCACAAAAACTCACTTAGCACAAAACTTTTGCTTAACGAAAATAAATTAGCAAAAAAAAAGGTTATCAGCAAGAATACCACACAGTTACCATTAAAAAATAAAAAACCTAAGGGATGTCTGGTTTCCTGTACCGGTATCATGAGGATGTATGGTATTTTTGATAGCCTTATCTAGAGTACCAATCTAAGCGGCTCACCTGACTTCCTTTCCTTCTGTCTCCTCGTCCTCTCTGGCCGGGTTGATGAGCTTGTAAAACTCGTCAAGATGGTTCACTTGATCCTCAGTCAGTTTCTAATGAAGAAAGGGCGACAGATTAGAAGGAAAAAAGGAAATGAGAATCACAATTTCTGGGAATGACAACCATGAATACCAGGGGATGGTGCACAAAATGCGATTTTAGTGCGGGATCAGTGGTTTTGTTTATGCAGAAAGGGTTTGCGTAAAAATGTTTGCACATTCAGTCAATCTAGCAGTGCCAGTTCAGTCTAGCGCCCTCTTGAGGTCGCTCTTTGTGCTCTCCTTGTTATGACATCTCTGTAATTGTAAGTGATTATACCTGACCTGTTGGCAGTATTAAAAGCCGTAGTTTCTCATGAAATCAAGTTCTTTTCTTTTATCATGTATGTTTGGACAACTACTACTCCCATAGTGGAGCAGGAATAGTTTGATAAATTGTCACCTATCGTGCAGGAATGGTTTGCCTAATTTGCTGATAGAGTGCAGGAATGGTGTGCTCGTTATGTCGATTGTGCAGGAATTGTTTGCACAATTTGATTATCGTCTAGGAATGGTTTGCCTAATTTGCCAATAGTGCAGGAATGGTGTGCACATTATGCCAATTGTGCAGGAATTGTTTGCACAATTTGATGATCATGCAGGAATGGTTTGCGCCCAGACAGAATTTAACCTGTGTGGAGAACCCTGAATGGGGAAAGATTTGTTGACTCACCACTGCGCCATTCTTTCCTTCTAAGAAGTCGTTGCGTATGTGGTCCATACCCAGCGTGTTGAGGATACTATTGAGGAGAATGACGTCCTGAATCTTCTGTAACTCTTGCTCAAGCTTCAAGGCGTTCTCTCGTTTCACTTGCTTCTTCGACACTTTAGTTGTCTAGAAAAGGTATGAAAAGATAAGAATTAGAAAAATATAACAATTAAGAAAAATAAATAAAAATAAACAGTGGCATAGGGAAATCTCTCCTCTAGAGATTCCGTCCCCCAAATGGAAGATTAACATGGGGTGGAGGGTGATTAAATAGAGGGCACTGACTATCAGAAGAAGTTCGTGCAAAGTCACCATATTGGGGAGGGGGGAGGGGTAAAAATCTCCTACCAAGCCTAAACTTGTACCAATCTGTGAGTAGTTCAAAGGGGCAGGGTATTGAATAATATGCCGGGCAGCCAGGCAGCAACATATCAAACTTCCTATAAACAGCATGACGTTCTGTCACTGCCATGATGCCCCTTGAAACGTTTTAATAGAAATTTACCATTTCCTCAAAGAGTTGCCCTTTACAAAGGAGAAACTGCGCTTCTTGGGGCACATGCATTCTTTGTAACCAACTGTATCTGCCACTGGGACCTGACGAACTGAAGCGATAAATTTAAGTCGGAAATACTTGATTTTAAACAAGTCTTGTGATCATTCCGCTTCCCCCTCCCTGCCCCCACCCCCTTCTCAAGTTATGAGATGAAAGCATCCCTTTAGCCTTACCTCTGACATGGTCACCGTAAACGTCTTATGCAACTCCTTGGCAAACTCCAAGTTGCTGACCACCTCATCGAAGTGAGACGCAGCCTGCACTTGGTCCTTGGTCAGTTCCTGTCCATCCTTGACCATGTCTCGATACTGCTGTAACTTGACCTGTGGACGATGACCAGAAAGATTATCAAAGTCACAAATCACACCTTTGGGTGGACAAAAATCATGTGAATTTTACACTTTTAAAGTCTTGAAGCTTTCATTGTCCATACAATGTTGCATAAAAATGGCGAATCTCTAAGAATCTGACCAAATTGGTACACGTAGGTATAGCCCCATAAATCGGTCCAATCAACTCCGTATCCTTGGCCCCAGCACCACTGGTATCAAAACCTTTCGCTTCCTTGAAAAACCATCTGCAAGGTTCTGCATCATGAAACTTACCGATCTAATGCTTCAGAAGTTGCAGATAGCACTACACTTGGTATCACAGATTTTGAGTAAAAATCAAGTGAATTTTGCGTGTGAATTTTTTCATCTAACGCTCTTTTACTGCTAATGCCGCGATATGCCGATTGTCCCCCGACCGTGCGCAGATTTTTTTCCCAGGACAAACGTGTAGAATTATCTGCACACGTTCGTCCTAAAAAAAAAGATACCCAATCCGCGCTTCGTGTACAAACATATGGACACGCGTCTGTGAACTACAAAGAATGGTTCCTCAATCCGTGCTTTGTGTACAAACATATGGATACGCGTCTGGGAACTACGAAGAATAGTTCCCAGACGCGTGTCCGTATATTTGTACATGAAGCGCGGATTGGGTATCTTTTCTTCCCAGGATAACGTGTGCAGATGGTTCTACACGTTTGTCCTGGGAAAAAAATCTGCGCACAGTTGGGGGACAATCGGCATTTCGCGGCATTAGCGGTAAAAGAGCGTTAGTTGAGAAAATTCACACGCAAAATTTACTTGATTTTTACTCAAAATCTGTGATACCTATTTGAACGATTCCAAGTGTAGTGCTATCTGCAACTTCTGAAGCATTAGATGGGTAAGTTTCATGATGCAGAACCTTGCAGATGGTTTTTCAACGAAGCGAAAGGTTTTGATACCAGTGGTGCTGGGGCCAAGGATACGGAGTGGATTGGACCGATTTATGGGGCTAACGTAGGTCCTGACCCAGTGGACCTTCATTTGTATAACAAAAAATAGTATAAATTAAAAAGAGAGCGCAATTCAAGTTAAGTCTTGATGGTCGTCAATCAAGCATAAAATGGCAATTCTTTTTACAAAGAAGTTTCTTCTATATGACAGATGGGGCTAGAGTCCAATCACCGCAGTTTCCTGGGCCTGGGTTGGTGAAAAACAACCAACAACATTTTTAGGATTAGATTTATTTATTGTCCACATTAAAAAACATAGAAACTGGATAACTTTCCGTATGGCGCCACCACTTTTTCACTCATTTTTACAAAAAGGGATATTCTCATTGAGGTAAATTAGATACTATATTATTTCATATCGAGTGAAAAAGTGGTGGCGCCATACGGAAACTTTTCCTAGAAACTTGACATCCATTGACCAAATACAAGACAAATAAGGCAAACAAAATTAAGATTTGATTTATTCATAGAAGTAAAGAAAAACATTTGTTGAAAAGTGATTTTTTTTCAACAAAAGAAAGAATGTTTGTCATGTTTGTAATACCTAATAAAAAAAGAAGTAATATTCTATTCTATTTTGTAAAGAACAAAAATATATTTATTGTTACAAAAGAAAACAAGCAAAACATTCTAGCTTGAGTAAGAATCATTCATATATTAAATCGAAACTGAACATGCTGAATGATAATGAAAGTTCACTTCAACAATACAAAGTTCAATAGTTTGTCAATGTCAGACCATGGAGCATGGAGCTATCTCCATGGTGGGGGACAAAACATCACTTGACTGATCGATTGATCGAACGGATTGATCATATTCATTCGTCTTCAAATTCAACAATTTAAAAAACGGTTTTCAAAAATTGGAAAAACATTTTGATTCTAAAAATCGAATATATCAGCAGTTTACATGAATTTTCACATAAAAACTACAATTTTCAACAAAATCCTTTGTTATCGCCACCAGCAAAAAAATAATAGTCACTCCAAAATTTCATTTCGTCATCGTAAATTATGACCAACCTTTGTCACACACGCATTGCAATACAAAACAACGGGCTGACTCGTCTTCCGGTTTGAAAAACAACGTCACTTTTGGAACAACATTTTCGAGCGAAACCTCCGAACCAAACCTACCTTCCTCTTCTCCAAATTTCTCATTTTCTTCTCCATGATGGCCATGAGTTGCGAGGGGAAGTCTGTTGCCCCTTGCGGGGCATTTTGAGGGGTTGGTTTTGACGAAGCAGCGGGCATATCTGACCGGAGTTTGTCTTCAATTCAGCGCAATGAGATTTTTAGCAATGTCCGAATTGCGTTTTATTTCACGTGTTTCACATAGTGCTCACCCCGTACCTAGCTGCCATAAACAATTTCCCGAGATGCATCACACCAAGCTTAACATTAATTTACAGTACTTTCTTAATTAAAAAAAATTTCACAAATGTTTCTAACTAAACAGAACAATTGATATAATAATTTGATTATAATATACTATTTTTTTTAATAAAAGGCTCATATTTCAAAATTACAAACGCACAGTCGATTAAACTTTGGGACAGTTAAAACTGCGGTAAAAATGACGTCATATTTAAAGGTGTTTCCTTCCTCGGCGACACACGTACACTGGCGGACGGGTTGGTCCATTACCAACCGGTCCATGAGTCTATTTCTCTATATTACTCTAGAAAGTTTAAAATTTGAGTAAATTGAGGGATGGAGATGGTTGAAGATCAACTTATAGTTTTCAACGATGATCCACCACCAGCAGTGTGTATTATTGTTGCGCCCATTCATTTTTTTATATTAATTTTATTTTAAATAATGCACACCATCCCCACTTGACACACACACGACAATGGGAGCTAGCTAGGCTCCTCGCGGGGGGCCGTTGCAGGCTACCGGGTGGGTGTGGCTAGCTGATCATGATGTGATAGACTCACTCATTTATTGAGACAATAGTCTACTCCTTGCTCCATATTCCCACATGGTTATACCCTTCATTGCCGGCCATCCTACAAGGCCCGCCCTTCCCTCTGTCTGGACATTTTTGTTTTCATGGGCGGCCAAAAGGGCAAACTGTTATAAATTTATAAACAAAGACACTCAACAACAATCGAAGAAAATTGTTGTTTCCAGACAGAGAACAATTCGCAATCAAACTTTATTATTCAACAAGGACTCTGAATCAAACCATGATCAAAATAAAAGGAAAACGCAATCAAAAATCTAGTAAAGCAAAAAAAAAAAATAATAATAATAATAATAATAATGTAGTCTTGATTGGCGACGCTGTTTTTTCTTCTTTCCCAAGTCATAACAGAGGGCACTAGAGGGCGCAACATTGACTGTTGACTATGAGGGACTGGGCAAGTCTATAAAAAAAATTTGTGTGTGGTAAAGAAATATCTCTTCTCCAGTAAATCGTGTTGTGACATTGGCGACTAAATAAAATGATCATCGCCAAATACAGGCACCTCTTATGAGGGAATTTTAACGGGACTTTTGGGTGCTGTTTTGTTTTTCACCCTCCCTTTAAATTTGGTTAAACATGGCCATGCCTAGGGTAATGCGAAAGTATTATCATCAAATCCACAAAACAATGTTTATCAGTTCACCACTCAAAATAAATAAGTTTATTATTCACAAAAAATCACAACTCCAAGAACCGTTTCTTATTGTTGTATACATGGGTATAATACTCTTCATATTGTGTAAAATAAATAAGTTCATCCGATCCTAGTATCTGTCTATTCGCTTTAATGTGCTTAGAGGTTAACATGACAAGTAAAAGTATGTCCAAAAACAAAAAGTGACTCTCAACAGTGCTTGTACAGGCAATATTGAAAATTTCTCTGGGGCCAATTTCACAAAGCAATAAAATTCATCGCAAGACAAATTGTTAGATTTGTATAATTGTCTCATCACACTTAACCTAGTAACTACGATTGATTTGCAGTTGAGATCAATCTTAGCTCTTTGTGAAATCGACCCATGGTCTCCATTTGAAAGCTGACCTGTAACCTCGCTAAATGTACTTTACTTTTGAGTGATACAAAATACAGTGAAAGTTCTCTACTGTTTTCTCAATAAGTAGACATTGTATTCAGTTTAAACTTTAAAAACAAAGTGACTTTTATTGCAACTTCCTTGATAAGTAAATTCACCTGTAAGTCAGCATTACCTTAACTAAAACCTAACAATGACCAAACTTCAAGTGTAAAAACAAGAACTAGGTCATTAGGTGGTCCTGTTCCCTGATTACAATGGCAACCATAAAGACTAATTCTCTCCAACAAAATTAGTGCCAGACTTGTTTTTCAACCCCCCCCCCCTTTCCAGTTTGGTTGGATTATTGAATAAAAATTCAACACTTTTTACCACAAATTCAAGTACCATTCACAATTTTGTTGTAGAAATTCCATTAAAAACCTGAAGGAGAAAACACCACTTCAACTTTATAGTCACTTTTCCCACACCAGTTTTAACTTTCTGTGCTTCGCAAATATTGTTGGTGTTCGACAGCCTTTTGGCCTGATTTTGTAAAGATGTTGAGCAGAAAATATTAAGCAAAATAATAATAGGGCACCAGCTATAAAAATGGGATTGGAACTGCTGGTTTCCAGTTTAAGCTTAACAGTACTTCTCTGGCTTAAAGAAACTGGACACTTTTGGCAATTGTCAAAGACTAGTCTTCTCACTTGGTGTATCTCAACATACACATAAAATAACAAACCTGTGACAATTTGAGCTCAATTGGTCGTCGAAGTTGCAAGATAATAATAAAAGAAAAAAAACACCCTTGTCACACGAAGTTGTGTGCCGCTAGATGCTTGATTTCGAAACCTCAAATTCTAAATCTGAGGTCTCAAAATAAAATCTGTGGAAAATTACATTTTTTCTCGAAAACTATTCTTTCAGAGGGAGCCTTTTCTCACAATGTTTTATACTATTAACCTCTCGTCTCCCCATTAATACTCGTTACCAAGTAAGCTTTTTTGCTAATAACTATTTTGAGTATTTACCAATATAGTGTCCACTGCCTTTAAGTGAATTGTGCAGATTTCACAAATTCATGTTGAGTTTAACGCATACCAGCATAATTCTTAGGAACAAACATAATTATGCAAATCATTCAAGCATTCAATAACTTTTATTGACAGAGTAACTACCAGCTAAAGTTTGTTTTCACATAAAGTCTGGGTTTGATTTTAAAGAAAATGTCCACTATACTGCTTTCGTGACTGCTTTACTTCTTTCATTGAAATTTAACGGCTCAATAAGAAGAAAAAAACTGAAATTAGAAAAGCAACCACATGCCTGTGTTTTGATGTAACTAGTCCAGTGGTTTGGTCGAGCCCTTTGTTTGGCTTTTTGATAATAGTCAAATAAATACTTCAACAAAACCAGGGCAACAGAGGGCAATGCTCTGATGTACATGTAGTGCCCTCCACTGGTGACTTATAAAAAAACCAGACATTTGTCTCAACAATAAACAGCTGCAAACAAATTTTAAATAAACGAATAAAATCATAAAAATTTGATAATTCACTAAAAGATATTTTTATAGCTGTTTTTAAACCTAACTAATCCATTATTTGAGATTCTTCTCCTCAGCAAATAAATAAAAGGGATAGGTAGGGTAGGGCTTAGCATAATGGATAAATATTTTCAATATCAACTCTATTTTAATAATTCTGTACGGAGCTAAATATTACTAGCAAGAAAATTATATCTTGTCACTAAATGTCAAAACAAAGTTTTGTTAATTTCTGGTACAACTCCTTCACTACATCACTTTCCTAAATGTGCAAGTTTATTTGTTTGTATAGTGAGATAATGCTGATAAACTCCTTAGCATGAAAGACATGGTAACCCCAAAATTCATTAAAACCGTTCGATCGACTAAAAATTTCCAATAGGGAATCCTGCAATACATTTGTGCCATACACAAAAAAGTTCATAATAACGAACTATTAAAGAAGGAAAAATGAAGAAATCTGCAGACAGCAGTTTAGAGAACACATCAAGTTTTGACAGAATTCTGAGTTAAAAACACGCCACACCTGAAAAAACTGACAAATACCCTGATTACCTTTTGAAATACAGAAGACAAATCCTTGTCATTTTAGGGGTGGAAGATTTGTGCACACGCTTACTGATTGGCTTGTCCAATATGGAAAGTTAATTTCCAAAACTGTAGCGCCAAGTCAGTTTGGCCAAACAAGAAAAGTTTGTGTCAGGGCAGACAAGGTTGGTGTCTCAAAATGAGTCGTCCCCCGTTCAGTGTTGCAAGTGTAGCCTCGATGGGCAGTGTTGTGCTACCTGCCTAGAACTTTACAAATTTCGCCCAGCACTCTGAGCAAAATACACTGTACTGCCCAGCCCAGATTTCCCCTAGATTGCCTCCCAGAAATGATGGCCCCATTTCTAACCATGAATAATTTTGTCGAACCGCTCGCCATTGGTGAACTGAACTTGATTAAGGGCTCACCTTTAAAATTGTTCTACCTACAACACTGTCCACGTTGTTAATTTTTTGGTTATTTTGGGGGTTGAACAAAGACAAATCGACTTGAATGGGATTCAAACCAACGACCTCCGGATTAACGTTTAGTTTTTTTGTAAGAATTTTTTAGAGTGTGGGGTGGAAGGTTTTTCGTGTATATTTTGTGACTATTGTCAACGAAAATTGAACTGACAAGGATCTATGTATTAGTTTTATAAACAAATATTGAATTCATTTCATTCGTGCATTGATGCAGAGTTTAATCACTCGGTGAAATCTGGCTTTTCCACCCCTTAGGAAATGGAATAGTCCAGATTCCTACATGTAATTACATGTACACTCTACAACAAAGTACTACTTTAGTATCAAATATATTTTGAAGACATGTTTGAAATAATTTCTCTTAATATTTTTAGTCTCTATAAGGACTGGATTTAATACTTCTTGGAAAAAATGGTGAATAAAAAATGTTGCAGCAAGACAAAGTTCAAAGAGGCTTTGCTTTCTTAAGATAGCTACTCTCAGTTTTCGGAACATGGAAATCCATCGCTTCCTTATCGAAAATCAACCTGACCTTCCGCGTGTTTCTATTCTCCAGCGGTTTCGTAAAGAGTTTTAAGGTTTGCGTTGTCGGGCTCGTTCCGACGACCCCGTTAGACTGATCATCTTTGGGATAGAAATTCTTAACTTCATTGGGGTTGATTTGCTTTGGGGAGCTGACCTTCTGCGTTCTTTGACACAAGGGGTGAGGTGGAATCTCGTAGAGGTGTCGCAACTGTGACATGCTGCGCGGCGCGAACTGGAGACTTGTCTTTTTATATTCAGGGCCGTCAAATTGAAGGTTGACGCGAGCTTTGTGCACCCCTGGAGAACTTGGCTGCGATCCTAACGCTAAGGGCGAGGTAGGTGAGTGCGTGGATTTGGACGACGGGATGACGAAGCGCGCTGCTCGAGTCAATCGACTCGGCGAGTCCGGGATGGAGATTGTGAGCTTCTCCGGTGAACTCTCGCAAGAACTCGATGACTGTCTTGAGGAAACCTCATCCTCTGATGATGTGATCATCTCTTCGATGCATCCGTTGGGGTCTTTCATTCGGATTTTCAGTTTGGGGATTTTTTGCACTGCTTCAGCGATAAGTTCTGCGTCGTATTTTGTCATTTTCCGCTTTGGTAAAATCAGCGGAGGCACTTCTAATCCTCCATGATGTTTGTTGTCTTTTCTGGACGGATCCGAGATGAAGTTCCTTGAATCCGTACCTTTACAGGGTTTCTTTCCACCATGAGCTTTAGTTCTGTTCAGTCCAGATTCCATCAGATTACGTTTTACCGAGTGCACTCCTCGTTCACGTGGTACCCCACGAATCTTTAGTTTTGTCTCGCAGTCTGAGATCTCTGACTCATAGGTCAGGTTGTTTTCAACCTTCTTCAGGATCTTCAAAGAAGGCAACTGTTTCGACTTGAACATCACTTCACTGTTCGTACTACTGCAATTGGACTGTTGATCAAGTGCCAATCCCGCTTCTGACACTAGTCGCGTCCGAGACCTAAGCCCGGGTATATCCCTTGCTGCTTCACCAACATAGGTTTCCTGAGACAACTGAGGCATTTCCTGTGCCTCTTCTTTCACAGACGTCCTCTTTTTGAGGCAATCACTCGACCTTCTTCGCTCTTTTCTTGAGATAATCTCACAGTTTGCCTCATTTTCATCGACCAACTCTCCATTTAGATGGGCCTCTTCAACCTTCGGCGATGGAACAGGCTCCTCATTCATCGACATCCTCCTCTCACGAACCTCTCTAGATCGCCTCCTCTCCTCTTGGCGAAGCTTCGAGGCATACCTCACGCCTCCCTCCTCCACGGCCAGAGTTCCGTCCTCTTTTATCTTGTGAGGCGTCAAGACTACTTTGGCTTCCCTGAGTTTGTAGCCTTCGGCGACAAGGAGTTGAGCGTCGAACTTGGAGAGGCACTTTTTCTCGGCGATGAGATCTACAAGAGTTTGATTGGCCTGGATGGACGGTGAGAGAGGCTGTGACTGAGACAGAGAGCGTGTCCGACTCCAGGGGCAGGATTGTCCATCAGAACTGCTACTACTTTCAGAATCTGAGAAAAAAAAATAGAAAAAATAAATTTGAACAACACATCCATCTTAAACTGATCCTATCCTAAACCTCAAGAAGTGGCTTTGGAACACTGTCAAAATTAGTCCAGGACAACCAGTGGGAAAGGTTCAGGACAATGACGTCATCAAGTGTGACATGACGTCATCTTAAAGGTGCAGTTTTACAAGATCTATGCATACGGAATAACTTTGGTAATCGAGTTGAAACTTTGCATTCATCCAAGTTGGGATGTGTTACATCGAAAAAATTAGTTCATACCACAATGACGTCATCAGGTGTTGCATGACGTCACCTTAAAGGTGCAGTTTTAATAGATCTATACATACGGAATAACTTTGGTAATTCAGTTGAATTTTAGCATTTATCCAAGTTGTGATGTGTTACCTACCCACTAATTATTCACCCTGTGATCCCAAGTGGGTCCTGTGTGATGGTTGTGTATTGCATGTAAAAGAACCCAATGCACTTATTGAAAAGATCAATATTCCTGGTTTGATTGGCTGCATATTGCCCCACAGCACCTTGTAAAACATTACATGGTGTTATGTTAAAGGAGTAGGTCTCATAATTCAAAACAGAGTCCCACATACCTTGCAGGAAATACAGAAAGTTGAATTCCCTTGAGCGTTATGAGTGAAGAATATGCGAGCTATATAAGAAGCCACAACTTTATTATAAGCAATTTGTGGTTTGATTCTTTGTATTTCTCCGTTACCTACCACTTCGTCGGAGCAGCCTTGACGGCAAGACAGACTTGATCAACGCACTCTCCTCCTGGGTGACCCCACCGTCCTCCTCGTTCTTGGCTTTCTGCCAGCGAAGTCGTCGGTCAGTGTCCCTCAGGCTGTACTTGTTCTCATCAGTCTTGACCGGGGTGTCTTTGGGAGTGAACGCGCCCAACTGCCTCCTGATGAGATAGGAAAAATGAAAATCCTGTAAGTACAGACATGCAACTTTTTTTCTTATAGCAAAAAAAAAAAAAAATGGAAATGTCCGATCACACTTAACTTTTGTACAGTGTTTTTCAGTTTTCTATGAAACGGTATTAAAAAGAAAAAGAGGAAGTCAGCTGATCAGATGCAAAGTTGCATGCCTTCCCCTTCATGAATTCACTGATCACAAAACCAACTTCATGGCATGGTGTTTGCGAAAATTCCTGAATACTAGCTTGCGAGCCCATTTCCCCCCTTAAGTTTGGGGCATACTTCCTGCAAATGCTTTGTGCAAAGCCAATTTCCTTGCGCCACAATTGGAAGGGGAGCGCGTACCGATATTTGAGTCACCAAATTCACTTCCCATTCGCAGAAAAAATGAACAAGGCTTTATTTTAGACCCAGAATCTTGGCAATGTTCATCACATTGAGAAATACAGGTTCTAACAAAAAAAGTGAACAATTTCCTTTTTGATGACTGGTTAACTTCTATGAGAAAATGTGACGACTCAACAAAACTTTGAGAAAATTTTGAAATTAGGAAAACAAAAATCATGAGAAATATCACTTGCCCATTAATTTACGCATCACTCAACTTTTGTACCATTAGCTAGCTTCAGGGACACTAACAGTAAAATGGAGTTAATTTTTTAAAAGCTTGATGCTGACCGTCACTCACCTTTCGCACGTTTCACATTCGCAGTAACAGTTGCCTTCACCAAAGAATCCGTCGCCATAGAAACAGGTGATTTCCTCCCCGGGTTCGATGTCACGCAGTACTTTGACGCAAGCCGTATCACGACCGGTTGATACAAACTACATAGAAAATGTCAGCAGATGATAATGTTGATATTAATGTTGAATGTGTTCAAACACAGGCATGCAACTGCCCGTTGAAAAAAAAAAGAGGACAATTTTCAAAGGCACAACACAAGTGCGGAGCGAGGCAGCCGAAACAACACGAGACATGATACCCACAATGGTACCCTAGAAAATATTATAAGTTATCACACAAGCGCGAGTGGAATACGGAAAATATAGCGCGTCTGCGTCCCATATCCAACGAGGCCGAAGGCCGAGTTGGATATGGGACGTAGACGCGCTATATTTTCCATATTTCCACGAGCGCGCGTAATTTTGGCAGGTAACCTGTTTCTGTTAAGCAATGTTTTCTGTGCTTAAAAGGTTTTTGCGCTGACAGGCTTTCAGGCCCAATTTCATTGCTCTGCTCACAGTCAGCAAAGAATCAGCACTTGCGGAAGCAGGGAATTCTGCATCAAGTGTATTTCAAGAGTTAGCAGGGAGTTTTGATTGTACGTGTTACGTGTGCATTCTCCACGTTACTCAATATGGTTTGGGAGAGTAAAGGTGGGAGAGAAAAGGTGGGAATTAATAACAACGAAAATTCTACATACCTTGCAGTTTGGCCGACAATCTGTAGAGTAACAGACAAAATAATTTCATTAGTTGACATAAGAATGAGGATCAGTTGGTTAATGTTTTTTCAAACAAAGTAACTCTTGAACAGGTCAAGAAATAAAAAGAAGAAAAAAAAGAAAAGAAAAAAAAATGTTATAAGTGTGTTGTTGAGTAAATGGATGATTTCCATTTCAACAACTCTAGGTGTTCGTTTGAAACCATATACGGGATTGTGTCACAAAACAAGTACCAAGATTCATAAAAGCTTCTGGGCCACTTGTGATAAAAAATAAATAAACAATGAAATGATCCCTCTTTTCTTTGAGGAGGGGAGAAACAAAATAGAATAGGAAAATATTAAAAGCAAGAAACAAATCTAATTATTTTATTACCGTGATTTATAAAAGCTGCTGGGCCGAGCCAGAGTTGAGCGCAGTTCTTCCTTGTTGAGAACATGACGCTAAAATCGTTGACACCAGTCTTGAGAGAGTTCTCCTCGCACTCGGTCAACTCCGCGATGCAGCCAACTAGATTTGGTATCGTGTCGTTCTTACTCCTGTTAAACAAAAGTTGAATGGGAAAATGTATGTCATCTTAAACATTTTGTGTGCGGATCCTTCTCCAAAATATCAGCCAGATTTTGTTACATCCACGTAACAATAGTGCAAAAAGAGACAAATTTTTGCAAGAGTGAGTGAATGATAGCTCACTTGTTCACCGGAACAATGAGGCCTTACAAACAATATTTTTGTTTCCTGTAGCTCGATCAACCATTCAAACCTGCCGACAGAATTTGTATCAAATTTCTATGATTTGAAAAGATGAAAAATTGTTTTTCCTGACCGATTACATGTGTCACTTCTATACTATCAAAATAAAAGTCAAATTAATCTTGGTTTTTCCCTTACACCCATGTGTGTTAGCACTGAAATAACTGAAATATTTTGTGCATACTTTTTGAATAATAATTCACTAAAGCATCATATGAAATATCCTTTGATCGCATGAAATCAACTGAACTAAACTGAATTACCATACAAGCTACATGAAGGCTGAAATTTAAACTAAATTCTCACTTACCAGTTTTGCGTGGCTACGATCTTTCCCCCGGCGCCCTCAAGTGAGTAACGGAAGCACGACTTTACCTCAAAACCCGACGTCTTGTCGAACATTGCCAGATAACGGAAAACCTGAAAATGAAGCCAAAAGCAATCAAATTTACACAGCTGTGAGCTGACTAAAGCCCGGTTCATACTTCCTGCGAATGCGAAGCGAATTTTACGTAAATTTGACGTCACAACCCTCCTTTTGCAGCGATATTCGCAAGTGAGTTGAGCAAAGTTGAACTGCTGCGAATTATTTGTTGCGAATTTGTGACGTCAACATTCGCATCGCATTCGTATTCGGAGGAAGTATGAACCGGGCTTACCAGTAAAATTGTATGGACTGAGTGAAAGTTCACACCAACTAAACACAAAATGTTGCTATTTCGAATTCGGAAATATAAAACTGTCTCTGGAATGCAGTTACAGAGCAAACTCCTCATAAAGATTTTAAGACCAACTAATTGGTGCTTAGGCGAGTGTCAACTATAAAAATAGTGAAATATTTATTAATCAACAGCTGTACAGTCTATTTTTGGCTCCTGAGCCAAAAATAGACTCTAGAGACAATGATGGATCTTAAAATAGCCAATATTAGCGCTACACAGTAGTGAAGGAAGGGGGGGAAGCGTTCCATTTAGAAGGGCAATTGACATCATCAAGGGAATTCCCTAGTTCAAGTTCAATGGTGTGCATTGTATACGCAACAGCATCTGTTTATAAACAGATCTCGATACATTACATACGTACATGTATACATTGCACAACACATAAAAAACATATCCTGTATAGTACTACCATTGTTGCTAACAAACCCAAACAAGCCAAATGGTTTCAATCCCCACAACTCTGGCCTAAATAAAAAAAATTAAAAAAAATGCAACATGTAGTTTGGTGGTGCAGATTAGAATCAAAACCATGCGGTTTTGGACTAGACGAAATGAGCTGCAAAAATGTGATGAATTCCCCTTTTCCCACTTCAAAAAAAACAAACATCAACAAAGCCAAACCCCCTCAAGCAAAACACCCTTTCTGCAAAATACTGGGTATATTGTATTTCCTGTGCGGTATATTTCCTGTCTACACAATGTGTGGTGTTTCAGGGTTATTTTCCCCCATGAGTTGAAATAGAAACCAAAGGTACATGAAGTCACAAACCCTTGTCTTATGAAACTCAAAATTAACAACCAGTGTTGTCTGATTGTACAGAAACTGAAATAAGAAATCCTATAAGGCCCACGATTACAGGATGTCATGTAAATACAACTGTACAAAAAAAAAAACATGTTGTGTAACTAAGCCTGGGCGACTTTGCAACTGCGACTAGTGTCGTAAGCTATCCTTTGTCTGTGTCTGGACTGTGTAAAACTTCTGTTTGTGTAAACTTCCGCCGAGCCAGACTAATCTCATCTCATCTCGAGTTAGGATGAATTACCCGTTCTTACTTATGACTTGCCTTAAGTTTAATATCTCATACTGTAGGATATAGTCTATTTGTTAGGACTAGTCTTAACTCTTTGTGAAATCGTCCCCAGCACCCTTCTTACTTTTCATTAAGCAATGTTTCTTTCAGCAGGATTATTTTGGCCCATCTTACACAACTTTTAGTTTTTCATGCAGCGTGATTTATTTAATGTTTCTATTTAAAAGGCGGAAATCTGTGGCTCCTCGGAAGAGCAGTGTATGCACTGCTTGTTCAAATAAAACAGAAAAATGCATTAACTGTGTAAGGATTGCTTTTGCTTCTTATATTTTGATTCTAGTCGAGTAAAAAACAATTCTTGTCCAATAAACATTTTGAGTTCAAGCCCTGTGTGCTATATAAACGAATAAATTATTGAATTAAATTGAAGGAACTCACATGCTGTTTGAAAATCATCCTCTGATGTTTTGACTTGTTGAGGAAGAACACCCTCGCCCAGTCGCCTGAGATGAGACTCTTGTATGCCTTCTCGTAGTTCTGATTTTTCTTGAAGCGGAGGATGATATCTTTAAGGAAGTCTTTCCTCGCATCGGCAGGGCGGAACCTGGATGGAGAGATGGTAATAATTACTGTAATAATTAGAAGACTTAGAAACACAAAGCCGCTTGGCTCGGCCATGTAGTATGGCAGGGTGGTCTTGCAGCAGCAGTGCTTGACAGAACCCCACTTGGATTCTGTAGATTTCATATAGCTGCTAAGCACAAAAATGTGCTTAGTACAAAAATGTGCTTAGCATGAAATTTCTGCCCCGATAAAAACAGGATTACCAACTAAATTTCCACGTAGTTTTCAGGATAGGCAAACAACAGCTGAATACCAGTAATAAGAAATATGCAACAATTTGAGATTTGGTTGGTAGTCCTGTTTTTGTCAAGAAAGAAATTTCATGCTAAGTAAATTTAGTTCTATGAAATTGGGGCCCTGTGGAGTACACACCATCCAATGTGAAATATTTGATAAGTCGCATAGCCTGTTCTTACCTTGTGTTCATCTTGTGAGTAGTGAAGTTGAGGAAGGGGTCTAATACCAGGCTAGTTGCCAGATCATCACTCTCTCCCAATTCCTTCCAGTTCATGCCAGAGCTTGGTTTGAGCGGCCAGCCGGGCCCCATACCCTCAACACCCATCCTGTGTTTAAAAGGTAAGGTTACAAGTAAAGTTAACAACAAAGTTTACAATCACTACAAAATCTATGTACATATGTATGCAGTTTTTGTAAAATGCTTCATAACAATAAAATGGGTGTTTGCAGAGCTACATGTTTGTCCAAATTATTTGTTTACAGAGCACAAATTGTAAGGGTTTATAAATAAAATTATTAAAAAACCCTTTGCGTATCGGCCGGAATTTGCACGGATCATCACATAATTCACACGTACATGTCTCAGCCCGACACTAGGTTGTGCATACATGTACGTATGGAGAGAGCCCTGCGCACCACCACACAGAACCTATATACTGTATTACTATAGCTTTGTCTTAAAAATTTTGCATTTAAAGTATAAATTTGTGACAAAAACCAAATGATGACCCTCGTTTTAACAACTAGTGGGGACCACCAATCATGGAACAAGGACCGGATGCTGTTCAGATGTACATGGGGCGTACATCAAGGTCAACCATTAGCCAACACTGCATCACAGTGAGTGTAATTTATTTAAGCCTCACTTATTTTGGTTTAAAACTTTTAATTATGATGGGATCATATTGTATTGTGGCGCCACCACTTTTTTATTCGATGTGAAATAATATAGTAACTAATTTACCTTAATGAGATATCCCTTTTTCTAAAAATGAGTGAAAAAGTGGTGGCGCCATACGGAAAGTTATCCGAGCCTACAAAGTACAAAAACTTTTACAATTCATTATTATTGTCATGATTGATTTGATTATTGGAGTAGATGAAATGCCAAACAATTTAGGCCTATTCTGTATTATTCATTAGTTTTGTACTGCAAACCAAATTCATTTAATTTATAACTCATATTATATTTATTAGTCAAACATTTTGAATAAATACTGAACAATAAACTGTACACAAACTGTTGACCTAACATGACGTCATGTGGGTTAGTTAGGGGAATGAATTTACGTCATCATCACTCTGCTAGCTGTCCGGCGTCCGACGCGATATGTCCATTTACAATTTCCTTATTAAAATAAAAACCAAAACGTCTACATTTCCCTCCACAACAAATCCGAAATTCTAAACTTTCGAATAAAGTCTACGACAAATTTAACATGACAATCGAAATTTTGTATCCCTCCTTCAAAAACATAGTTTGTAAAGTGGGGACGGGGAGTTTTTAATTTTACTAATCCGATTTCAAATTTTTGTGCGGTTAGTAATTTATGCAAACGAAATTCCCTTTACGTAGTTAGAGATGCCGTTCAATGAAAATTGATCGATTTCCGAAAGTCATCGTCATATAAACAGACAAAACCTCACAATTACGCCAAAATTCATCGAACTTAGAACATTTTTTCAAAGGAGAAATATTCTTACCTTGAAGAAGGAGGGTCTTTACAACTTCAGTCCCCACAAATTCCAAGCAAATTCGTAGCTTTAGCGGAAATTCTGTGCGGTGTTTCATTCACTCATTTGAAAAAATACGGAGGGCTTAAAAATGGCGGAGCGCCGAACCACTCATTATTATTCCTACGCAGGTACGCGTAAGTAGTTCCTTTTAGTTCTTAAAAACTTGCATATTCCTCGAAATTTTGAACAATAGTCAAACAACAAAGCAGTGAAAAATAAACACCATATGTTCATAGGTAATATTATGCTGAAATAATTTGTTTTACCGGAGTTGTATCGATGGTCCCAATTGCGCATTAGTCACTACTACGCTGGCGTTAACAGGCCCATTTACGTCAGGGGGGTGTAAAGGTTCGGTTTACACAAAGCATGGAGGTTGGGTTGTGGTACGGTAACAATACAAAATTTTGTTTTTAACCCCGCCCATCTCATCTATATTGAGTTATCTATTTCACTTACAGTGATTTTAAATATAACGGTAATTTCGTCCGTGAGTTAAGCATTATTTTAAACTATGCCTGTAAGCACAGTCTGCATTTTCGTCCGAACAATAGTTTTATGTTCCCCAAGTTTTTGTAGAGGAAAATAAAAATTAAGTGTTGAAAAAGAAAGTTAATTAAAAAGGTGAAAACTATCCTTTTTATATAAGTTAGGCCGGCAGCGACGCGACTTGAGCAAACTCGCCAATTCAAATTCATTTACGAAAAAAATCACCTACTTCCTCCGAAAGGGGAAAACCCTTTAGTGAAGTTGACGCAAGAAAATAACTCAACTTTAGTCGCGTTTTAGGCGCATGCCCTCTACCGAACAGTGATGGCCACTCATTCAATGCATTTTGTTTCAATCCACCGCGATAACTCGGTATATATTCGATAATTGATACGCTTTTTTTTTTTTTTTTTTTTTTACTGCGGCGCTACGTTGCGGAGAGCGTCACTGCCGTGGGGAGCAGAGCCGCTCCGCCAGGGCCCAACTTCATTGAGCTGCTTAAGCAAAAAGAATTTGCTTAGGCAGACAAATCCTTGCTTAGTAAAATCAGATTACCGGCCAAGACTCCACTCAATTGGTATGCTAAGTAAACAACAGCTAAATACCAGTCACAAGCAATCTGTAAATGGCATGAAATGTTGGCCAGTAACAATGTGTAAAATAAGTGAGCTATTTTCGTGCTTTTTTTGCAAACTTTTTGCTTAAGCAGCTCTATGAAATTGGCCCCAGGTAAGGCAATCAAACCCTAGAGGTAGTGAGAGTTGAGTACTCACTTTTTTTTTTTTTTGGGGGGGGGGGGGGGGCGTTAGGGGTCCGTGCCCCTCCCCTTGTCTATACGCCTGAGTCTTTGAAGACTTTTGTATCAACTTCGTCCAGTTGTATATACTGCCACTCAAATACTTCTAAGAAGTGTTCGTACGGCTGCGCTGCCACGGTTAAAAAAAAAAAAAAAAAAAAAACGACACCCGGCAGCAGCTGCTCGAGCTGTTGCGAAAACGCATTGGCGCAATTTCACGAAGCATCAACGGTTTCGAGCACAACAATTTGCTAAGCACATAAAAAATCAGAAGTCCGTAGAATTACATGTGACTGGTGCCCCACCCATTTTTTGCCTAGAGAAATTTGCTAAGCAAATAATGAAATTGGGCCCATGTCCCCGCCGATCAGTGACAGATTTTAATAAAACATGCATACTTTTCACCAACAATCCCTTTAAATACTGGCGAGTGGCAGTTAATTTATCAACACCTTTAAACCGACAGTGATGAATCGTAATATTGATCATTTTTTACTTTTTCTCTCACTTTATGGGACATAGTCTTGGTTCGAGACTCTTTTGTTACTCCCGAGAACCAGGCTATGAACTTGAGAACCGCAGGACAGCTGTCTATGGTGAGAGCGCGCCCTCTTGTGATAGTGTTCTATGGAGAGATATAAATGACGGGAGAGTCTTGAACCAAGCCTACGTACGTGTGAGCTGGCGACCGTGAGGTAGGCGGTCACAACAATCATCTACAAAATAAAGAAAGAATACTCGATCGAATGATAGACATTGGAACAGCTGTTAAAAAACGATTGCGTTCGTGTCGTCGGTATTGGACTTACGCTGTTTTAAAAAAAAAAAACATCGATGGATGGATGGAGGGAAAAACATATTTTCAGTTTTAGGTCACTGAGAGAAATAATAAATTATGGCACAGGCGTATCTGATGTGGGAATTTTTAAGAGTGAAATCATTGTACTTTAGAGATAGAGAGTTTAGTTAAAATGCAGTGATTTCAGTTTCGTGTACGTAACACGTGCAACCCGGATATTTTACGGGATTTTTTTTCCAAGCGCTCGTGTTGTGTTGATGTGTTTAATTCACATATTGATCATTTTCAATTGAACGGCCACACGACCAGTTGCCTCGGTGTAGTGGCTCGTCCACATCATCGGTTGATATTTTTGTTCCACGTTGACACAAACAATTTCTGTATACCCGGCGTGAAATGAGAACCAGGCGAGTGTTTTTGGACTGAAAGCGAGTTCCGGGGAATTAAGGTGGCGAAAAATGGCATCGGATGCTACCGGGGAAAGTGTTCAAACCACGGCGTGTGACGCTACGGATAAGGTAGGGTTTGTCTTTCTTTTCTTTCGACGAGTTTTTTTTTTTCCAAACAGGGGCGAGGAGTTCAACACTCTTTCTCAAACCTGTTCCATAAATTATTTAGTGATGGCAAAATGTCATGATTTATTTATTGTTTTTGTTTATTGCTCTATCGTATACGCCCTAATAGCTGTTATTTTCGTTTAGTTAACTTTGATATAATTATAATTCTGCCGGTAGGTTACGAATAATTATACAGGTCTCAAATTACTAGAAAACAACATAATCAATAACCAGTATGGATATTTTTAAGTTTCCTCTCAGACTGAATTTTGTTTGGTGCAAATTTGACATTAACTTGTCTTTTTTCATTTACAGTTATTAAAGGCAATGGACACTATTGGTAATTACTCAAAATAATTATTTGAATAAAAACTTACTTGGTAACAAGCAATGGGGGAGAGGTTGGTGAGTATAAAACATTGTGAGAAACGGCTCCCTCTGAAGTAACGTAGTTTTTGAGAAAGAAGTAATTTTACAAGAACTTGATTTCGAGACCTCAGATTTAGAACTTGAGGTCTCGAAATCAAGCATCTGAAAGCACACAACTTCGTGTGACAAGGGTGTTTTTTCTTTCATTGTTATCTCGCAACTTCGACGACCAATTGAGTTCAAATTTTCCCCAGGTTTGTTATTTTATGCATAATGTTGAGATACACTAAGTGCGACCAATAGTGTCCATTGTTTTTAATGTTTTTTTTTTGCAATGACTTTCCCATACGGCAATTATCAACATGTGTTTTATATGGTGGTGGACGACCCACCATTCAACAATGCACTGCCAATTTTCGGCAAAATAAAAACATGTCTGGTCACTGGGGCATGGAATAGCAGCTCCCTCACAACAGAATAAAACAATAACAAAATGAAAAGAAGAAAATCATGTTTTACTTCTCGTTTTGCTGGTTTATTTAAAAAAATTGTAGGGAGTTTTTCCCCAAATGCTTTTATGAATAGGTTTGACAATCCCTTGATAAAAGCACAAAGCATCACGTGCCCACAGTGTATAAAGTAGGCAAGATGCCCCCGGCAAAAGCACTTTTGGAGAGAAACAGTGCGTCCCACGATAGTGTCTTCTGTGTCTCCGTTGGGGATGGGTTACTCAATTCTCGTCCCCTATAATACGTAAAATAATCCTCACTGCCTTTTTTTGGTCCTCTTTTCTGAATACCGGCTACCGTCGATTCTCGCTCTGACACACAAAAATGTATTGATGTGTCAGGGTACACGACGTACTTTCTTTCAATGGTTATGTGTTAGGCATTTCGAGCCTTGGGGCGGGACGCATGTGAATCTAAATTTAGGACCTTCAATTTTTATTGAATCAGTGCGTGAAAACTTGTTATCGTCACATTTTTGTTTTTCTCCTGAGAAAATATATAGTTAACTTTGCAAACTGCTCACTAACCAAGATGACTTGTTAGTAAAAATGGTTAATGGCCTGACGTCTTGACCTAATATTATTAATATTAAACTATGCAGAGTCTTTCCCGAACGAGGCTAAATCTTCCCAAATGGATTTAACCTCAGATGACTGTGTACATATTATTTTGAGAAATTACAACATCAAACACATCCCCACAGTAAACGAATTCAAGTCACTTTACGAGGCCAAAGTCCGCACTTTCCGACAAGCTGCAAGTTTCTTTTATAATTACTCAACGTTTTTTTTTTTACAATTAATCACAATGTCTTTTACTATCAACAGCTGTCCATTGCTCACTATCAAGTAAGTTTTATGCTAACAACTAATTGGAGTAATTACTATTAGTGAATTTAGTGTATACAGTGAGGCGAACAATGAGTTATTTTATCCTTACTATATAAATCCTGTATAATACCTTTAAAAATTACATGCATTGTTGACACAGTTCAAGTGTAATTTAAATAATACCGTTTGGAGATTCGAAAACAGCAGGTTATAATCTAGGCACATCCTACTTATGTATTTATTTATTTATTTATTTATTTATTTATTTATTTATTTATTTATGTGTTCGTTTCTTACAGTGTATAAGACTCTGTAAAATGCAAACCCAAGTCAACATTGTGAGGTATGCGTACACCACCGTAAACATAAAGTTGTTTAAACTGCGAATTGCGGGTTGCAGAACCTATGGTTGTTTAAATTGCAAATTGCAGATGATATTTGCCCTAGCCAAACATTGTCAGACAAAATAACTTTATAATGACACTTCCCTTTGAGCTAGTCACGAATAATAATGTGACCCTTGAAACCCGTGATTATTAGCCAACAGTTCAGCACAAAAAAAACCAGGTCTACTTTGGAAATACGTTTTGGAATTTTACAGCAAATTTAGGAGCATTTTTTTTTGTGTACACTAATACTACGAAAGTCAGTCTGGCAGTGCGTACTCATTATTATAACAACGTATAAATCAGATTAGAAACAGTTATAAAAGCATGTTATTCGTTGATGTATTTATGTTAGTGGTTACACGGTGATATATTTATCTTTGATAGTTATAACATAATTTATTTCCATATAGTTATAAATATAGGTCTGCACTATATCAATTATGGTGACCTTCACGCATTAGTATACTATATTAATTTTACATCCGCAATTGGTAAAACACATTAATGGAGCTGCAACACACACGGAGGCTATGTATACATGATAATGTCATAATGATTAATTATAGATCGTTATAATAATTTCTGAAATTAGTTACTACATCTGCTGCGTTCATTTAATTTAGTCGTTTTACTAATCTGTTATGCAGATCAAAATAATTTGTATCTATATTATTATATGGGATTTGTAGTTATGTTAGAAGACTGAATGAGTAGTGTAAAAGTGGGTTCGATAAAATGTTATAATAGGCATAATAGTTGGTTGTCTCTGTCATTTCTGCAGTTGCAGCCTTATTCGATTTCAAGTATTTCCTTATGCAGTCCCTCAATGCCACGTTGAGGTGGAGGTGGAATTGAGGGACTGCAAATTCGTTTAGACTTCAGGTGCCTATTAACCATTAAACTACGCATTTCTAGCCATAATCGGCATTCAATTTATAGCAGAACCACACAACCACCATGAGGCTGTAAATCATTAGGATGACCATACTATTTGATGGAAAAGTTTCCGTATGGCGCCACCACTTTTTCATTCGATATGAAATAATATAGTATCTAATTTACCTCAATGAGATATCCCTTTTTGTAAAAATGAGTGAAAAAGTGGTGGCGCCATACGGAAAGTTATCCGCATGTCCCAAGTATAGGAACAAAAATGATCATAGGACAGTCACGACTCACTGCTGAAAATCACCAAAGCGAAGCTAAATCACATAACAGTGATACACAATCACGCCTGAAGCGAAACGGGCAACTTGGAGGCAACTGCGGTGATATATTGACTAGAGCGCTAACACCCCGTTATACACGCACTAAGGTTTTGAAGCCGTGTGGGCGCATCCATGTTTTATGTACAAACCATTACAATAGGTTGAAATTTTGTACGGCAATTGTACGGCTATTTGCATGATCGTGCGTCTGTTCTTTGTTATGTGCCATCGAAGCAAAAAATGCAGTAAATGTGAACGCACAATCTGCTGATAAGCGCACAAACTGCGAGCGTCATGTGCGTCATGATTAAAAGGCGCGTTTACCTTTTTTTAGTACGGCAACCAAGTCGAAGTTACTGTTTTCGTAGCGCGGACGTACGCGAGTGGACAGTTGCGTACGTATACGCACACGCAGAATGTAAAATAATCGCGGCAATGTGTGTTCTCTTAAAATTCCGAATTCACGCATCCAGGGTGGCTTCAAAACGCAGAGCACGTTAGCACTCTAGTCAATATAAATAGCTCTATGGCCGGGTGATGCATGCTTACAGAGGTCCACTTTGGCAGCACATGAGTAATTCTCCAAACAATGTCTTTATACGTCCCTAAGAAAAATGTGGGAACACACACACACACGTATATTATTTTAAGCCTACAACGTTCATCTAATCTCCATGATTGGTATGGTCGATAGAAAACTGGTTTACCCGTTACACAGCTGTAGCGCATCTGTTGATGTGACGTCACCAAGTGTGATTGTTGTACCAAGCTGTTCTAAGGCCGTGTCCGAAACGACGACTTCGGCTACAGCTACGTCTAGATCAGCGCGTCTACCAGTGTTGAAGAATAGCAGACGCGCGCGATCTAGCCGTAGCTGTAGCCGAAGTCGCCGTTTCGGACACGGCCTAACACAGAGGACTGGATTAAACCGGGTGCATCTAAATGATGGAGTGCATCATAATGAGATGCAAAGGTTCATTAAAGTCTGATGAATAAATCCTTTATGTTAAACAAAAACAGCAACATGGTTTTACAGCTAATATTTTGATAGACATGCCATAATAGACTCGGTACGCGGACAATTATAGACGTTGAGTGTGCATGTTGGTCGAGCTAGCTATCAAATCTGATCACTAGCTAGACCAGCATGCACCTCATTCGACAGTGTGCACTTGCACAATGATATTTGCGAAAAGGTCTATGGATCATGGAGATGAGTAAATATTCAAATAAGTTACCATAACATTGTACTTGGTGAGAAGCACGCAGCTGTTGAATAGTTTCAACTGCCACCCCTGAGAAAGGATTCCCTTCGAAGCAACAATAATAATGGTTTGAATCATTCAAGAAATTTGGGCAAGTTTAAAACTTTTAAAACTATAAGCTGGGTTGGTTCTCGCATGAGCAGAAACCGGCTCTGCTCAGTGCCACGTACTCACAAAAGAGAATTCTAACATGGTGTCACTGCAAACCTTACTTTCTGAGTTCCCCTGATGCTACCACTACACACAAAGCTAGGTATAAGAGCTGACTCTAAAACACAGGCAAAAAAGAACGTCGCGGGCAGGGTTCGAACCTACGCGGGGAAGCCCCATTGGATTTCAAGTCCAACGCCTTAACCACTCGGCCACCGCGACTTATGAATATCAAGTAAGCCTCTAAATAGAGAAACTTTAAGAACCTTTGTGAATTAGCTTATCACAAAAGAATAAAATTGTCCATGGTGTGTAAATCTGAGGTCTCGAAATCAAGGTCGTGGAAAGTTATTTTTTCTCGAAAACTATATGGCACTTCAGAGGAAACCGTTTCTCACGATGTTTTATACCATCAACCTATCCCCATTACTCGTCACCATGAAAGTTTTTATGCTAATAATATTTTTAGTAATTACCAACAGTGTCCATTTTAATCACATGAGGACTATAAACCAAAATTCTGGCTGGTTTTAAATTCATTAATAATAAGACACTTTACCGGCAACTTTTTTCATAGTTTGAAAACTCAAGTCTGAAGTGCACATTACAAGATGAAGAACACTAACTAGAAATGCAACAAAAGAACGTCGCGGGCAGGGTTCGAACCTACGCGGGGAAACCCCATTGGATTTCAAGTCCAACGCCTTAACCACTCGGCCACCGCGACTTGTGGAAACTTTTGCAAGGCCACTGTATACCAGCTTGTTAATTCGAATTCCCCGTCGTTTTATTAAAAATTGTGGTGTACAGCTACATAAATAGATGGTTATTTTATTTAAATGCACTGGACACATTTTTGGTATTGTCAAAGACCAGAATTCCCGTCATCGAAGCCGCAAGATAAGAATTTAAAAACAAAACCTCATCAATTTTGTGGTGTGTGCCTGTAGATGCATGTGATCGTTACTAAGTAAGTTTGTTTTACTAACAATTATTTTGAGTAATTACTAATAATGTCTAGTGCCTGCAGTAAAGGAGGCGGGAAACATTCTAGCCATCCCTTCTGAAAAATACGCTTTGGATATAAAAACAAAAATCAAATCAAAGTCTTCGTCCCCAACAAAGCGCCAGCTACAAGAGGGATGACGTTTCAACTTGACGTGCCAACAACACGATGTTCGCTTGCGTTTTGTCAATATGCATTGTTGAAATTAAAAATGTAACACTTCACTCGAAATAAGAGCTGCGCTAAAATGAGGCAGAATTTCGGGTGATAAAGGGACAAGTTGCCTTGGATCGGGCGAGTTGGTCTATGAAAAGCACCTGTAACACCGTTTGTTATCAAATGCACACCCGTCATGGGTTTTATTTTTTTATATAATTAGATTTTCTTGTCTAAGATTCCAGCTTGTCATGTAATTTGTGGAGTGTAGTGTTTTTGTACTGTTTTCTGGTAGATAACAATTGTATGTAAGTTTTTTAAACTTGATGTATTAAAGGCCGAAATGAATTTCTCATCGTGGATAATAAAGTGAATTGAATTCGAATTTAATGCGGTTAGAAAGATTGTTTTAAAAGTAGAATATACTGATCAACTTAATGTCTTGAAATTGCGAGGTTTTCCTTTTAGTCTGCGAACTAACACGGTCGACCACTTTGTGGAATCTAAAATTTGAAAAGCTGAAATCGCAGCACATCAAAATTGTGCTAAATTTATGGACACTTTCGAAACCGCGGGTTAGGGATGAGTCTCTACCATGCGCAAGTTCACTTATTGGGCTCTATACAACACGGTGTGATCGTTAAAGAGCAAGTTGCAGAGCCTATGAGCCGTAGTTTAGAAAGCTCACACTAGATAAGGTATTTGATGTCACGTGACCGCTTAAAGCTAGAGTCAATATGGTTAGAAACACGAACCGATGTCAATAATTATTGCACCTTTGTATCTCATCAGTTGCCATGGTAACTCATGACGCACGAAAAAGGGACTGTTATAAATAAATGAAAAGATAATTTTACACTTTATGTGTACACTTCGTTGTTGTCAGTGTTTGAAAAACGAATAAAAGAAAACTTCCATTCATACAGGAAAATGGAGTGATTCCCAAGAAACCAGATTCGGAGAAGGAGGTGTCAAAGGAAAAAGATGGAGAGAAAGGTGAAACAGAAGGTAAATGTTAAATAAGAATCTGTCTGTGGTTTACAGAATTTGGGTACCTTTTCAAAATGTTCATAGATTTACATTAAACTTACATGGTTTGAAGATAATGATAGTGGAAAGCTTCCCTTCAAATATTATTTACTGAGGTGCTGTAGTTTTTTAGAAATGAGTAAAACAATGTCATGAAGTTTTTAAATGATTAAAATAATTTTCGTCTCATGAGACGAAAATTATTTTCATGACATTGTTTTACTCATTTCCCAAAAAACTACAGCACCTCAGCACGCAATATTTTCAGGAAAGTTTTCTACTATCATTATCTTCCAACTGTGTAAGTTTAGTGTAAATCTGTGGACATTGTGTTTTTTTGTCCTACAAAAAGAACATACACCCTTTAATGGGGCTTTTGGAAATTACCAAAACAGGCCTGACTCACAGTGACTACACGCGCGCGCCATGAGAAGTGTTACTGCAGTAACTTTTCTCAGGTTCAAATTTTGGGGCATAAAAACGTATAATTATAACCACATTACTTCGAGGTGAAATTTTTCTCCAAAGCTGCTGTACCGGATTCTAACCAAACGTTTTTATTGCCATTCATTTTTAAGAATGATTACCAAACTTATATACCTTCCCTTTAAGTTGTTAATGGAGTTTAGGCCTACCCAGTGATGTATGCTCGATTGATGGTGGAGACAATTTTGAGACACAAGATTAGGAAAGATACGGAAGAGTGGAGAAACTCGTGTTCAAACGAGCTTTCCATTGACACCAACTTTGTAGAGCTGTGAAAGGAAAAAATGCGAAGCCCCACCGAACTCCCTTCTGTATATAAGTTGTTAATGGAGTTTACTCAGTGATGTATGCGTGATTGATGGTAGAGACAATTTATTTAGAGACACGATTAGGAAAGATACGGAATGGTGGAGAAACCCGTGTTCAAACGAGCTTTCCATTGATACCAAATTTGTAGAACTGTGAAAGGAAAAATGCGAAAACTCATCAAAGTCCCTACTAAAGTTGTTAATGGAGTTTACTCAGTGATGTTTGCGAGACTGATTGATGATAGAGACAATTATTTTAAGAAACGATAAGGAAAGATACGGCATGGTGGTGGAGAAACTCGTGTTCAAACGAGCTTTCCATTTATACCAAATTTATAGAACTGTGAAAGGAAAAATGCGAAAACTCATCAAAGTCCCTACTAAAGTTGTTAATGGAGTTTACTCAGTGATGTATGCGAGACTGATTGATGGTAGAGACAGTTATTTTAAGACACGATAAGGAAAGATACGGCATGGTGGTGGAGAAACTCGTGTTCAAACGAGCTTTCCATTTATACCAAATTTGTAGAACTGTGAAAGGAAAAATGCGAAAACCGACCGATCTCCCGACTAAAGTTGTTAATGGAGTTTATTCAATGATGTGCGTAATTTGAGACACAAGATTAGGAAAGATACGGTAGGTGAACAAATAATATTTGAAGAACAAATAATGATTACGTTTTTGATGGAGAGAAACTGGAGAGATGTGTGACAAATCGACAGTCCACTGATAAGAAACAACAAAGGTGATTTGGGAATCATAAAATTGAACTTTGGAAATGATGACGATGAGGTCGATGCAAATAAGAGGAAATAATATACAACGAGAGGTTTTATTACCCAACATTTGATTTGAGGATAATCATCAAGTAAAAAAAGTACAAGTGAACTTTACTACTGTGAATGGTAGAGATAATGTTGACAATAAATATGAAGGTGAAATATTAAAAAGGGAGGTTACAGAGCGCCGGCCTCATCTATGGGTGCGTTCGTTTAGCTCCCCTGGGTCGACCCCGGTGTGTGGCGGTTTTTTTTCCAAGGACGAACGTGGGTAATTATCTGCACACAATCTGTAAAAATTTGAACTAAATTGGTCATCGAAGTTGCAAGAGGATAATCAAAGAAAAAACAAACTTGTTGAATTACTTGTGGGTGATTTCAAATGCATAAAAAAGGCTTCAGCTGAAGTATTTTATTTGAGTGAGAAATTATCTCTTTCTCAAAAACCACGTTTCTTCAGAGGGAGCCGTCTATCACAATGTTTTAACAACTCTCCATTACTAAGTTAAAATTAAGTTTTTATGCTAACATATTATTTGACATAATTACCAATAGTGTCCAGTGCATGTAAACGATATGCACCAAGATCACTTGTCGTTTTCGTTCAATTTAGCCGAGCATTTACAGCAGGCGATTTAAGCCATTCAGATCAAGAGACTTCAAGCCTTAGAGACTGATCTTTTTGAATGAAAAATTGTCAGCTCATTTCCATTTGGGATTACCGTTCAGTCTCCATTGCATGCTCATTACCAAGTTAAAGGGAGCTGGGTACAGGTTTGGTAATTATCAAAGACCAGTCTTCTCACTTGGTGTATCCCATCATAACCATAAAATAACAAGCCTGTGAAGATTTGGGCTCAATTGGTTATCGAAGTTGCGAGAAAATGATGAAGTCTTTTATTATTTTAGTGAGAAATTAGCTCTTTCTCAAAAACTACGTTACTTCAGAGCGAGTCGTTTCCCACAATGTTTTATATTATCAACAGCTCTTCAATGCTAGTTACCAAGTCAGTTTTTAAGTTAATATTTGTTTTGAGTAATTACCAAACGTGTATACCTTCCCTTTAAAGGTAAATAAAAAGAGAACTGTATTTTGAACTTGTGGAAATTATCATGAAGAGAGGTTGAAGGAGGTTGTCGAGACAAAGGGAGAAAAGTAGACGGGATGTTATAAAACCCTTTCATCCCTACACAGCTGGGTTGCTCACTGGTGTGCGTTTTGGCGACCCGAACAAAAACTTATGGTCATGGGTTGAGCGTTTTCGCGTGTTCGGTTGAGGCGCAGTGACGATGCTGTTCATACCAACCGGTAACCGACATGTGGACTCGTTGGGCTTGATTGGGGTCCACAAAACACACTCTATAATATAGGTGTGCGGTTTTCAAAAATCTTGTAGTAAATTACTAGAATATTGTGGTTCACAATTTTTTAAAGATACCAATTGCTTATTATATCATATTTCACAATTATCACCGTGTTCGATATTGTCATAGAATTGATGTTGAAATAAAATAAAAAGTGACAAATCCATAGAGATGAATATCACTGTAATTTGAAAAAGGTCAAACGCTGCTTTGGTTTTTCATCTTCGTTGCACAGGTCTGGTAATGGACTCTTTGAGGTCTCCAAGGCAAACCCGTGTGCGTCGCATCTCAGCGGAGCTCAGACTATCTGCAAGCTCCAGTGTGGAAAACTTCAAAAAGGCTGGCAAGGGACTCTCGTCCGGGCTGTATAACGTCGCCAACAAGCTACCGGTGCCAAGATCACTCCAACGGCGCAGCCGAAGCTACGAAAACCTAGAGGAGAACAGTCTCCTCCATCCGGACACCCCGAAGAAAGCAGACGGAGGCGATGGGGATATAAGAAAGAGCAAATCTACGGAGAATTTAAAGAAGATTAAAGACGAGAAGGAGGATGGGAGTCGTGGGGATAAGCGATTCTTGCGGAGAAAGTGGGAGGCAAGGAAGAACAGACAGCAACAAGAGAATAAAAACGACTGCGAGAAAGCGGAGAAGACTAGTGCTGAGGATACTGTCAGTGATGACGCACATGCGCTAGAAGACGATGGGTTGGCTGTAGACTCCATTCCAGTCGTTTTTGAGCCTCTTACACTAGGACAGCGCCCTCTGACGCCCACTGTCACCATTTGCCTTACGGATGATGAAAATAGAAACACTAACCCATTTCTAGATTGAGAAATGATAGGTTGGACTGATCAGGGCCCAATTTCATAGAGCTGCTTAAGCAGAAAACAATGTGCTTTGCAAGTTCCAATGCTTACACACTTTAAGAAATTAGGCCCGCATTCTATAGATCTGTTAAGCAAAAAAAAAACTGCTTTGCTAAGCCAGGTTCGGCACCACCTGAAACATTGTTCACTTTATTGAATTTTGGTTGGTAACAAGCTTTTTATGTGCTAAGCAAGATTTTATGGTTACATTCTTGAAGAAATTGAGCACAGGGCCCAATTTCATAGAGCCGCTAAGCAAAAAATGAGTTGGGCACCTGTTGCAACCAAGTTAACGTAGGTCGGTACACGTATAATTGTTTTAACAATTTTAAAATAACAATTATTCTCACTTGGTGTATCCCACAAACCAGTTTGTGGAAATTTTGACTCAAATGGTCATCAAACTTGCAAGAGAAAAACACCCTTGTTGCATTACTATGTGTGTTTTCAGCTGCATAATACAAGGCTTCAATTTCTCTCTGAAGGGTTTAACTTTTCAGAGATGTTTTGTGCAATAGCAGTATCCTTTTTCTGTTGTTTTATGCCTGCAGAGAAATGACATTTTATTAGTTATATTTAAAAATAAAATTTCTTCTATTGGTGCTGGTAAAGTCTTCTATAAAAATTGTTATTATAAATCTACATGAACTTGTTACTAATTTAATATTTTATTTTGCATAACCATTATTGTAAGTTGTTGGGTACCCTGTACATACGGTGATGACAATAGCAGTTAATCTCATTTCCTATAGAGGAACTCGACTACCTTTTCCATCTAGCAAAGGTTTTGGGTTATTTTGTTGAATTGAAAAATGTAGTCACACCTCAACGTACAATTCATTCAAAATGAAACATTTATTGTACAATATATTTTTAATACTATATTCAAAAAAGCTTTTACAATCATTATCCTCTTTTTTTTTTTCAGTGACTGTTTTCTGAAATAGTGTAAGAAAAAATAAATGACCATTAAAACAAGTGTTGCATCACAAAACTACTGATCTTCAACAATGAGCACCTTTGAGGGGCACACATTAAGCAGACTACTAACCAGAAACGTTCATGCGCAGTGTCGCGCTCACCCAAACAACTCATTCGGAAGCCTAGTCAACTATCAGTAACACAGTTTTCAACAGTCCATTGCCCTCGGCGTTTTCCCCTACAGTGTCACTAGTGTCCATGCGCTTTAGACATGTTAGCATGGAACAGGCTATCGGGACCACAGAAGAAACCATGGTCATGAGGCTGGTTCCAAATGGTGACCACAGCAGTCAACCGTTGGTCGACCAGCCTGGATTTGAGTCATAATGGTTAACATTTAGTTAACTATGGTGCACACTCGAACTTGCTCTATACTGCTCCGATGGTACCACACGGCCACTTTGCCAATCCCATTTAATGAAGAAGTTACAATGGGAGACTTTTGAACGCTAGGTGGCAGCAGACTTACCAGGTAAATTTCCATTGTTTACGTAGTTCTGAGCCTGCGCACATTACCGAGAACAATGGATTTTACCTGGTAAGTCTGCTGCCACCAAGCGTCCCAAAAGTCTCCTATTAATAGTAGAATGGCTTGATAGAGTGGCAATATGGTAGCTGGTGGGTACAATACAATAGGCATCAGATCAGTCCGCACAACACAGATCACTGGGGCCGTAACACAAAGAGCGAAGATTGATCCACAGCTGTTAATCAATCTTAGTAAAGTGTGATGTTACAATAGAAAATATCAATACTGATACGTTGTCTTTAGATGAAGTTTAGTTTAGTTTTGTGAAATCGAGCCATGATGGTTTTGAAAAGCGTCGTTGTTGGTCTTTCCACAATTATGTAAAACTCTTTTTGTCATTAATGTTATTAAAGCAAAAATCAATAGCACATCGTCCGTGGTTTATTGTCTTAAGTAAAGACTGCAAAAATAGAGCTCGGAGAAGGGTTGTTGTGCAGTCATCTAAAAGAGCCCAGAACACTTATCACCTAAGAGTTTAGATGTTAACTCCCAAGATTTCTGGTTCAAGTAGTAAGCACTCTGGTTGACAGGTATCCTCAGGCTTGCCAGCAAAAGTGATTAAGTTGCGCTCGGCATTCTCTGTGATTCCCTATTAGTAACCCCATTGCCCCCATTCATGATCTTCCCAAACTTCCCAAAAAATAATTCTCCCCTTTTTAAAAATCTTATATTATATTACAAAAAATAATAATGAGACTTCAAAAACTATTTCTTGGCCACCGAATTTAACTGGTCTCTTATTTTACCGAGTCCGTCGAGCATGGTGTCTAACGTCTCTTTGCTGAGCTCAACATTCATGGTTGACGTGTCTGGAGCAACGTCCACTCTGGTTGCATTCTCTTGGACCTATGGACACAAAATGTGAAGGTCAGATTTAAAGGTAGGGTCATAGATTGGTAAACAATTCAAAATTTAACATAAGAGCTTAATATTTCAGTCGGTAGTCACCGACACATTAATTTTTGTGCCTTTTTTGGGGCTGATGCTAATGCATTATTTTAATATTCATGAGTAAAAGTGTGACGTAATGTCTGGCAGAAATTTCAATGTTGCACAAAAAGCGGACAGAATTTGGGATATCTATAAATGTATTTCCAATCCTTCTTTTACTACGAAGTTACTTCCATGTTGTCTGAATTGATTTCTTTTTAGTATTTTCCATTAACTCGACCCTTCCTTAACAAAATTGACAAAACTAGGGATAGTCCGCGTTTGATTGGTTAATAATCGTTCAGCACTTTGCATAATGAATGTAAAAGACTCATGTACGTGGTCTCCCTGCACAGTCGCTTAGGATCTATGTTTAAGAGGTTTCTTACTTTGAGTTGGAGTACACATGTTGGCACGGACATTCTGGCCAGGGTGTCTGAAGACGTCTTGATATCGACCCGCCAGTCAAAGTCAACGAGGCGTGGCAAGGAGACTTTGTGAGAGAAGAAAGGAATGACAAATAAGACGGGTAAAAAATTAGATAACTATTGATCATTTTGACAGTGTGTTCTAATTAATACTTAGGAATTCACGTAATTGCCTTGCACTGTTAACCATATGACTAATAAGAAGTAAGAATTACTATTTTATTTATTCGGCCATTTCACAAAGTACAGAGACAATTAAATTAACATGTTTTACAGCACTATCTGTAGGCCTACAGGCTAAATAGCAAATAAAGCACGGGTCCTAAATCAAAATGACTGACAGCAAGGTTTGGATACAACAAGAAACATGTGAAGAGTAGATGATGAGGGTAGATTGGGTAAGGACAAGAAATGAGGTGGGAGAGGGAACAGCACGGAATTTGGAATAAAGACAACCCATTTTAAACTGGCAAGGATTAACAAGAGTGTACTTAAACACTGTGACCCAAAAGTCTGTCAATCCAAACATGAGATGGGAACATATTAAGATACAATGTGCTATAAATGAATTAGATAATAATATGAATTACAATTTGGATGATTATAAGGATAATATACTTATACAGCGAACATATCTGTCAATAAAGACACCCAAGGCGCACTACGAGAAAATAAATGGACCATTTAACAGAAAAATTGATGCTGAATTAGAAAGAACATTAATTTTGTAAACAAATATGTCTTTATGATGGTAGATGGATGTTCAAAGGTGCAAATTACACTACAAATATCATTAACAGTAACAATTCCATGAAAAAAATACAAACATGAAAGCCTGACTATATTATCCCATAATGAGTGGAGGATCCTTCCTCACTGTAAAAAAATATAATCAAAAATTGTACAGTAACTTAACATCCAAACTGTTACACTTGGACACAGATTTCATATTGCTGGTGATGAATTGCCTGGTGATACAGGCAATAAACCATAAATGGTAAATCAAATAATTTCAAATATTCTGGAGTTTTTAACGGGTCTCTGCAACATCGTGGACCTAGACTATCCGAGACCTTGCTGAGCCACAACATTCGAGACCTCAAAACTGCAGAGATCTGAAAATTATGGTCTCGAGACAGAGACCTCGGCCGAAACCTCCAACACTGAACACAAACACAAGAAGGCCTGACTGGTCCAGTCATTAGTCCTCTGGCCTCAGGCCTGACTTGTCCAGTCATTAGTCTTCTGGCCTCAGGCCTGACTTGTCCAGTCATTAGTCCTCTGGCCTCAGGCCTGACTTGTCCAGTCATTAGTCCTCTGGCCTCAGGCCTGACTTGTCCAGTCATTAGTCTTCTGGCCTCTGGCCTGACTTGTCCAGTCATTAGTCCTCTGGCCTCAGGCCTGACTTGTCCAGTCATTAGTCCTCTGGCCTCAGGCCTGACTTGTCCAGTCATTAGTCTTCTGGCCTCAGGCCTGACTTGTCCAGTCATTAGTCCTCTGGCCTCAGGCCTGACTTGTCCAGTCATTAGTCTTCTGGTCTCAGGCCTGACTGGTCCAGTCATTAGTCTTCTGGCCTCAGGCCTGACTTGTCCAGTCATTAGTCCTCTGGCCTCAGGCCTGACTTGTCCAGTCATTAGTCTTCTGGCCTCAGGCCTGACTTGTCCAGTCATTAGTCTTCTGGCCTCAGGCCTGACTTGTCCAGTCATTAGTCTTCTGGCCTCAGGCCTGACTTGTCCAGTCATTAGTCTTCTGGCCTCAGGCCTGACTTGTCCAGTCATTAGTCTTCTGGCCTCTGGCCTCAGGCCTGACTTGTCCAGTCATTAGTCCTCTGGCCTCAGGCCTGTGACATACATAGTGTAAAATTCAAGCCCTGATTGATGTAAACAAATAAATTCACACAAAGAAGAGGGTATGAGACCTGGGTCAATGGATAGCAGGGACAGGGAATTCAAAGTCGGAGGCAAGAAAAGACAAGATGATAGAGAAAAGTAGGATGCACATAAATATACTAAATTTGAAGAAATAATGGAAATCACAAATTGTGACTTACTCTGGCTGTTGATAGATCTATTCCTCCATGTTGGCCTGAAAAAAAGAAGGGGAACACAAAATAAAATGCAAGACAAACCAAAACAAGAAAACAACAAACACTATAAAGCAAACAGGTTATCTAGTATTTGTTGTCGACCAAGTAATAAGAAGTGACAACTTAAAGGCAGTGGACACTATCGGTAATTACTCAAATTAATTGTTAGCATAAAAAAACTTTACTTAGTAACGAGCAATGGAGAGCTGTTGATAGTAAAAAACATGCACATGTTGGAATACACCAAGTGAGAATCCTCTCTGAACTTACAGATTTTCTGTGATGATTTTTGTGAGAAGATCTTTTAAATTCTTGTGGAATTCACCTTTGAGAAAAGAGGGGAAAAAAGAAAGAAAAGTTTTATTATCCTTTTGAGAATGATTGACAAGCACTGTACAGCCATACTATAAAAGAAACAATTTGAGTGTCATGTTATTTCTGCTAAGCAAAATTTGTCTGTGCTTGGCAAATCTGCTACACCACATATTAATAGTTGTGTCCCCCATGTGCAGAGAGCAAAACAGACTAGCAATACAAAAAGGGAGCCAGACCATTGTGGTCTACTGGCTTAAGTTTGGTTCCACGGCTTAGTTCAGGTTGTGGGTTCGAATCCCGGTCATGACACTTGTGTCCTTAAGCAAGATGCTTTATACTATAATTGCTTCTTTTCACCCAGGGGTATAAATGGGTACCTGCGATGGTAGTAGTTGATATTTTGTTTGAAAAAGCCCTCGGAGCGCCATGGCAGCCTAGGGCTTGTATACTCCAAAGGGAGCTGAGAAAGATATATGGAATGTTATTGGCCCAACGTCGAACGACCAGGGCCAAATTTCATAAAGCCTGTAAGCACAAAAACTTGCTTAGCACAGAATAGTAGTGCCCTACAGAAACAGGTTACCAGCCCAAATTAATTAAGTTTGATTTGTTGTGGCTGATGCTCGACTCAATTCTTGCTTAGCAAAGAAATTTGTTAAGCCAGTAATTTCTGCTTTATGAAATTGGGCCCAGGGCACTCATGTATAGCGCATTGATACATTATTGTAAAATGCGCTACTAGAAGAACTTGTTTCTTTTATTTAGCGTGAATATTCATCACTCAGTGACACTCAAAGCACTTTAACATACAGTATTTTCCTGCAAGGTATGTAGGACTGGGTTTAAGTTATGAGATCTACTGCTTTTGCACAGCACAATGTAATGGTTGACAATGTGCACGGTTTATAACTATTACTTGGAAATGATATTTACTTGGGAAGACGCTTTGGACAGAGGTGGCATCAGTACAGCCGATGAAGAGAACATTTCGGATGAGCTTGCTGAGGGAACATAACAACTGCAAGACAAACACAAAGGATGTTAAAGGCAGTGGACACTATTGGTAATCACTCAAAATAATTGTTAGAATAAAAATTTACTTGTTAACAAACAATGGAGAGCTGTTGATAATTTAGCATAAAAATTTGTCAGAAACGGCTCCCTCAGATGTAACGTAGTTTTTGAGAAAGAAATAATTTCTCACTAAAATATTTGAATTTGATTTTGATACCTCAGAATTAGATTTTGAGGTCTCGAAATCAAGCATCTGAAAGCACACAGCTTCGTCCGACAGGAGTGTTTTTTCTTTCATTATTATCTTGCAACTTCGACGACCAATTGAGCTCAAATTTTCACAGGTTTGTGATTTTTTTGCATGTGTTGAGAAACACCAAGTGAACACACTGGTCTTTGACAATTACACAGTACCAATAGTGCTAGGGTCTTTAACAATCCCTAATACATTTCAAGTCCCACCAATCTTCAAAAGCAATTACATTCACAATTTAAACAACAACAAAACGAATGAGACAACGCTCTCCTGACCTCCTTGTAAAGTTCACTCGCGGAAGTTTCAGGGATGAAAACCTACAAAGTATCAAGTACAAACAAATATATAAACTGCAAACTGCAATTTTTTTTTACTGTAATTGTCTGTCTGCATAATATGCGCAAACTGTTTGTTTGTTTGTTCGTATTGTATGCCTATGTGGTTTAAAGGTTTTCTATATTTTTGTAATTTTTAATATTTTTAGACTGGCAAGCCGAAGTGAGTTTCACTGTATATGTATGTGTGACACTAAAAACAATTGAATTGAATTGAGCTTAATTTCTACCTTGTTGGCTTCGTCATCCGATGCAGAGAGTTGTTCAGCAATTTTGTGGACTACTTCAGTTGGAGGTTGGATGAGGTCTTTATACAAGACCGCCTGGTCACATAAACGCACCACGATGTCTCTGGAACTAGCCTGCATGGGGACCAGGTAAATGTGAGGTTTAGTTACATACCAGTGAGCAGTAGCTTCGGCCAAGTAAAAAAAGAAATATGTTTAGGGCTGGGTTTCTCCAAAAAAGGAAGGAGGAGGGGCTTTTTATTTTTCATTTCAAGATGGCCGCCATTTTTTTTAAATGTGCATACAAAAAGTTAAAAAAAAGTAAAAAAAAAAAAAAAAAAGGAGGCGGCCTCTAAAAAGGAAGCGAGCGGAGACAAGTGAGCTGGGCAAAATTTGTATGCTTACACAGTCACCTGGCTGGTATGAAAATGCAAATGTCAAAATTAAAAAAAATTAGTACAGAACCCCAGTGACTGCACTGGGTCTCGTATAATTGGTTTTGTCTGATTTAAAGGCAGTGGACACTATTGGTAATTACTCAAAATAATTATTCGCATAAAACCTTTCTTGGTGACAAGTAATGGGGAGAGGTTGGTGGTATAAAACATTGTGAGAAACCGCTCCCTCTGAAGTGCCATAGTTTTGGAGAAAGAAGTAATTTTCCACAAAATTTGATTTTGAGACCTCAAGTTTAGAACTTGAGGTCTCGAAATCAACCGGCTAAACGCACACAATTCGTGTGACAAGGGTGCTTTCTTCTTTCATTATTATCTCGCAACTTTGACGACCGATTGAGCCCAAATTTTCACAGGTTTGTTATTTTATGCATATATGCTGAGATACAGCAAGTGAGAAGGCTACTCTTTGACAATTACCAATAGTGTTCACTGCCTTTAACTATTCAAAGTTGAGTTTGAGATACAGAAAAATCAGAAAATTGCACCTTGATTCTAAAGAAAAAGTAGATTATAGCCACTCAGACCTGCACTTTTTAGCTAAAACACATCCATTTTCCACTTTTTAATTAAGGCTGCTCGTGCCTCTCCCCTTTATTTTGGGTGCGTTCGATTAGCTTCCCTGGGTCGACCTCGGTCTGTCCTTGATGCGTTCGAAGGGATTTGACGTCATTCTAGGGGCTCACCCAGGTCAGCCCCAAGTGCCCTGCAGAGGGTCACTTGGAGGCTGGCCCCTGGTGGTGCATGGACGTCACCACGACTACGAGAGGGTGAGTGATCAGTTCATTCAGCTCTTGTCAGGGGCTCACCCGCGTGAGTACCGCGGGGTCGACACAGGGAAGCTAATCGAACACACCCAGGGCCATTAATTATAACTATAGGCCTAGTAAATTGTTTGTAACTAGTTCTTTATGGACATTATTTTTTATTTACAAATTACACTCAGTAGATGGTAATAGATAAAACGCAATCATCATTTGAAAGGTTTCCGTATGGCGCCACCACTTTTTCATTCGATATGAAATAATATTAATAGTTAATATACTTTCTAATTAGCCCCACTTGTGTGGCCAAGGCTAGGATTCAGCTATCCTTGGCCACACAAGTGGGGCTAACTAGATAGTATACCTCAATGAGATATCCTTTTTGTAAACTAAAAGTGAGTGGAAAAGTGGTAGCGCCACACGTATGGGAAAGTACTTATTTGTATACCTTTTAAGTTTTATTTATTCCCCTGCATAAATTCTTGAGCTTATTAATAAGGACAACTTTCCGTCTGGCGCCACCACTTTTTCACTCATTTTTACAAAAAGGGATATATCAATCAGGTAAATAAGTGGATAACTTTCCGTATGGCGCCACCACTTTTTCACTCATTTTTACAAAAAGGGATATCTCATTGAGGTAAATTAGATACTATATTATTTCATATCGAGTGAAAAAGTGGTGGCGCCATACGGAAACTTTTCCAAATAAGTTCCTATAATTTTTATATCGAATGAAAAAGTGGTGGCGCCATACGGAAACTTTTCCAAAATAAAATGTCACTCAACTCAAGCATGCATTGACAAGGCCGGTTCATAGTCGGTCGCGCGATGGAAATCTTGCGCGCGATCCTAGGACTGAAACACAAAAACTGTGTCTTTTTATGATCGATTGCGCGTCAAGATTGCCATCGCGCGACCGACTATAACTTGGCCTTCTTTAGCAATCACACCAACACAAATTGAAAGCAATGTTTCCCAACTCAGCCCACAAATCTATACAATCTCAGCGTATTATACTCACCTTTAGAAGTAAATTCAAGCTTTCATAGTCAATTGTTTCTGCCATACTTTACCGAAAATAGACAGAATACAGTGGAGACAATGCCAAAGGAAGTGAACTCCTCGCTCAAAAATGCACCAACCTATCGAGCACTATTCCCAGACGTACGAATAGTTGAACCAGTTCAAATCTCCACAAACTTGTAGGCACCTGACTAAGAAAAAATAATGTGCTTGCCTTTCAGTCAACAGGGGGCGCTGCACAATCAAGAAGTCCAGAGCCGTATATTATACGGCTCTGAAGAAGTCTACGGGGATGTGAGGGGGCGTGGCTGATTCAATGTGTTTCCTTGACAAAATTTCTTTGCCAAGAAATTTTGTATTGGGCACCATCCACAAAAATGCAAACTTATTGTAGTTTTGGGTAGGTAGGCCCCCCCCCCCTAAGCAATAATAATTCGGAGCTAAGCACATTATTTTTTGTGTGATTCATACAGGCTTTATGAAATTTTTCACAGAAGTGGGATAACACACAACAACATTATATTGCGACGGGTGAGCTTTTGTTTTGATGAGGAGGGTTGACCCACCTCTGTTGTCCCCATAGAGCTATACATAAGAACTAGAGAGCGCACTTGCCTATATACGCGCGCCGGCATGCGCCCAGGCGGCCATTTTCTAAGGCTGTGTCCGAACTGGCGACTTCGGCTACAGCTACGGCTAGGGCGCGCGCGTCTGCTATTCTTCAACACTGACAGACGCGTTGATCTAGCGCTACAGCTACGGCTATAGGGCGCGCGCGTCTGCTATTCTTCAACACTGACAGACGCGCTGATCTAGCAGTAGCTGTAGCCAAAGTCGCCAATTCGGACACGGCCTAAGTTGACAAAATTGGCATCTCACAGCGTGTGTTTGTGCGGCCATTTTGTAAGTTGAACAAACAGCATCGCGTGAGCGTTCAATAAAAAACAACCTCAAACGTGTATTTCATATTCAACGCGCGTGCAGAATGACGCGCTTGTCATCTTGCGGTCCCGTGGCGTTTGTGCACGACGAAGCATCACTCGTGCGCCCTCTAGTACTTATATATAACTCTATGGTTGTCCCCCAGTGCGAACCCCGACTCAGAGGTCTAGGGATTATTTATGGCCGCAGCGTTCGTTTAGCTTCCCTAGGTCGACACCGGTCGATCCCCCGGCGGCGTTCGAATAGCTTTGACGTCATTCCAGGGGCTCACCCGGGTCAGCCATCAGTGCCCTGCTTGTGGGGTGTGCCACTTGGGGGCAGGCCCCAGGTACATGACATCACAACTAGAACGACGTGATCGTTCGTTTAGCTTTTGTACCGAGTGAGCACCGCGGTGGACCCAGGGAAGCTATACGAAGTTTTTATCAGTGTAGTGTGGGTTTTCTTCGTTGGGATTTTCCCTCCTATATCTTAAACTGAACATGTTCTTTTCTTTTTCTATTTTATCATGTTATAATTAATTAATTTTGTGTGTGCTACATATCAATTAAGGGTGCAACATTTTCAAGGTTTGAATTATGAGTCTGTGTACTCTGTCCTTACTCAGGTGGCATGTTGATGGAGGAAGGAATTCCTAGATAGAACCATGGAGCTACGATCCGAGAATAGCTCCATGATCCTCGAGAGAACACTGAGAAAGAACGAAAGAACAGATACTAAAAAAAAGGATTGAACGTAAACAAATAATGTTTACCAAACTGATTATTGTCCATGGGAGATAAACCAATCGTTGCTTGGCAAAGGGATTTGACGGGAATAGGCATTTTACGGGGGCGCAATTCCTTCCTGCTGCGCGTAAAAAAAAAGACCAGTCAACAACCATGCAACCAATTGCAAAAAAGCAAACAAGCAAACAAAACGATTACAAGCAATAAAACAAGCAACAAATTGACCTAGATAACCTTTGGTCTTCAAATCCTCGGTGTAAAGATATGCGAGTCAGTTGATGCATGGTAATCTGATTTCAGTCATGTAGTTTCCAATCATAGACACTATAAAAATAGTACAAATCGCTCATAATAGATTCCAAGTCCGAGAGGCTAATACTAAATAGTAATAATACTAAATAGCCCAGCTTTTGCATGAGCCGGTCTCTGGGCCTTTCTTTATTAATGGAGGTACACTCTAAATTACAGAGATTAATATTTAAATCTTTTATAGGATTAAAATAAAAATAAATCCTAAAGATTTATTTTTAGTCCAAATCGATTTAATAAAAATCAACAATTATCCGTCGATCCTCCGAAAAAAGGACGCCAACTTTATGGACAGTGGACCAATCAGCGTGACGCGATTTCGTGACGTATTTAAAGATAAGCCCTACTTGTTGACCCGTTGCATCACGTGGCTGATAAAAATTGGCGGGTGTAAAGTGCGCCCTCTTTTTTATTTTGTGGAATTTGGCTTTTATTCCCGCTTATCTAGAGGTCAAGAGTGCTTTTCTTTCACTTGTTAATATAATTGATACTAAAAATGCAATGGAATGCACATAATGGTTTGAGTGCCGTCACGTTGTGTACTTAAGAAAGACTTTTGCGCTTATACTGACCAATACAATCTGAAAAAGTCTTCAAAAATTAGAACATACTTGCCCGGAATGAGCGTAGGATAACAACAAACATGATCGAGTAATTCCCGTAGAACCGGTATAGATACGGGAAATTCCCTATTCTTAGAATTGCACGTGAGGGAGTTTCCCGGTGGTTCATGAATAGATTGCGGTGAATTAAATGCATGAGTGGGCGATGGCAACTATTACGAAATACACGTCCGTTGCTACTCGTAATTCCCCTATTGCATGCTGAGTCGTGGCAGAATGTCAGTCGAGCCATGACCATTTTTGGTTTTCGTAAGTGGAGTTTTGACTTTCTGAAAATGCTAAAATAGGGCACAGTCAGTGGGAATTCTTGGTTGGGGCCGTGTATGTATAGTTTAGGATTTGATTTTGCTGGGTTAAGATTGTGGAGAGATGAGTTGGCATTGTTCATGGGATTACTACGCTGCATTTGCATAAACTGTGGACTTCGTTGTTATTTACCGGTACTTGCACACCTCTGTACAGGTGTACGGGGTATCACCTTGGCCCGATTAGCTTGGTGAATGGTCAGTGAGCAACCCGGATATGAAATCGAAGTGTGTTGTTCCAGGTAGGTTTGAGCATGATAGTTTGAGGTAGAATGGTTTATGATGATCACAATGACACTGGCTGCCTCTCAGTCTCAGTGCAGAGTCATACTCGGTCAAATGAATTAGTGGGTGTGTTTTGGTCAGCTTTATGGATGGTGGTTTTCTCTCAAAGTTGTTTGTTTTCTTCAGTTTTCTTGAAATTGGATTTTTATATTTTAGAAGACAGACGAAATGGAGTTCCATGTTCCAAGTTACATCCATGTAAGTACTGTATTTGAAATGATCTGGGACAGACTATGTCTGGGACCATTGAACAAAATCAATCAACATTTTTTTTTCATTTATTGTTTATTTAAACTTTACTTGTGAACTCACGGACTGGTAATGTTTTACCAAATCCAAGCCAAGCATACTAGAACTATGATGAGGTTCGCTCCGCTGACTTGGAAACGATAGCGGAACGAACCTCATAGTTCCAGGAGTATTATAGCTAGACCCAGTAACTGGTTCGATCAAGAATGTCAAAATTTCTAAAAAAGGAGTACAGCGCCCCAGTTACTGGGTCTAGAGTATAGGCTACCTGTTGAGGCTATAGTACATGTTTCCATTTTGTAAAATTCGTAAAGTATATTTTGTACAAGATACATCTTTGGAAATAGTTGTGATAATCGTAACCCTCGATCTTCCCATAGAGTAAGGACAGCTGACGGAAGATTATATTCACAAAGAGATCTTCAGAAGTTCAGTTACTATTCTTTTATTCTAATTGTGTAAAATACAAAAATTTGTAATATTTTTGTTATTATTATATCTCTCTGGTAAGACCGCAGATGTCAACATTCAGAGTACAGCGCCCGCCCAGCTACTGCATGTACTGGGTCTATCCATAGAACAAGTTATAGAGCTATGAGGTTCGTTCCACTATCGACTGTTGAGACGGTAGCAGAATGAACCTCGATCTAGGAGTACTCCTAGTAAGCACTATGAGGTTCGTTGGGCTGTCGTCTCCAGGATAGCGGAACGAACCTCATAGTTCTAGGAATAATCTAGGAGTATACATGTGTGTCTTCCGGGATTTAACAAAATAAATAGTTTGGAACATTGCCAGAAATTCAGCGCTGGCACGTAAGCGGGAAATCTTGATTGTAAGCACAGAATTTGGCGGTAAGGAGAGTCATGAAATTTGGCCCTGGAAAATGCAATGTTTGAATCCCCTGGTCTACTTCCAGGCAAAGTATGTGGTGAAAGAAAGAACTTAGATTACTAGCACTTCCTGAAGTTGGTTGAGAAAGGAGTGTTTGGTAATAAACTTTGATCCAACTTATCTTTTAGTTTTGTCCAATACAGTCTTATAATGAAACCTGTTGACGTAAGCTTTCACTTTTGGTCATTGTTTTCTAATCACGGATTGTAAATTTAAAGAACATTATGTCACATAGAAAGCCGGTCTTTTTAAATCTTTTCCCGAAGCGCTGTCAAAGTTTCAGTTCAGTTTCAGACCAATTTCCTCTTCCAGAATCAGTCTGGCAAAAATGAAAACCCCAAGAGAAACACAAAGCTACTCAGTGTTCAGTGTTCCAACCCCTGCAAAGTATTCTTTGGAAAACAACAACCTTTACCCCCCCCCCCGATAACTAGACAACAGTTTATACTAATCTTTTTGTTAACCATTGTCTGGTCTCTGGTGACTGATTTCAAGGGTCGGATCGTTGTACATGTACCTGTTTTTATACTTCCGGGACTCCAAACTTTATTGATAGAGTGATTCTAAAAAAAACATCCTGTCTATTTGTAGTGTTCGGCATGGCCCATTTAATACAGTTGAAGCACGTTGCCCAAACTAGACTGGCCTACGGCTGTAGAGTGTAGCTGTATCTAGACACCAATTTGGATACGACAACTTCTTCTCTACAGTCTTCCTAACAACCAGATTTCCCGTCTTCAATGCCTCTAAAACACCGCAGCCTTTATCGAGACACTGTCTACTGGCTCCCTATCTCTCAACTACCTCCATGCTCTCAACGAATCATCTTCAAGCTGATGCTCATTGTCCACAAACCACTTAACGGGAAGGCTCCCCACTGTATCTCAGGACTGCTTCAAGTTTACACTTCGTCAAGGAATCATTTATCCAGTTCCATGCTTTTCCTCATTGAACCCAAGTCGTGAAACTCTGGGGTGACTTTTCTTTACCTGCGCCACTTATCTTGAACTCTCTATCACTTAATCTTAGATCTTGTCTTGTACCACAAAATACAAATCTCTTCTAAAAGCTTATCTTATGTCACAGGTTTTCAAGGACTAATGATTTTGTTGTGTCTGTTTTTTTAAAATATATTATTTTATAGTCTTTATTTTTAAAAGGTATACAAATTGTAATTAATTTTGTTTTTAAATTTTTATTTGTCATCCCAGATCAGAGGATGTCCGCAACTTCTTGATACACGATTCGTTAAAGCGATGGAAGGTAAAAGCGACAAGGAGCTTGCCCTAGAAGAGGACTACCACCCTCCTCCCCAGAGTGCAAGTTTTCACCCAACCCCCGGCCCAACCTTGGACTCGTACGTCAGCATTAATGAGAGCACCGAGGGCTATGACCTCAAATTTGAGCCCGGACTCGAGCCCAAGTATGAGTGCCCCATCTGTCTGATGTGCTTGCGGGAGCCGATGCAAACAGAATGTGGGCACCGGTTTTGTGGCGCGTGCATACTACGATCCCTCAGGTAAGTTTAGAGCGTTGATTTTAATTTTTCGACCACCTGAACATAATAATAACAATCGGTTTTTAATAGCGCTTTACATTCCCGAAGGGTGTCAAAGCACTTCCAACATTATTACCCCTGGTCACTGGGCCTTAATTCATTCCCTAAAGCCATTGGACACTTTCGGTACAGACAAAAAAATAAAAGTTTAATGGTGAAAGGTAATGGTGAAAGACTTCTCTTGAAATATTATTCCATGAAATGCTTTACTTTGTGAGAAAACATTAAAACAATATCAATTCTCGATGTTGAGAATTACGGATTTATTTTAAACACATGTCATGACACGGCGAAACGTGCAGAAACAAGGGTGGGTTTTCCGGTTATTTTCTCCCGACTCCGATGACCGATTGAGCCTAAATTTTCACAGGTTTGTTATTATATAGAAGTTGTGATACAGGACGTGTGGGCCTTGGACAACACTGTTTACCGAAAGTGTCCAAGATGGCTTTAAACCATCTCAGCACCCTGGGGAGTATGCCTGTTTAACATGTGCTACTAAGCTAAATAAATCACAAGAACCATCTCTGCCCTCACAGGTACCCATTTACCCCTGGATGGAGAGAAGTGGTTACAAGTGTCATGACCGGGACTCGAACCCACACTCTGCTGATCTAAAACACCAGAGCTTGAGTTCGGTGCCCTTGTCCTGCAATGTGTTTGAAATCCATTCTCCAAATTAGGATTTGAAAGCATGGCTTGCAACAGAAAGTAGAAGCTGTGGCTCTGAAAATTAGTCTTGATTTATTTCATTTTTGCAGTGGCAATCATATCTGCGCATGGCTGCCTGCCAAAAAGCTTGGTATCAAATAAATCTTTAAAATGAAAAAAATACATCTTCCAAACTTGTTTTCAAGCGTTGCCAACAGTGACACTGACCTTTAAAGGTGTGTGTTACATTGGAAAGAGTAAAAATTTAAATATTCACAGATTCAAAATATAATGGTTATATGGTAGGAACATCCCTTTGAAATGTTTTTGCTCAAAATGCGGTTTTAGAGAAATAAGTAAAACAATTATTCTTCATCTCGTGAGTCAAAAACTCAATAAATTATTTGAAAACAGTGACAAAATTTAGTTTGTTTTTGCCACTTTTTGCTTACAGTTACTCCAGGACCAATGGGAGACTTTCTGGGACGATAGAGGGCAGCAGACTTACCGGGTAAATCCATTGTTCTCAGAATTATGCGCATGTTCAGAACTACGTAAACAATGGAAATTTACCCGGTATGTCTGCTGCCACCTAGCGTTGGAAAGTCTCCTATTGAGCTTAAACTTTTACAGATATACTATTTCATATACACATTGGGTCGCATCAAGTGTGGATTATATACCTAATTGGCCTTTGACCAGTGTCGTAGCCAAGGTGTGCGGTGCTGGGCAGGCCTGCCTAGGACTCACAGGTTTTGGCCAGTGCTCTCTGAGCAAAATACATTATGCCACCCAGCAGATTCCACTGTGCATTGATCTGGGACACAGCTAAAGATAAGGATTGTCAGAGAAAGAACACAGTCAAAAGGCCATTCAAATTTTGCATGGCCCCATACATTGTACCATGAACATATTATTGGAAACCTGGCCCCACTTCAGCAATCATGGCCCCATTTTAAAAACATGAATAATTTTGTTGGTCCACTCGCCCCCTGGTGGACTTCCTATGAAAACTGGATTTTATTACTCGCCACTCAAATTGGTCTAGCTACAAGTCCCTACCTTTTACAATTGCAATGTAACACATGTGCTCTCCAGGGCTAAAGCTTCATAGAAGAAAATACACTACAATGAGTCTTGAAGGTCATTTAGAGTAAAGTTAGGTGTCAAAAAGGGAAATTCCCTTCGCAGTCTCTGGCCGTGATTGTAGGAGATCGCACGTACCAGTGTTAATAACCTGTACCCTTGGCTGATACATGTATAGGACAGGGATATTGTTTTGTTATGCGTCGTTCAAAACTAAAAAGCGCATCGTGATTTGGAATAAGGTTTTTAAAAAGACTTTGGAGTGTGGTTTGGTTGATCATGGTAGAACCTTTTAAAATTGCATCTTGGGGACTGCTGTTTGTATTCACCATGATTTGAATTTCTGCTGCTGGTAAAGTTGTGGTGGGACATGACACCTTCTACTGACAGGTATGACTTGTAGTATTCTACGGGTGGGTTCGAATCTCACCCGAGTAATATGCCTGTGATATATATTTCTTCACAGGACTTGGGAATTTTTTCATTTTAATTTTAATTTTTGTTTTGCAAGTTCGCCCCCAAACAAGGCTTAAAGACAGTGGACACTATTGGTAATTGTCACAGTTGGTGTATCTCAACATATGCATAAAATAACAAACCTGTGAAAATTTGAGCTCAATCAATCATCGAGCTTGCGAGATAATAATGAAAGAAAAAATACCCTTGTCACACGAAGTTGTGTGCGTTCAGATGGTGGATTTCGAGACCTCAAGTTCTAAATCTGAGGTCTCGAAATCAAAATCGTGGAAAATAACTTCTTTCTCGAAAACTATGGCACTTCAGAGGGAGCCGTTTCTCACAATATGTTATACCATCAACCTCTCCCCATTACTCGTATTCAATAAAGGTTTTATGCTAATAATTATTTTGAGTAATTACCAATAGTGTCCACTGCCTTTAAAGCCACTCTAGGTAAGGGGCTACAAGAAGAAAATGATTGAACATGAAAATAACTCAGGAGAGCTGGAGGCAGGAATTGATATTCCTCTTAAAACAGTCCAGATTGTAGGATGGGGGAAACATGCACCAGGCAAGGAGTTCCAAAGAGATAGTGGAATAAAGTTGTTGGAATGGCTCTTTGGTCTACACCTCAGCAAATCAAGAGTGTATGGATGGGAAGAATTAAAACGAGTTTACAGTGCAAAAACACATCGGTGTGTGATGGGTAAAATAAACCAAAATTAGTATTCTTTATCCCCAATGCAAATTTAACATCTATTAAAAATAATGTAGTATTCTGTACTGGAAATTTGCATCGGGGATAAACAATTTTAATTTTAGGTTTTAACCCATAAATACAGCGATGTGTGTTAGCATTGTATACTCAGTACTTTCCAGAGTCCTGTAAAAAATAAAATCACTGGCAAATTACTCTGGTGGGATTAGAACCCACGACCTGTGCAATTCTAGAGCAGTGTCTTACCAACTAGACTACCGAGATTGCCCGGTAGCTAGAGGAAGTTTGAATCCTATCTTTTAACAGTGGCCACCGCAACGATTAAATAGATGTTAAATTTGCATTGGGGATAAAGAATTTTAATTTTGGTGTAACCCATATATGTATCACAGGCATGCAACTGTAATTCACCAAAATAGAGGAAATTACAAAATTTCAATGACTTTGTATAGTATTTTTCAATTTTGAATGATATAACTGAGAGTAGCAAAAGAGGAAATCAGGAAAAAGAGGAAAAAAAGAGTGAAAACAAGAGGAAAAGTTGCATGCCTGCATGTACACACCGATGTTTTTTAGAAGCACCTTCTGCAACTCAGATCTGCACAAAAAGTTATAATTCTAAGACATTTTTCGAGCCAGGTTTTTTTTGGCGCAATGTCAAGGAATTTTGACACAAAAGATGAGCTTCCTCTCAGGTTGAAAGTGTCTCCCCGATGAAGTGATTCATTTCCTGGTAAGAAAACTAGGCCAAGGGTATCGGAACTTCAGGGATCCTATCGAGCCCCTTCCTCTCTCCATACTTTGGTGGAAGTTGATTGGTTGATTGTCGATGAGAAGTTGTATTTCCTGTCGGAGGGGGGATACATGTAGCCCTGGGTGAGAGGCTGACACCAGACAGACGTCTAGTAGATCCCTACACTTCTGGGCACGATCCGGCCTGGTGCCTGAGATAGCCCAAACCATGGAGGATTCATCCAAACACAGTCTCTACATACCTTGAGTTTTGTTCTTGTAGGGGGCACAGCAATTTTCCTGTGGTAAGGGGGGCCGGGGCACACCTTGAAGACAATTTACATTTGAGGCTGACAACAGAGACGCCTAGATCGTAACAAACACTTCTGGGCATGAATCCGGTCTGGTTCCCGAGTAGCCCAAACACAGTGTCTGCATGCATTGAGTTTCGATCTTAAAGGGGCGCGGCAATTTTCCTCATGTAAGGGGGCACTTCCTATAAGGACGATTTTAAATTTGTATATGAACTTTGCAAAGGGCATCACAGCAAAAGCACCTCTAGGGTACCACTGCAATTGCTTGTGGGTGGCCCCTGGTTATTTAGGCTGTCCTCTGGAAACTTCTTTCAGAGCTGCGGTTTTCAACCTTCCTGCCAGCTTCTGGTGAAGAGTCAGCGCCTCTGGTACTACAGCTTAGAGCAAGTTCAAGTGACACACTTAGTCACCCATGATTGACCACTGATGACCAGCAACACACATTCCGCAGTGACGTATTCACTCGAACGACTCGTAACGACACCCTGGTATTCAACACTTCCATTGCATTACGCCTTTTCGCTATGTGTCACTGGTTCCCTCTGCGCTTTACACATGTTAGCATGGAACAGGCAATCGGGACCATGGAAGGAACTATGTTCGTGAGGCTGGTTCCAAATGGTCTGGACCGCAGGCTCGAGAACAATTAATATTTAAGTAACTTTTTTGAAGCATTATTATTATTATTTTTTTTTTTACAGGGATGCAGGCAGTCGGTGTCCCGTAGATCAGCTTCCATTACAAAAGGTTGGTAACTCTTTTTTAAAATAATACATTATATGTTCAAATGATTTTTTTTTAAATAAATAATAATTACAAGATTTATAGAGTACTAAATGTATGTTTCTTAGTGCTATTTAAAGCCATTGGATCCTTTCGGTACAGAAAAAAAAAAAAAAAAGTTCACAGATTTACAAATAATTTACAGGGTTTACAGAAGGTAATGGTGAAAGACTTCTCTTGAAATATTAGTCCATGAAATGCTTTACTTTTTGAGAAAACGGTAAAACAGTATAAATTCTCGTTAGCGAGAATTACGGATTTGTTATAAACACATGTCATGACACGGCAAAACGCGCGAAAACAGGAGTGGGTTTTCCCGTTATTTTCTCCCGACTCCGATGTCCGATTGAGCCTAAATTTCCACAGGATTGTTATTTTACATATAAGTTGTGATACACGAAGTGTGTGACTTGGACAATACTGTTTACCGAAAGTGTATAAAGGCTTTAAATCAGATTAACAAAGCAGATGGGGTTTTAAAAAAGTAATGATTTAAAAGTGTCCAATGAAGGTGCCGCTCAATGTCGATGAAGTTGCACGAGAATAATGAAAGAAAAAACACCCTTGTTGCACAAATTTGTGTGCTTTCAGTATGCATAATAAAGGGTTTCAGGCATCGTCAGGTCTGAAGTTTTTATTTTTTGAGTGAGAAATTACCTCTTTCTCCAAAACTACATTACTTCAGAGCGAGCCGTTTCTCACAATGATTTCTACTATCAACATCTCTCCATTTGCTTGTTACAAAGTAAGTTAAATATTATTTTTTAGTAATTAAAATTAGTGTCCAGTCCCCGCTAAACCAGGATGTCATCTTTTTATTCCTGTCGACTTCTCGCTACCCAGGTTTATGACTATCGGTCACGCAGAGTGCGTACTCACAAGCTCTTACAAAATTTAAACAAATTGAAAGGGGAAAACCCTCAAAGTATCTGGGAATTTCTGTTTAATGCATTTAGAAGGATTGCCAACAAAATGCTAAAGTGAAGTTGTGCTAGTTGTGGGATGTAGTGATTTCTGCTCAATATTGGGGGATGTAGTGATTTCTGCTCTATCAGCCAGGCTTCTGATGGATGATACCCAAGCCTAAATCTGTTATATGGAATGTAAAAGGGGTTAACCCTGTTTCAGCCCCAGGACCAGGTGGCAACGGCCCCTGGAAAAATAGTTGATTGTGCTCCAATCAACTATTGTAGCCCACACCTTTAAAGTGGCCTTCAGGCTCGTGTGTCTGGCGACTTGCATACAACAACAAATTGAACAAAAAAGTTATTGGATCAGGAACCAAACATATATATTTTTTTCTTATGCAGTTTTTTTATGTGTTTAGCACAGATTTTAATTGCTATTTTGTTTTCAGAAAAGTTTCGTTTTTGGTGTTTTTAAATAATTTCATAAATAACGTTTTTTATTCATTTGGTCTTATTTATTTTTGGACCCCCATCTGTGAGACATAAAAGCAACAAAAAGAGAAGGGGAAAATAAGTAAATTAACCCAAAGTAAAGCAAAAATTTGTTAATGACCTGACTAGAGTCTCTTTCGACTTGTTAATGTGTGTTTTGTTTTGTTGTGTCCTTTTGTTGTGTTAGCCGACCAGAAAAACTATTTTTTTTGCATGTATACCTAGATAGGTCCTTTTGGTTGGTTTGCAGTTTACAACAGTTCATTCTCTTTCTCACAAGTAAAAGCAGCTGATAAACAAAGCCCAGAAAAATTATTATTATATTATTATGAATTTTTTTTTATGAGCTTTTAATGAGTTTCAATTTCATCATGAACTTTTTCCTTGGTGAAGTTTTGTGACATGTTTTTTAAAAACTAAACTGAAAAAAGCGATACCAAGTAAACATTAAAAAAACCACAAGTGCCGCTTGTTGTGTTTTGAGTTTCATAATTCAGCATTCAGCAATGGGGGCCTGGGTTTTTCATCCTGCAGCAGTTCTTAGTAATCTTTGAACAATCCACTTTTGTGGTTGTGCAGATTTGCTGCCAGTTTCCCTACTGTTGGCAGGGGTTTCCCCCAGTGTGGAGGGAAATACCTGGATAGAGAATTGTGGTGGGACTCAATTGTGTTCAAAACTGATTGTGTTGACTTTGAGCACCTGCGGTTATCTATGATCCGGGTCATCACAAAGGGGGGCGCCCAGGGGAACGTGGAATCGGCAAGTTTTACCATGAACAAGTTTTTTTTTTTGAAAAACGCAAACGTTGTGATTGGGGCAGTTCGTTGTAGTTCTTTTCATCATATTCTTAAAATTGAGCTACATACACTTGAATGGCAACATTATTTGCTTGTATTTTGCAAGTTTCAAGCAGGATGTACATCACCCAGGGGAGCGTGGAATCGGCAAGTTTTACCATGAACAAGTTTTGCTTTAAAACAAATTTCAAACAATGTGATTCCAGGCAGTTCCTTGAAATGCTTTTCATCGTGTTTTTAACATCTAGCTACAACTTGAATATGGCAACATTATTTGCTTGTATTTTGCAAGTTTCAAGCAGGATGTACAGCACCCAGGGAAGCGTGGAATCGGCAAGTTTTACCATGAACAAGTTTTGCTTTTAAAAGACGCAAACATTGTGATTCCGGGCAGTTATTTGTAATGCTTTTCATCATGTTCTTAAAATTTATGAGCCTCAAACACAAGGGCACACAACAATTTGCTCTTTTCCAAGCAAAGCGTACAGTCAATCCAGCTCTGTGCGTTCTGCACGTTAATCCGGAGGTCGTTGGTTCAAATCCTGCTTTATAGTCGAGTTTTCTTTATTCAAGCCCAAAAATACTGAACACTTTTTTCTTTCTTGTTTTAGATGTTTCCAGATCTTTGTGTTCGAAGGGAAATAATGGACTTGATGGCGCATTGTCCCCACACCGATTGTGTCGACATCATTGAACTGCGGAACATGGAGGTAAATATCATTTCTAGGTCTCGGTCGACCGATTACATTTTCATCTCAACCAATTTTTTTTCAATTTTTATTTTTTTATTTCACAATTTTCAGTTAAACATCTCAAAACTTTTTGTTAATTTGGAACAGGAAGAAATAAACAGCAGTTTTCCAACCCACAGTACATGTATTTATACATTCCGCACTTGTAAGTCTGGGTCCAACTTCGTAGAGCTTCTTAAGCAGAAAATTTTGCTAAACACCTTTGTGCTTAGCAGAAATGAGCAGCATCCATTGGGCATGTGACATGATATTTAATGGGCTTGTAACCTTATTCTGGTAAGCAACCTTGTATTGTGCTTATTAGCTTCTTTTAGCAATTTGGCCCAATTGTCAGTACTACATAAGTGCTATTCACTCATCAGCTGGTAGCTTCATTATAGCAGTTATCTCAACATCCGCTTTTGGTTAATTGTCATGCAGTTCGCAACAGCTAACTCTATTTTCTCGTTTTCTTTTATTAAAACTTAAGGCTCATCAAGAAATGTGCCCGTTTGGGCTCCAGTCCTGCCCGAACCAATGCAGTGAGATGGTTCAGCGTAGGTCCATGGGGGATCATATAAGAACGACCTGCCCAAAAAGACAAATCAACTGTGATTCCTGTGATGCTCCGATCTCCTACGATCACAAACAGGTAAATCTTTTCTAGGGTTTTGGTACCTTTTTGTAGATCAAGTTTTTTGCCATGACATAAATCGCTACTCACTGTGAATGAAGATGTATGGTCCGATCAGCAGCAAATTGCGCCACAGCATCTTGTAAAGCATTACATGGTGCTATCAGAACTAGGTCTCATAATTCAAACGTAGTCCCACAATCTGGCAGGAAATACTGTATGTTACAGCCCCAGGAGCGTCACTGGGTGACGGACATGTGGGCTTTATAAGAAGCCACAATTATTATTATTATTATTAATACCATTTACCTGTAGAAGTTTTGCGGGAAAAAAAGCGAAAAACACAGAGCAATGTTTGCAGGAGAGCCGTGTAAACCCGTTGTCCTGCTTTTGAACTACTACCTTGGCAGACATGGCAGAAGGTAGAAAATCGGCTCGGAACTACTACTTTAGATTTTAGTGGATCTATATTAACTTCAAAACAGCGGAGTGAGTTTGGTTTCAATGTTTCGACAATTTCCTGTAATTGTCATCATTGTTTCAAATCAGACGCACTCGCATCATTTGCAAAGTTTAGGCCAGTGCACGTATCAAAAAGAGAAGGGGTTTTTCCGGTATTTCTGGTTTCATTTGCAGCATATTGCACCACAGCACCTTGTAAACTATTACATGGTGCTATGTAAAAGGAATATGTCTCGTAATTCAAACATAGTCTCACATACCTTGCAGGAAATACTGTATGTTACAGAGCCAGGAGCGTCAATTTGTGACGGATATACACTCTATATAAGAGGCCTCTGTAATTATTATTAATTTTTAGGTTGTTCTTTGTTGTTGAATCAAATCAGACGCGCTTTCTTTTAAGAAAAAACAGAGTGCATCATCGCTTATAAAACAAGAACAGAATCACATTAACTAAAGAAACACCTCACTATTAAAAAAAAAAAGGGAAATGGATTAATTTAAAGGGACACAAATGTTTCACGAGTGATGAGGTCTTAGAACGGAAGGCGAAATGGTGCGCTCATGTGATGAGACAGGGAGGTCTACCCGGCGCAGCTATCGATGGTCTGCCTACAGGTACAATTCGATGCAGAGGCCGCCCTAAGCTGCGCTGGATAGACAACGTCACAAAGTGGAGTGGAAGAAGCGTCAAAGAAATGAGCAGAACTGAGCAGCGATTGAAAGACACCAGGTGATGGCGGCAACTCCAGGAGTGCGCCCCCATTACAATCTGAGGACGAGGCGGCCATGGACGCAAGTCTATTCCGAATGATGATGATGAAACGTTTAAATAAAACATGGATTTTTGTCACCCTTTATAGGTACATCTTGACACCTGTTCGAAGGTCACCATATCATGTGATTACTGCAAGGAGTCCATGCTTCGGGAGACGATGATGACGCACCTTAAGAACCTCTGCCCCAAGATGGTCATTCTGTGTCGGTTTCATGCAATAGGCTGCACTGAGAGGGTGAGTCACACTCTAGGGACGAGAAATTCCAGACTTTTGTCTGAAATCAGACACTTTTAAAGTCTTAAGAAGTAGATCAAAGAGCAAGACTTATTTTATTTTTTAGAAAATAACAGTATGTTTTGTTTACATCTGGCAGACTTTAAAAGAATATCATTTTTTTTCCCCGATACCATGTACACACTGAAGTGTACTATAAAGTACTAAATGCTCAGTACTTTCCTGAACAAAAACAAAAATTATGCAAGTTTGCCCCATACAATCGCTAAAGCCACTCTTAGTATGGGGCTACAAGAAGAACACTTGATTAAAGGCAGTGGACACTATTGGTAATTACTCAAAATAATTATCAGCATAAAACCTCACTTGGTAACGAGTAATGGGGAGAGGTTGATAGTATAAAACATTGTGAGAAACGGCTCCCTCTGAAGTGACGTAGTTTTCGAGAAAGAAGTAATTTTCCATGAATTTGATTTCGAGGCCTCAAGTTAAGAATTTGAGTTCTCGAAATCAAGCATCTGAAAGCACACAACTTTGTTTGACAAGGGTGTTTTTTTTTTCTTTCAAAGTTATCTCGCAACTCTGATGACCAATTGAGCTCAAATTTTCACAGGTTTGTTATTTTATGCATATGTTGAGTAACACCAAGTGAGAAGACTGGTCTTTGACAATTACCAATAGTGTCCATTGTCTTTAAAGAGAAAAGAACTCGGGGGAGCTGAAGGTAGGAATTGATATTCCTCTTAAAACAGTCTAGATTGTAGGATGGAGGGAAACATGCACCAGGGGGTCCCAAAGAGATGCAGTACGTGTAATAAAGCTGTTGGAATGGCTCCTTGTTCAACATCTCAGCAGATCAAGAGTGTATGGGTGAGAAGAAGTAAATTAATTTTTTATTGAATGGATCATTTTCATGCAGAAATTTCAATCAATGACAGATTTGTTTCCTCCTTAACATTGACACACAGTTGGAGCGGGAGCTAATGCCAGGTCACTTAAAGTCCTCGATGGAACAGCACATGGAACTTATGGCATCACAACTAGAGCATATCCAGGTCGCTCCCAAACGTACATCATCAAGCCATCAAGAATACGAGGCGCCAGACTTGTCAATGTTTGAACATTACGAATATTCAGTCTACCCCCCGTATGCAACAAAATTTAAAACGCCGGAACCCTTTCCGACGACAACAACTTCTGGTTTTTCGACGTGCCAAACACCGATTTTCACGCCTTCTTTCGTATCACCATCGACAAAACCCGAAGAGGCTGAGGTAGAGACGCTGAGAGCAAAGATGCCAGACTCAGCGAAGCTTAAGCGGGCGGATTTCAAGTCGTCTGTGAGCGTCCCGCCAGCTGGGGACAACAAGCCTGTCATGCGTCGGTTTGCGTCGGCCGATCATCGGGTCACAACAGTGGCCTCCATGGACCCCAGGGGTGTTGACCATCGATACTCAACTGGCGATCGCAGCGTACAGCTCCGCCACTTTCCCTCGTTCGAGCAAGAGCAGGGCGTGTCGCCCGACGGTGACCTTACGAGGAGCTTTCAGAGGATGGAAGCGGAACATCGCTCTCTGAGGGAAAAGATGAAAGTTCAAGAGCAGTGGGCGGCAATGCAGAAGCAAGAGATGATCTCAATGCATTTGAGCACACAACACAAGATAAAGATGCTCTCGGAGTCGCTGTCGAAACTGGAAACGAGATTGTGCGGCGGAGAGTTCTTCTGGAGGTTGGAAGGGTACTCTGAGCTTCTGCGAGAGGCGTCGAAAGGAGAGACCAGCGTCTGTCACAGCCAGGGATTCTACACCAGTTTCTACGGTTATAAACTGTGTCTGCGCGTCAACTTCAACTCCCCGAGCAGCGGGCATAGTCAGCACATCTCGTTGTTTGTGCACTTCATGAAGGGAGAGTTTGATGACATACTGGACTGGCCGTTCAGCGGTACAATCACTCTGTCGATTCTCGACCAGAACGAAGACACGTCGAAACGGAAGCCCATTTGTGAAACACTCGTCGCCAAACCCGAACTGGCAGCTTTCCTTCGGCCAAGAACGAATAGGAACCACAAAGGGTTTGGTTACATGGAGTTTGCCCCGCTGGAAATGTTAACCAGCGGCGCGTACATAAAGAATGATAGCGTGATAGTCAAGGTTAAAGTTCATTGACCCCGGTCAGAGTTTAATGATCAATTTAATTTATGCAAGGGCCGCATACTTCATTGACCCCGGGTCAGAGTTTAATGATCAGTTTAATTTATGCAAGGGCCGCACTCTTCCCAGGAAGTTGAAAATGGTTCAGCTTCGATTGATGACATTGTTAATCTTTACTGACCTTAATTACTAATAATAATAACCAATAAAAACAACCAATAACAACAACACAAAGTGGTCACCGAGATTAGCCATAAAATGAAAAATCATGAAAATTGTGGAAAAAAGCTCCCTGAATGTACAGATTTAGAGGTTACAGACTCCGTACATCATTTCAAATAGACATCAGGGGCCGATTTCACAAAGAGCTAAAATTGATCGCAACTGCAAATCAGTCGTAGTTACTTAGTAAAGTGTGATGTCACAATGCAAATCACTATGGTGGTACTGAAAATTTGTCTTACGATGGATTTTATTGCTTTGTGAAATCGAGCCCTGAAGGTCATAACAAAGGACCAAGTCCTTGTTAAAGATGCTATGTCAGATTTTTGGCCCCAAACATTAAAAAATATATTTTTTGGAGTGAAGGGTATTTCCGAAAGAGTATCACACGCTCTAACGAAAAAAAGTTCCACTTTTACTTTTAATGGTCAGGAACCATGTCAAAAATTTAAAACGTTTCTTATAAAACACATAAGAATTGATCACCTGATATATTGTCAGGATCCCGACAAAAACTAATTTTGAACACTTTATTTCACTGCTACTAATAATTGGCGGACTTTTTCGAGCAATCGCTCAAATGGAAGCTTGTAACTTTCTCGACCCCAATCAAAATACCTATTGAATTTTAAATCAAAATTTTTGGTCAAATCGGCCAAATATCTGACATAGCATCTTTAAGGGGTGGACACACAGGCCTCGATTGGTTGAATTAGGGGGCAATCTAACCAAAACAATGCATTCTCTTTGCGTCGTGATCGTTTTCGTTATCGCTGCAGTTGGACTCGGCCTTTAAGGCAAGTTTGCCTCTAATCTTAAGCTACAGGGATATCATTGAAAAATCCTGAAGTCGGGGGGAAAAACAACAACCAACCACATACCTAAATAAATCAGGGCCCAATTTCATGGCTCTGCTTACCGTAAGCACAGAATCAGCACTTACGGAAGCAGGGAATTCTGTGCCAACTGCAAGCGTATTTCACTGCTTAAGCGGCGAATTTTGGCTTCTGTGCGCGCGTATTCCACGTTACTAGGCATTCTCCGCTTACAAGGCAAGCGCAGAAATTCTGCGCTTGCACGTAAGTGGGGAATCGTGATCGTAAGCGCCGAATTCGGCGGTAAGCAGAGCCATGTAACTGGGCTTAGCTGTGTTTATGGGTAAGTACCATTTTTATTGATGAGTGAAAACAGAGATCCTAGGGAGGACCATGCTACATGAACACGAGACCGGAATTTGTTAATATTAAATTTACTATAACCCTTTTGAGAGGAAGCATATTTACTGGTTCACGGTATGTTGTATTTAAATTTAAACCCTAAAAAATTGAATGGTGAAGAGATGAACTATATATGTCTACATGTATATGTTACCCTAGAAACGCACAGCAGAACCAAGATTAATTTGATGATGTTGTCATGTGATAGATATTGTACGAAATTGTCTCAAAATAAAAAGTAAAAAATAATAATAATAATATCAAAGTCTTATATAGCGCACGTATCTACCAAACGAGGTACTCAAGGCGCTGAGTATATACAAACTTTCAGAAAGATAGGTTATTGCAGTGATGAATTCTGAGACCCAATTGTTTAGCATACAGCAGCCACAGCCAGGAACACCGGGGCGAACCCATTCTCTTTTCGATAAGTGCACTGGGTTCTTTTACATGTGTTACGCAACACATGAGGCCAACGGCTTTACGTCCCATCAGAAGGAGGAAGCAATGGTTAAGTGTCTTGCTTAAGGACACAAAGTGTCACGGCTGGGGATTCGAACCCATACTCTACTGATCAGAAACACCAGAGTTTGCATTCTAAATGAAGCGTCGTGCATTCGAAATAAAGCGGTTGTGCAAAACATAGTTGTAGTGTTGGTATTTGTAGCAAAATGACTTGGCGGTTTTCCTTGTAAAAGCTTATAGTCAGTCAAATCAAAGCTGCTGTAATTTTCAAAACAAATTTATTAGAGTTGTCATCGGTTGTACAAGCGTAGCATGCTGTTTACATCAAAACTTGCAAAAGAATCTCACTGAAACACATGTGCACTAATTTAACAAAACTTCGCTAATAAATAACTTTAAAACAGAAACAAATTCATTGGAATTGTCATTGGTGTATACTGTTGTGGAAATGTAAACAAATTACTTTTGAGTATGTGTTTAAAAAAAGGGATTCTAAAACATGCATTCGCAGCGTGCTGTTTTCACCAAAACTTGCAAGAGAATCTTTCTGAAAACATAAGAACTAATTTCCACAAAATGTTCACTCATAAATATTTTTAAAATAGAAACAAATTTATTGGAATTGTCATTGGTTGTATTCTGGTGTGGAAACGCAAGCAAAAAAACATAGAGTACTTGTTTAAAAAATGCGCTTCGAAAACATACAATCGCAGAGAGCTATTTTCACCCAAATTTGCCCTTGGAAAAAAAATCTGCAAAATTGTGGTTCAAGGATTTGGGTACTTTTTCAAAATGTCCACAGATTTACATTAAACTAACAGGGTTTGAAGATAATGATAGTAGAAAGCTTGCCTTCAAGTATTACTTACTGAGGTGCTGTAGTTTTTGAGAAATGAGTAAAACAAGTCACAAAATAATTTTCGTCTCAGTGAGACGGAAATTATTTTAACATGTAAAAATGTATTAACCATTAACCATTAAATGATATTATAACTTAACATACCATAACTAGTTAATACATTTTAAAGGAACACGTTGCCTTGGATCGGACGAGTTGGTCTATAAAAAAGCGTTTATAACCGTTTGTTATATAATGCATATGGTTAGAAAGAAAGTTTAAAAGTAGAATACAAAGATCCACACAAGTTTCCCTCGAAATTGCGTGGTTTTCCTTTTACTGTGCGAACAAACACGGTCGGTCAAAAATTTGATTCCCATAAACGGCCGACCGTGTTAGTCGACGAGGTAAAAGGAAAACCGTGCAATTTGGAGGCATGTTTGTGTGGATCATTGTATTCTACTTTTACAGCATCTTTCTACCCATATGCATATTATAACAAACGCTTTTCAAAGACCAACTCGACCGTTCCTTTAACATGCTACAACAGAAAAAAAAAAATTATGACATTGTTTTACTCATTTCTCAACAAACTACAGCACCTCAGTTAGTAATATTTTAAGGGAAGCTTTCTACCATCATTGTCTTCAAACTGTGTAAGTTTAATGTAAATCTGTGGACATTGTGTTTTGTACATAAAAGACTTTAAAAGCTACACACCACATGAAGGTCAGCCCTTATAATCAATTAAACTGTCCTTCTATTTTGTAAAAAAGTACCAAATATAATGGCTGTAAAAAGTGATGTCGGAAACATATGTATGATAAAAAATAAATTGTCTAAATTGGTAAAGCAATTGATGAAACATCTGTGCTCTGCTCAGTGGGTATGCTTCGCTTCAATGATGTTTTCTGGAATGACATGTAGTTATCAAAGAATCTATATAGGCCCTATTCTGCATTATAAATATCAAAAGGGGATTTCCCCAAAACAGTCCCAGATGATTTTCCATGCATTGGAATGAGAAGCAGCCTTTGAATGGGTTCAGAGGGCAGACTGAAGGTCATGAATTAGTGATTGCAGAAAAAAAAAGTACGCTACAGTGGAATTTAGTGTTGTTCAATGGAAATAATAATAACAGGTATTTATAATGCGCCAAATCAATCTTAACAGAAAGAACACAATACTTGTTCATATTCTTCCCCCTGCTTTCTCAAGAAGACGATCAGAGCATACTGATCGAAACGTCGAGTTTAAACCAACGGTTCTTTCCAGAACCACCCCAATTCATTAGAGATAGTCATTACATGGTGTTACCGCAAACCTTTCTATATCGTATTTCCACCATGCAAAGTTTCAAGGGTAGCACCCCCCCCGTCTGTGTGTGTAATAGTTTTATTATTAGTGGACATATGTACATGTATAGAGCAATCTTTAGTGCTTTATACAAGAAAATAGTACAATATTAAAAGCGAATAAAGATCTGAAAAGCTGCGATATACATGTAGACGATGTGACGTATGTTTACATTCAAACTGCCCTCTGTTGACAAAACACTGTATACGCCATGTTTTGCCGGGCAAAAAGTCGCGTAGTCATGGTAAGATTGCGTGTACTTTCTAGCTGGCTGGCAAAACACAAATTATGTTATGGTTTTTCAAGGACGTCAGAGGTCACATTGTCTATAGCCTGGGAGCCTAATAAACCCTACACCCTATGAACAAGTATTGTGTTCAATTCAATGTTCCTGATTTTTGTCCAAAGCACCAAATATCATCCCTAAAAAAGATAATCGCCTAGTTCATGTTACTCTATTTAAATTTTCTCAGGTATATATTTAAAAAACTGGAATGAATGCAATCTTCGTCCTAAAAGGGCATCAATACGCCATCCTTTTACGAGACTTAAAAGCGCTGGACACTATTGGTAATTACTCAAAATAATTATTAGCATATAAAACCTTACTTGGTACTGAGTGATGTGGAGCTGTTGATAGTATAAAACATTGTGTGAAACGGCTCTCTCTGAAGAAACATAGTTTTCGAGAAAGAAGTAATTTTCCACTATGAAAAGACCTCGGAATTAGATTTTGAGGTCTCGAAATCAAGCATCTGAAAGCACACAATTCCGTGTGACAAGGGTGTTTTTTCTTTTATTATTATCTTGCAACTTCGACGACTAATTGATCTCAAATTTTTACAGATTTGTTACTTTGTGCAGATGTTGAGATACACCAAGAGAGAAGACGGATCTTTGACAATTACCAATAGTGTCCAGTGCCTTTAAAAGCGCTGGACACAAAAGTAAGGTTTTATGGTCACTAAGATTTTTTTATTAGTTACCGAAGGTATACCCTCCAAACCGGAGACCAAACTGGATCTTTTCCGAGCCAACACACTCCCTCAAAGAGAATCATTACATGGTTGTACTCGTAAGTTTACTATTATTTATAGTTTATTCTTATCTGGTATACCCTCCCGTTAAATGTAATACAATTGGTGAAAGGTTTTAATTGATTAATTTTTTGTTAAGCTCAGTTACTTGAACTATGTCAATTATGTCTATATACTCGACAGCAAGATGTAAAATGCACGTTGCATAAAAGGAAAAAATAGGTACAGTGTACCACACAGCAGTCTCAAATAAAAAAAAGTCAATGTTTAAACTAAAACCGATTGTGTCTGTGATTATTTGACGAAATGCCACGACCTGGACTCGAACTAACCCATCCTCTACTGATCAGAACCAGGGCCTAATTTCATAGCGCTGCTAAACTGCACAAGTTGCTATTTCATAGCGTTGCTTAGTCTTGGTTACTCGTAACGTAACAAAACGTAACGTAACATAACGTAACGTAACGTAACGTAATGTACCGTAACGTAACATAACGCAACGTAAACGTAATGTAACGTGATTACCAGACAGACGGCATCCTTTTCTTCTTCATTTCATTTGGGTTGACGACTGTGGAAGCTGGAAATTGAACTTATAATTGCCTTGCGTATAGCTAACGGGCGATACGACGCACTGCCTGTAGTGAGGCTGGGAAATAATCCATGCATAGGTCTTGGAACCAAGACTAAGCCACAAAAAGGCATTCTGACCTTCTGTTACCTTCATGAAAATGAATGACGCAAAACAATGTAACTCCATGGTGAACGTACAAGCTGGCACGCTATTTTTCTTTTCTAACCTTCAAAATTAGGTTGTCTTTTAGGTGGCATGGTTGGCTTGTGCGTAAAGCGCTCGCCTCTCACCAAGGTGACCCCGGTTCGACTCCCGGTCGGGGCCATTTGTGAGTTGAGTTGTGCGTTGGTTCTCTGCTGTGCCACGAGGGTTTTCCAGACAATCCGGTTTTCCTCCCTTAGGAAAAAATTCAAACACTTTCAATCTTGGCTGTGCTCCGTGGTCATAATGGGTTGATGTGGCTGGCAGCTGAATGCGCCCTTGCATGCCTGCTTCTCGAACACGTTGTAGCCGCGTCCTTCGCAATTCAGCTCTAGCTGCGAGTAAGGACGATTAGTCCCCCAAATTATTATTATTATTATAATAAGCCTAGCTATAGTTAGGCCTGCTATAGTGAGCACAGAAATTGGCTCCAGAGCTCGAGTCTGGTGCACTTAACAGCTCGGCCACGACACACAACAAAAATAAAAATGTAAGACAAAAAGCGACAACAAAAGTTGTTATTTTACACTTACTGATAAGGTCTTTAATATTAGTGTTTATATTTCTCATACAATTAAATGGTTAACATATCAGACTACCATTAACAAGTTAAAAATAATGTACATAAATTAAGTCATCAATCTACACCAGTATGGCTTCTATATTTGGGGGAAAGCCAAAGGTGGGTGTTCAGGTTGGTATAGTGGCGTCTGGCCTCGCCTTTCACCTCGCGAACCCTGGTTCAAATCCCACCGGGGGCACTATGTGGATTGGCTTTTCAGTCCCTACCTGACTGCTTGGGTTTTCCCGGGAATAACTTTCTAGGGCTTTCCTCCCATGTCTAAAACCGAAACCTCTTCATCGTCTTCTCTCTCATGCGCGTCAAACGCGACGACTGATGCCACGCTCACCATGTTGGTGGGCAGTTAGGTTTACGTGTATTAACGCCGCATCGCCTAAAATGTGCACTTCACTGCATAACGCACAGCATAGAGTTATATATAAAAACGCACAGTGAATTGCCCACCAGTATGGCGCATTCAAGATTTTTCTGATGATGACGTCAGGTGAAATGGGTCATTAGACCCCTTGCATAACGTGAAAACAGTACACTGACGTGCACATTTTCACGCACATAGAACAGCTATCGTCCAATCATTTGCCTCCTTTGACCCCAGTGAGGGCACTTTTTAACCTCAGTGAGGGTGTCTTTTGAGCGTGTGACGTCCATCACATGCAAGGGGTCCAATGGGTTCAGCGACTTAGTTCGCTTTTCTGAGAGTCCGTTGCTTCACAACCAGAATCAATCAATAAATGAAATGAAGAGGAGTCAGTAGAAATTAACTCTTACAAAGTAACCGTGGACAAAATTCCAACTTGATTTTGAAAAGTTGATACTAGCAGATCGTTATATTTGATATCCACACAAAATCTATCCTTTCGATTCGGTAAAGAGCTTTTAAAAATGTTTTGTAATAAACCAGTATTAAACAAATTATGAATCAAGATTCAAGGTTAGTGCACCTTTAATCCCTCCCTTAGAGGGAGGGTTTCCTAATAAAGAAGTCACCAAAAATATTGACAAAATAGGGGGGACTGCCACCATAGGGCTAGATAGCTCAGTTAGTAGAGCGCCGGCAAGTTAATCCGGAGGTCGTTGGTTCGATTCCCACTCTAGTCAACATTCTTTGTTCAACCCCAAAATCATTTAAAAGTAAATGATTTCAAAGATTCGATCTTAAAAGCTCAAATAAGGTGCCAGAGAGTGCTCCTTTAATTTGTCCCTTAAAGGTGGAGTCCATCTATAGAGGAAGCTTCTACAAATTAACGACTTCCCAAAATCTTTCTGAACAAACGACTTACTGTTTAACGACAATTCCCCACATCCTTGGGAATGACGTCAAAACAAAACCAAGCGTTTGTTTTGAGAAGCAACGTCGGGGTCATCAATTCTTGAACAAAATGACAATCGCTTCTTCTAGACTTGCTAAGTATACTTGGTGACACATACTTAAGATGTCAAAATTTTGTTCATGGATAATTGGGAGATGACAAAGGCACCCCTCCCTCCCCTTTTTGCTGCCGCACCCTTTCTTTCCTCAACACCCAAACAAGACAAGAACAATATGGTTGTGCTGTTCAGACTAGAATTGCCAACCCTTGCAAACACCCAGGGAATAGCCATTTGCCGCACCCTTTCCTCCACACCAAAACAAGACAAGAACAGTGCAGCTGCCCTGTTTTTTCCCCATTAAAGATAATACACAGTGAAGCATTGTTATTCATTTGAAAAACACAAGACCAAAGTCTGGCCTGAAGTTAAATGGCCCTTGTGTTAAAATCATTGACCTATGGCTTGAAGTACAATGTTTTTTTCGAGCCCTGGCCCTTCTTTTCTGTCATGTAAAATATGTAGAAGTCAGCAATTTTGACGCCTTTAAAATTTACAAAAAACTTTTAGACACGCTATTATTGCCAGATCCTGCCTGGCATCCTTTATACCTAATGTCTACATGGTATTAAACCTCCTACTCTTGGGATTGTTTTCCAGCAAGTTGACCGACCATTTGAAACCATTCAACTGTATGGTGGCACAACTGTGCACAGAACTGACTGTGTACTGTGTAATATGCATTCACCACATGTTATCGTATTGCAGGCTGGTATAATTTATCTATCATTTAAAACCACAGTGGATAATATTAAAAGGTCACACAGTAGAAAGGTTGACTTACCCGTCTGGGCTCATTTATCCAGAATTCAAAACCAAAGTGGATGATTTTGAAAAGTCTGACAGTAGGAGGGTTGACTATGTAGTGTAGATGCATTCACAACTTAAGGTATCATTATTGCAGGTTGGCAGAGTTTATATCATTCAAAACCACAGGCAGTAATTATAATAAATGGTCACACAGTAGGAGGGTTAATTCCTTCAATGCTGATAAACGTTTATATATAGTATCATGACACTCGGTAATAAATATTTTGATTGATATAAAAAAAAGGAAAATGAAAAGAAATAAATTTGATGATCTACAAATCCTCAGGTAAGTATTTACATCTTTAAATCATAACTATCAATGAATCAAATGCGTTAACTTTGAATCGACAAAGCGCCCTCTAACGGAAATTGCTGCTAACTTTAAATTCAAATTCTTTTTAACCAATCCATCTAAATAAAAAAACGGATGGTTGCCCTATGAGACAATTCTACTCGAGACACATAAAAAAAATGGAAAAAAAAAAAAAAATGTCCACTCAATCTGCGCCAATCTTCAAATTTGTACAGCGCACTCCATAGTCAGATGACATACTTAACGTAATACCTTTTTTTGAATACTAATTAATGTTAAAAATCGTGAAAATCCAGAAAGTTTACATACAGTTAGGGCACATACGATGACGATAACGCGTGACTTATTGAGACCACAAACCCACAACACTTGATGATGAAGAATATATTGGTAGAAATTACACACTGTGAGAGACAAAAACAAAAATTCATATGTATTAAAAACATCAGAAAGTTGACAATCTGTAAAGATGAAATTGCATGCCTGATACTTCACGGAGGCAACGGAAGCGATTGCCTCCATGCCCCCTGGTCATTGCCTTGGTGCCCTTGAAATGCTACAGCAGAAATTTACAATTTCATCATAGGGTGCCCTTTACCAAGGAGAAAATGACTTAGTGCCCTTTGCCCCCTAAAAACGAAAGCATACAGCCCTGACAGTGGATTATATTAAATGGTCATAGAGTAGGAGGGTTAACTAACCTGTCTGGACTCATTTGGTTGATGTTATGTCGGCGCGCTGCCCTTTGTCGGTCAAATCTTGCTTCCATCTCTTCCAAAACCTTCGGTGTGTATCGAACGACAAGCTTGACCCTGTCCTTGGCCGATTTCAAAAGTTCTACAGCTTTTTCATGTTGTTCTCCTTCAACGGACTATACCAAAAAATAATAACTAAAGGTAGTCAAGGCACTTTACAGATATAAAGATGTAAAACACGAAGCCATTAAACATGCCGATATAAAACATCTTTAAACAGAAAAAGGAACTTTGTGATCCTCTTAAAAACACGCGTAAACGTAACCACTAAAAAACTTAAACTATAGTGCTGCAAAAACAGGCCACAATACAATAGGCCTAATACAAGAAAACACAATTTAGAAATTAACTGACAGCTGTAAACCTGAACATAAGTTCTGAAACTTCTAAAGTACTGAAAACTAATGACCTGTCTCTAAAATGTACAATAATAAAAATAGAAAAATTACTAAGAGTTAAATTAAATATACAAGAAATCAATCAATAAAACAAAAACCACACAAGATGATAATAAATGATAACAGAGCTCCGAGAAGTTTAAGACCGAAACCGCCTCCCAAATGAGACTACAAAAATCTATGTATAGATTATGGTTGAGTGCCTTGCTCACAGGCACAAGTGTCTTGACCACACTCTGCTGCTGACAACACCGGAGCTTGGATCCGGTAATCTCAGCCATGACACGCAACAAATACATAATAAAAACAATATCAACAATAACAGTAATAGGTATTTATAAAGCGCCTTTACAAAGAGATCAAAGCGCTGAACAGAAAGACGAGAATCAAGAAGACAAAGATGAGCGTTACGAGAACAAAAATATTTAAAGGCGTTTCCTGAAAATGTTCATAATAATAATAATAATAATAATAATAATAATAATAATAATAATAATAATAATAATAATAATAATAATAATAATAATAATAATAATAATAATAATAATAATAATAATAATAATAATAATAATAATAATAATAATAATAATAATAATAATAATAATAATAATAATAATAATAGTTAACCATTTTTATAATAGTGATAAAACATGTCTCTGTACGCTGCAGAGAAAAAAGACAACAAAATACAAATACATGTAGGTACCAAACAAAAATTCATGAATAAAATTTCTAAATAGGTGCGTCTTTAAAGCTATCTTAAACTTATCAATGGAATCGATGTAGAAGATAGGCGATAGAAGGAGCCTTTCTGATAATAATTTCTTACAATTCCGTTGACGGACAACAACTGGTCTCCTCTCTTCAGCCCTCTGTGTCGGTCCGCCACGCCACCGGGGATGATTCTTGAGATGTAGATGGGTGAGTTCTGCTCCCGGCCCCCCATTACGTTGAAGCCAAGCCCCTCATCTGTCTTGGGGAGTTCGACGACACGAGGATGGGCGTGGCCTTCACTTGCTGCGAAGGCTGCTACTGTTGCCTTTAGAAAAGGGGGTTGAAAAGTGCGACTACAAGTTAGGATCAGTTTCTGATTGTTATAGGGATAGTTAAATTGTTTGACAGTCTTTGCAACATTATAAACTTATTTTTTAAAGATTTAAACTTTGCCTGGGCCTCATTTTAAAACAGATGTGATAGGCTATGGAAAAAAACCCTGGAACCATTAGCGCAAAGGGTGAAAGCTTGCGAGTGCAAAAGCTTGCGGGTTCGAAGCCTGCTTACTTAATTTATCTTTGGTTTTGAAAGCACTACTCTAAAATATAGAGGGTTTCATTTATGCTTCTGTCTTCATTTTCTTAATGAATTTGATCTAAGCTATAAAATATAATAATAAAAAAAAAAAAATCCCTGATAAAGCAGCACAAAGAGATCTTCCTACTTAAATGCAGGGTACTAGGCAAAGTGCCATGTTGACTTTTAAGGATTGATTTCTTCGTAACATCAAGACCAAACCAGCTCTCTTTCAGAGCCAACACTCCGTAAAAGAGAATTATTACATGGTTGTTTATGTACCAGCAAGTTTACTACTATTTATAGTTTATTCTTAGGATTGACCGTTTGTTGATCATGAAAAAGTTTCTGTGTTTTCAGAGGAGTCCAGACTATCTTACTTTTGCCGTTGCATTCGCTCTTATCTCCGGATCACCCTGTATGTCCACCGTCTCGTAGACGTGCTCGTAAACTTCTCGCACTGCGGTGAAGAACTCACTCTCCAGAACCTTTTGAAGTGCTATGAGTTTTGGCGAAGGTATATCACGAGCTAAAAGGCAGGAAAAACGAGGATGTCAGAAAAGTATAATCATAAAAACTTGGACTGAATTTCCCAATTAGAGCGAGGGACAATGACCTTCACATGTATTTTTTAGCCCTTCTAGAACAGACAGACTAACCTGTGAGACAGACTAATTTACCCTCGAGCCTCAATTTCATCCCTCTGATGTGAATATAAACATTCTATAAGACAGTCAGGTCTGTGCTTCGTTTTTGAAAGGGCAAGGGCACCCAGGCATTTTCTCCTTGGTAAAGACACCCTACATGCCCCATGAGAAAATTGTAAACTTTTACTTGAGCATTTCAGGGGCACAAAGGCCATTAATGACCAGGGGGCATGGAGGCAATCGCCTTTGTTGCCTCCGTGGAGTAATGTACATGTTTCAGGCCTGCAGCCGATTTCACGAAACTTTACGCAACTGCGTAAGTCCACTTGCGCACTGTTTATTGCGTAAGTTGCGCCATAAACGTTGCGCAAGTGGACTTACGCAGTTGCGTAAAGTTTCGTGAAATCTGAGTGATAAAGGTCTATTCCTTTTGACAACATTAGGTACAAGAATAATTTACCCTAGATCCTCAGTTTCATCTTTGAATGTAAAAAAAGTTTTGCCTGGATAAACATTCTACAAGACAGTCGGGGTCTAAGCCACAAAACGTAGCAAGTCTGGTCTGGTGCAATCACAGAGGATGCAGGGACAGGACGCAATGACGGGATTACCCTATTACGCTAAGTCCCTGAGGCCCAAGTGTTTAAGGTCTAATTCACAACTTCCCAAGTTTTTAAGTGATACGGTGGAAGGGGGTTACTAAATTTAGATTGGTGCGGCTAAAACATGTATGTATTCCTAACTAAAACACTATGCAATAATGGTAGAATAAAACGGGAAAAAATATACCCTTGCTTAGTCCTCACAAACAACATGCCTGCACGATGCAACAAAATTAGGAGGGATAACTTTTTAGTTGATCTACTCACCCTGTTGAAGATGTTGAAGAAGCGCAATAGCTCTTGAGACATCTGCAAAACACGAGAAATTACCGGTCGTTAACATTCTGATAAATTTTGAAACAGTTTTGGACGATCTTCCAAGATACTCGAGGTGATCCTTCAATGGCTCGTTATAAAGACCTGTCAAAATTTATAACTCCGAGAAAACTGTCACTGTTTCAATTCTCAATCTATCTTGAGATGACTTTTGTGGCAGGGGACGCAAGATATTAATTTCCTTGAAGACTTTGCAGTGAACGATTTCCCTTGTATAGCAGAGCAAAATGTTACACAAAAGGTTTCACTTGCTACTCAACCAACCGAGATTTGCTAACTCAATGTCAGCATCCAGTGTGCACACAACAGGTTCAGTCTTTAGATGCAAAATTGCTGGACGAAATCCTTCCCCGACCTGTAAGAGTTGTCAAATCTCTAGCAGGAAAAGGAACTTATGAGGTAGATCAATGTCCAGCACCGACCGGACAGCAGAAATGTTGAGGCTTGACTCGATCCAAAACAAACCAGGGCCCAGTTTCATAGGGCTGCTGCTTAAGCACCAAAAAGAAGCTATGCACAACAAAATTATGCTTACCAGTCAAACTATCACGTCACAGTTTGTGACTGGTATCCTGCACGTTTCTGCTTAGCAGACAAATGTTGAGCAATATTTCATGCTTAAGCAGCTCTATGAAATTGGGCCCTGTTCTTTTCTGGCTCTGTGGTGACGACACAGTGTCCCCCCAAATGACGCTGAAGTATCTCCTACATGTACTCCCAGAGAGGAAGTTTAAGACAAGGTGGGGTCAAGGAAACTCCTTGATGTTTCATCTCGAATTACCGAAGACAATCTTTGAGTTGCAAGACATCACTATCAATTTCAATAGACTGCGTAAGCCTCGAGAAAATTCATCAAAACAAAGAACATATATTTTTCCTGAAATTTTTATTTTTTTTATGAAGAAATGTGAACAATAAAAATATTCATTACAAATTCTGACCGACAAATATAAAGGCTTTTCATCCCACTGGACCAGTAGAAATTTATATTGCTCTTAGCCCAACTTGGCGCCCTTTCAGAAATTGTCCATTCACAAGCATGGAACTTCATCATTGAGAGGAGGGAAAGGCCATTTTCATTTTGTACAATCTTAAAGTCTATATAAAACTTTTGAAGGGCAACCAAGGCCAAGAGCAGGGCAACAGAGCCTGTGGCAGGTCTGTATTGAAAGTGCCCTTTGCAAAATAAAAATGGCCTTGTCCTCTCAAAGATGAAACTCATGGCCTATACTTAACAGGGTCAACATGGTCAACTGTTTGGTACATGTAGGAGAATTAAAGGAACACGTTGCCTTGGATCGGACGAGTTGGTCTATAAAAAGCATTTGTAACCGTTTTTTATCAAAATTGCATATGGTTGGAAAGATGTCTTAAAAGTAGAATACAATGATCCACACAAGTTTGCCTCGAAATTGCGTAGTTTTCCTTTTACTGTGCGAACTAACAAGGTCGGCCATTTGTGGGAGTCAACAAATTTGACTCCCATAAATTGCCGACCGTGTTAGTCGATGAGGTAAAAGGAAAACCGTGCAATTTCGAGGCATGTTTGTGTGGATCATTGTATTCTACTTTTACAACATCTTTCTAACCATATCGATTTTATAACAAACGGTTACAAACGCTTTTCATAGACCAACTCGACCGATCCAAGGCACTGTGTTCCTTTAATGTCAATCTACATGATGCAGGCTGCATCCTTCACCCCCTGGTCTGGTGGGGATAACACAAGACTTTGCACTAGAGGAAGCTTCATCAATCTAATGTGCGTCAAACTGCGTCTGGTTGTGTGAGATACATGCAGGCTTATAAATCATTCTATACAAGGGGGAATGCAGTTTTTTCCTGGTGAAGTTTTTATCAGGATTCAGCTCCCCATGCACAAGCTGGCCAATTGGGCCGATACGTGCTAATTTCAGTCTGTCAAGATTTAGGCCAAATAAAAAAAATACCAGTTGATCGTTCCCACCCACACCCTTTTTGGGAGCCGCATCCTTTCTTTAACTATATCATGTACTATTTTTTATTTTCGATGTTTTAAATTAGTTTTTAAATCCATCCATTCGAAAGGACTGGCCTAAAGGCTTTTCCCGAATCTAACGAGATGCTCTCAAAATTAGTGAATGCCTACTACCAGCAAACCTTTTTAATGTAATAATCTGACCCTGTGGTTAACCTGGGTCCTCATGCAACAAACAGAACTAAAATAAGTTCAAAGAATTTGTGGCCTGTTCGATTTTAAACACTAAGCGTCCATCTTGGAAACAAAATAAAAAATAAAAAGGCCCTCATCTTCCTCTTTTAGGAAAAATCCGGACGATCAACTGGTATTTTTTTTTATTTGGCCTTATTTGCGTTTATTGTAAAATCAACTCGATTTTTTCACCAATAGGCCTAGTGGACCCAGTCGATACACAAAAAAACTAATTTTTTGTTTACAAAAATCATCCAAGATATAACCATTTATAATGCTCTAGAATGCACATTATCTATTCCAAACCTAGATACACCAAATAATAATAATAAAAATAACTCAAGGGGGGGCTTACTCGCAGCTAAGAGCTGAATTGCGAAGGACACGGCTACAACGTGTTCGAGAAGCAGGCTTGCAAGGGCGTCTTTGGCTGCCAGCCACATCAACCCGTTATAACCACGGAGCACAGCCAAAGATCGAAAGTGTTTGATTTTTCCTGAGTGAAGGAAAACCCGGATGGTCTGGCAAACCCTCGTGGCACAGCAGAGAACCAACTCACAACTCAACTCACAATGGCCCTGGCTGGGAATCGAACCGGGGTCACCTTGGCGAGCGCTTTACGCACAAGCCAACCATTCCACAACATTCTAAAGACCTTGTTTCAATTCAGCATACCTTGGCCAAACTTATAGTCTGACAATTGATTGGATTTGGAATTGCACAGAACAAAAATTAATTAAGGCATGCTTTGGTTTGCCCAATCTTTGGGGACACAATTTCCTTCCTCCTGCTGCCAGAGGCCCAGTCACATCGCTAGAACTAGGTAAAACTGTATTGGGGTGACAAGGGGATGCACAGGTTGAAGTGGCCACTTCTGGCTCATTAAAACTTAAGTTTTCGTTTGCACTATTTTCTAAAACACTGTCATCTTTTTTTCCCCCAAACTTTCTTTTATCCCATTGTGGAGGCCAAAACGAAGCCAAGAAAAATGATGGTGAATGTGATAGAGAAATATGATTGGTCCCATTCAGCTTTCACGTCAGCTGCTGGCCACGAACATGGCATGGTGTGCCAGAGTTTGTAGCACGCGTATCTCTGTGCACGCCACTAATCACCAGCCTTCCGAGTTTTGCCTCAAGTGGCTAGTACTGAAACTCTGGAGCCCCTCCCCCCCCCATGGAAAAGTGTCCGTCTTTGCGATTGTCTTCCATCTCCGCCTGCCCGGGGCCCCTGAGCCCGCGAGATGCCTGTTTTTGTGCCGTCAAAGAATGTTTGGAAAAGTTTCCGTATGGCATAACCACTTTTTTATTCGATATGATTATGAAATAATATCTAATTTACCTCAATGAGATATCCCTTTTAGTACAAAAGGGTGAACAAGTTGTGGCGCCATACGGAAAGTTATCCAAATGTTTGGTGTGGCTGTGCCGTCACAGAATGTTTGCCCTCCTGCCACCACCCCCCCCCCCATCCCATCCCGTGTGCAGAACGGCCCTGTGTCTGTGTGCATCCACACAACACGAGCTTGCCCGCCCTGGACACCCCGTACTACTCTACTACCATACAATTATCCCAATATGAACCCCACCTATCTCGCCCCAAATTGAGTCAGGGCAGGCATTTTCTTTTCTTATGACAATGACATCAATCAATGACAATCAATTCATCATCATGACTTCGTTCGTCAAATTCGTAACTTCTTATTCTTAACTTTAATTGTAAAATACGATCTCAAAGTACACTTTTAGAAGGTAGAATTTAACCCAAAATACTTTCAAAGTTAAGCTCATATTGTGTGCTACCATAACAATAATTCAAATTGATAAAAATTCTGAGCAATTAATAACAAAATGAGGGATTTCCTTACCTCTTTCAAGCGTCAACTCAGCAGTGGTCGCCATTTTGCTTGTGAGCTGTGACGTCATGATCATCTACGGCGCGCGTAGTTCGGAGGTCATTCGAGGGACTTTAAACTTTTTTGTAGGGGTGGTCATGTGGAATTAATGAATTTCACACAATCTTTGATTCACGAAATATTTGATGATCACATTAACTAAAAAGGTTTTCAAAATGTCGTTGATGAAATATTTCTAGCTGGTTGAAAGTTCTACTTTACATAATAAAATATCAACCCCCAAATTCCCAGGCGAAATTTGATCCCACACCCGGCAGGGCCCGCCCACTCTGTCTCTCCTCGATGAACGAAATCTGAAATGGAAAAGTTAAAGACCGCCCTCTGTTGGTTCTTTGATATAATTTCGACAACATGGCGACCTCCATGGATCTTCGATCCAAGTGAAGAAGTCGGCGAAAACACCTTAAAACTTTGTCAATAAGAGATTTATTTTTGCGGTAGCAAAAATATCTGCTTGAAATGGGAACAGTTCATGCAAAGGTAATGTAAATACGAATAATCATCTATTTATTCTATAAAAATAACCTGTATTATGTGAAAAGCAGACGAAATCAGACGAAATTAATATTAATAAATCATCAGAATCAGATTCACTTCACCCTTCAGCGATCGAGTGAGTGAGAGTGGGTGCTTCCCCACTCAGACTCAGAGCATTTCTACCTCCATGCTCAGAGTCAGAGTGGCAGCGATGCAATTGCAATGCATTTATACCAATAGTATTGAATAATGAAAATTCAATGCTGATCTTTTGCAGTGCAAGGTTGGAAAGGGGTGGGAGAAGGGTTGGGTGTGACATTTTTCGTCATGTTCGTAGGGAAATGTTTTGTTGATTTCTGATTAATTGGTATTGATAAGGGATAACATTTTGTATGGCGCCAACACTTTTTCACCCTTTTTTACAAAAAGGGATATCTCACTGAGGTAAATTAGATACACTAGGCCTATATTATTTCATATCGAATGAAAAAGTGGTGGTGCCATATGGAAACTTTTCCTTGAAGGCCGCATAGAGAATAGAAATAGAATATATTGAGAAGCGAAAGAGCTGTCCTTTCTCTATGTATGATTGAGTTGATGAGGAACCTTGAATCTGACAAAAACTTCAATCAAGCACAGCAAGCATTTGAGTGAATTTTGTTTAATTGAAATAATTGAAATGGAACTGTAAAAAATTTTAATATGTAATTCATTCATGTACCAAAGAAATGGTGTAGTGTTGGCAGCTTTCATTAAAATTGAGATTTTTCTTTTAATTTTTGAAGGAGCCAGAGATTAACAATATGAATGAAGAGCATCGTTCCCATGACAACATGTCTGAAGACCATCATCGTAATCACCATGTCTTTCATGGTGATATAAAGGCAAGTGAAATTTTCAATTTATTAAATTGAATGTAATTCAGCTTATTCTACAGAGAATCGTAACCCTTCGTCTTCTTAACCAAAATAGGTTAAGGTTGAGAAAGTACACATTGAAGGCCTGGGGAGGACCAAAGATGACATGGTTACAAAACACGTCAATCAACTCTTCAAAGCGCAAACCTTCAAAGACGTCATCTTGAAGTCGGGTGTCGTGAAGCAAGAACTAGAGGAGCTAGGAGTGTTCCAAGGAGTCGGAGTGTTCATAGACACAAGCAAAGGTTAGTCCAGGCCTGTATGATTCGTTTTTTGAAAGGGAAAGGGCACCAAGGCGTTCTCATCTTAGTAAAGGGCACCCTATGAGTAAATTGTAAACTTCTATTGGAGCATTTCAAAGGCACCAAGGCAATGACCAGGGGGCGTGGTGGCAGTTGCCTTCGTTGCCTCCATGAAGTATCAGGCCTGTTAGTTTTTCTGCTTCGAAAACCTTTGTAACTTCTCGCTAAAGGTTAATCGATGCTAAACGTTTTTTTCTTTAATCAAAATCAGCCAACAAAAGGCTACTCTAAAGCGCCTGTCTCAAAGGGTGTAACTTACTATTTCTTATCTTGTTATTTTGGTTCAGGCCCAGAGGCAAGACCAGATGGTTTGGACGTCACAGTCATTGTCAAAGAAATGCGGAGGATTACTGGCAATGCTCACACCTCTGTAGGAAACAACGAAGGCAGCTTGGTAAGAATAATAAATCTCCACCATTGATCTCTTTTATATTGACTGGATAGGACACATCTGGTGCATTGTACCACGTCTAGTGTAAGTGATCAACGGCGTGGCACGCTTTAGAGGGCTTACAAGTAAAAACATGCATGCGCAGAGGACTTGTTAGCAGTCGCCATTGATCTCTAGAGATCAATGGCACACACCTATTAATGATTCAATGGTTATCCAAACACTAACAAACTACATGACTTCAGACGGAGCCGTTTCTCACAATGTTTTATACTATCAACAGCTCTCCATTGCTCATTACCAAGTAAAGTTTTATGCTAACAATTATTTTGAGTAATTACCAATAGTGTCCAGTACCTAATAATAGTTCTTATTTTTCACACCATGCAAAGCTTTTAACATCACTTTGACAATGCTGTTGGAATAATTTGTCTGATCTTTTTCCCCTCCAGGTCTTGGGAGTCAAATGCCCTAATTTATTTGGGCGGGCTGAGAATCTCGCCGCTGAGTATTCAAGAGGCACTAAGCACTCCATCGGATTCAACACAACGTTTACTAAACCTCTGCGTGGAAACCAACAAAAGAGGTAAGGGAACTTTGCAACAATCAAACATGTGATATCCACAACACTACAACAACAAAAATGAGATCTGCCATTTTTACCGCGGGCCTTTTTTGTGTGAGATACAACGGTGAGAAAATAGAATTAGCTGTTGCAATCAACTTACCAACCAAAAAGAGCGAGTAAGAGTAAATATAAATAATGAATAATAAACTTGGGGGTACAACTATGGGTAAAATCTCTTTTGAAGAACGAGGTTAAAAATGCAAAAAATAGTTATTGGCCTGACGGTTTGACCCTAGCAGAGCCTTTCTCGAAGGTCATTACAAAACCGAGTTACAAAATTTTTTTGCACAGGGGTGACAAGTTTCTATTTTTCGCTGTTTCTCAAAATTATGGTTGGAATTTTTCTCCTGAGCTGCAGGTTCACAGTGAGTGCTTTTAGAACGTCTGGCGATTTCCCGTCGAGTTCCTACAAAGAAACCGACAATGGTGTCCTTCTTGATCTTGTGGTAAGTAGTCAGCTTTATTCATTCTGTATCTTCGTTCTGTATCTCCATTCCGTATTTTCATTCTGTATCTTCATTCTGTATCTTCATTCTGTATCTTCATTCTGTTTCTTCATGCTGTATCTTCATTCTGTATCTTCATTCTGCATCTTCACTCTGTATCTTCATTCTGTACATTCATTCTGTATCTTCATTCTATATCTTCATTCTGTACATTCATTCTTGTCTTCGTTCTATATCTTCATTCTCTATCTCCATTCTGTATGCTTCATTCAGTCTGTGCAAAACTACTGTTCACTGTAAACCAAATACTTCATCAGGGATCGATTCCACATAGAGCTAAGATTGATCTTAACTGTGTATTAATCTTAACTTCTAAGCCAAGTGCAGGCCTTGAACTTCACTCAAATTTTTGACTCCCATAAATGGCCGACCGTGTTAGTTCGCAAAGTCAAAGGAAAACCACGCAATTTCGAGGCAAATGTGTGTGGACCATTGTATTCTACTTTTAAAATATCTTTCTAATCATATATATGCATTTTATAATAAATGGTTTCAAACGCTTTGCGAATACCAACTCGACCGATCCAAGGCAACGTGTTCCTTTAAACTGTATTGGAACTTTGCAAAGGGCACCACAACAAAAGCACAGGGCACCACTGCAATTGCTGTGGTTGCCTTCGGCTATTTCAAGGCCTGAAAGTGTGATGTCACAATATAACAAAACGTGTAAAACTTTGCCAGTATTGAATTTTTCGTCATCAAGGCAGTCATAACATACTTCTCACTTTGTTTGATTTTGTTGTGTTTTTTGTAGCTACCAAGCTTTCTTGGTGAGCATAGCTTCAAATGGGAAGGCAACTGGAGAGATATTTCTTGTTTGTCACGGACGGCGTCCTTTGCTGTACGGGAGATGTCAGGGCACTCTGTGAAGTCATCAGTCAAGGTAAAGGTCACAAAGGTCATACCATGCCGGGGATGCCCATTCCTAAGGAGTCTAATTAACAGAGGGGATTACATGGAGACTAGAGCAAGCTAGTCGAAATTATGAAACCAAAATTAATAATAATAATCAACCGTTCTTATAAAGCGCATTACACATGGAGTGTCAAAGCGCTGTTTAAAGTCAAAAAAGAAAAACAAACAAAGTTAGATAAACTTTAACAAGTGAGTTTTGAGATGGCGTTTGAATAAATCCAGAGTTTGTGCGTCTTTGGGGAGTTTGTTCCAAAGAGTAGGAGAAGACGTGGAAAATGCACGTTGGCCGTAAAACTTGCTTCGTGGTAGTGAAGTTAACAACGATCCACTAAATTATATTTGTGAAAATGTTTTACTCATTTCTCAAAAAACTACAGCACCTCAGCAAGTAATATTTTAAGGGAAGCTTTCTACCGTCATTATCTTTAAACTGTGTAACTTTAATGTAAATCTGTGGATATTGTGTTTTGTGTCCTACAAAAAGTAGTACCCAAACCCTTGGAGCTTTCCAGTAATGTGATTGTTTATGTTGACTTACTCTACAGCATTTATATACGAGGGATACGCGTAACGAGCGCATCTACCCAACCCAGGGTTACCTCCTTCAGCTATCCCAGGAGCTTGCCGGGTTTAAAGCTCTCGGTGGGGACGTCCAGTTCCTGAAGGGAGAGGCAGAGCTACAAATGAACAGGAAGTTCTTCTCGGATTGCGTAAGAAAAATCTCGATTTCAAAGACCAGCTTTATTTGAATTTTCGTTTTACCCATATACACTCATGTGTGTTAGTATTACATACTCAGTACTATACTCAGTTCTTTCCAAAGCTCTGTAAAAAAAAATCCCAGGCAAATCACTCGGTTGGGATTCGAACCCACAACCTTAGCAATTCTAGAGCAGTGTCTTACCAACTAGACCACCGAGATTGCCCGGTAGCTAGAGGCTATACTTTAGCAGTGGTTAAACCGGCAGTAAAACCAAAATTAATTTTCTTTATCCCTGATGCAAATTTCCATATATTAAAACAGTTTTATTTGATTGGTTTGATTTAGGTTCTCTCCTGCTCACTCCAAGCCGGTCTGATGAAACCATTTAACTACACAGAAACAAGAATAAACGACAGGTTCTTTATCGGTGGGCCGACGTCAGTCAGAGGGTTTAACTTTCGAGGACTGGGTCCCCACACAGATGGTAAGTTAACTATATAAAAGATAAACCTAATCTATTTTCTGGTTACTTAACTAGTTAAATGGATAAAAAACTACTATAGTGGTTGGTTAACAAGTTTTAGTGGTTTACATAAACCCATTGTTGAATAAGCGAGGGGTTGGGATGTCATGCAGATTTTGGATTGTCTTTTTAATTTAAGATTTGATCTGAAGAGTGTTTACTTCTGGCTTTTCCATTTTACTCAGCTTTACCTCATGAAATGGAATAGTCCACAATTCACCTCTTGATTATATTCTGCACACACTGCGCTCAAACGCATCCAATATTTGTATTTAGTGCATCATTTGTGTTTTGATGAGCAAACTTAATCTCTGGTTGGTAAGACACTGCTCTAGAATTGCAAAGGTTGTGGGTTCGAATCCCACCCGAGAAATATGCCTGTGACTTTTCTTACAGAGCTCGAGAAAGTACTGAGTATACAGTACTATTACACATGGGTGTATATGGGTAAAACAATAACTAATAAACTCAATCACAGGTATACTGATCGAAACGCTGAGTTGAAAACAACGGTTTTTTTTCAGAACCACCCGAACTCATTTAGAGATTACCATTTTCATGATAATACTGCAAACCTTACTATATCAAAATAAATCTCAACGAGCCAGTTTTTAATTTAAAACACTAGTTTCTTTATGTCATTTTTTCTTCTACTTTTTCTTGTAGGGGATTCAGTCGGGGGCGAGGCCTACTGGGCAACCGGGCTCCACCTCTACACCCCTCTCCCGTTTATGCCCGGTAGGGGTGGACTGGGCGACCTCATACGAACCCATGTTTTCCTAAATGCGGGGAATCTATGTAATCTTAATCTAGGTAAGTTTGATGATTTTCTACAGAATCTGTTTTCAAAACTGCAGTTCTTTTACCTTTATCTCCCTAAAGAACTTTTCCTCAACCAATTTTTTGTGTGAAAATTTTCCAACAGAAGAACAAAATATCCACCAACACCTAGAACAACTGAGAGAGAATTTCCGATGGAGCTACGGAGCAGGTATCATTCTGAGACTAGGGAGAATCGCACGATTTGAGCTCAACTATGTCATACCCAAAACGGCACAGCCGATGGATAGGTGAGTACAGCAATGAGACATTTAAGACTTTCATCGGAAAAGACGTTGCTCGCTCGCGTTTATCGAGAACGAGGAAGTCTATGCAAGAGGCGTATTCAGGAAATGCGGCAGTATTGCTCCCAGAAGGGGATACAAACATTGGTTTATCGCCTATGATTATGTAATAGATGTTAAACTTGCATTTGGATAAAGAATATTAATTTGGTTTTTACCCATACACCGATGTGTGTAAGCACTGTATACTGAGTCTTTTCCCAATTCCTGTGATTATGGTTTGCACAAAACAATCAATTAGGAATCAGTAACTCAACGACAATACTTATTCTAGTCATTGTGAAATCAGCAGTTAGCCTGGCCGGAATCGAACCCACATCCTTGTGACTGCAAATTCTTTGGTTTAACCACTTGACTAATTTATCAGATAATACTAATTTACATTTTTTTCTTTTTTTTGCATTTGACAGTGTGAATGCTGGTCTGCAATTTGGCGTAGGTCTAAGCTTCTTGTAAGCTTCTTGTAAGGACAATAATTGTCTTGCCACCCTCACCCACCAGACCCAAGTAGCTGTGACTTATCAATGTGGCTCTCTATTGGCAGAAATGGTCCAACCAACAACAAAAGGCAGTGGGGAAGAGAGAGAGCGCAGAAATACATCTGGGCCCAATTTCATAAAGTTGCCAAAAGGCACTATTTACCAAGAGTGTCCAGTGCCACTGGACACTCTTTGTAAATAGGTCAATAATCAAAATAATTGTTAGCATAAAAACTTTTACTTGGTAACGAGCAATGGAGAGCTGTTGATAGTATAAAACATTTTGAGAAAGGGCTCCCTCTGGAGTAACAAAGTTTTTTTTGAAAGAGGTAATTTCTCACTCAAATAATACAAACCTTCAGGTAAAGCCTAAGGCATCTGAAAACACGCACATGTGTGCAAGAAGGGTGTTTTTTCTTCCATTATTCTCTCGCAACTTTGACGACCAATGGGAGACTTTGGAACGCTAGATGGCAGCAGACTTACCAGGTAAATGTCCATTGTTTACATAGTTCTGAGCCTGCGTACATTACCGAGAACAATGAATTTTACCTGGTAAGTCTGCTGCCACCGAGCGTCCCAAAAGTCTCCCATTGAGCCCAAAGTTCACAGGTTCGTTATTTTATGCATATGTTGGGATACACCAAGTGAGAATACTGGTCTTTGAAAATTACCAAAGGTATCCATTGTACCTCCGCTAAGGATTGTTTTACGTTATGATTGCATGATTTGATGTGATAATGTTATTGAATTTTAACCATCATTTTATCAAAATGAATCTGTTAAAAAAAAAAGAATCAGAGTTGAAATTTCCTCTGGTAATAAGGGGCACTTCTTTTGACCCGATTCACCCGACTTCATCATCAGAAAATCTTGCATGCGCCATATTGGTGGGCATTGTCATTGTTCAGTGAAGTGCGCATTTTAGGCGACGTAGCGTTTACATGTAAGCCTATTGCCAACCAAAATGGCAAGTGTGGCACATTCGCCAACCGTGACATGCGTGCAAGGGGTCAATAGGGAAAATGTATCTTTGTGTTGGAACCTTTCAGAGGGCACTACAGCAAAAACTCAGGGCACCAAGGCAATTGAGGCTGGTGCTGTGGGTTATTTTCGAGTCCATATTTTACACCCTCGCGCCATCAAAAATACTGCAAATTACCACATGTGTATTTGGTGAAATGTTGTCAAATTTTGGCGTCTTTAAGACAACTTTGTTAACAGATTGATATATAAGGAAATAAAAATGATATTTGGAATGAAAACAGAGAAGTTTGAGTTGACTTTTTCTTTTATTTTTGTTCACTTTCATAAACCTACAAAGTTTTTGCATTATTGGATTCAAAATTTCAAGAAATTCTTCACTATCCCGACGGGTTTTGTAGGTCAGAAATTCTACTGAAATAAAAACAATTGAAATTCTTCAATTTTTTTTATTGTTTAGGATGAAGTTTTTAAGTTTAAAAGTTACAGAATAAAGCAGTCAAAAATACAAAAATAATGTTAAAAAAATAGTTTTAAGAAACAGTTAGGACTAGTCCTATGAGATACTAAAAACTTAAGGCTAGTCCTAAGTTAGTAACTCGAGATAAGACATCACAATATGCTTAGCACTTTAAGATTGATTTTACACTTGAAATCAAATCGACACCAGGCTTCAACTGGATAATTTTTTAAATAATTGCAAAAACCACACCCAAACACTTTTGCACACACCGTTGTGGGGACTTCTTATTGCTATTGCTGTTTTTCTAATTTATTGTTTAGCGCTTTGATCTGTGGTAAAGGTGCTTTATAATCACCTATATTATTATAAATTATTATTATTCCCTTTTCCAAACATCATGTTGTGGGGCCAAGTTTAACAAAGAAAAACGTTGCAGAAACCTTTGTCCTATTGTGTGTAAGTCCCCACAGCTCTGGGTATACCAACAAACACCTTTCGAACACTTAGAGCAAGTTCGAGTGTACACATTTAGTCGACTACTGACCAGCAACAAACTTGTGCAGTGATGCTCTCACTCAAACGACTTGTTTCGAAGCCTAATTAGTATTCAACAATCCATTGCATTCCCATTGCATTCTCCGGGCTTTACACATGCAACAGTATATTGGGATCAGTGATGAAGAAACTATGGTCATGAGGCTGGTTCCAAGTGGTCGATCACGGTAGTCAACCAATGGTCAACCAGCCTGGGTTTGAATAAAAACAAGTCGACCTTTAGTTATAACCGCAGTGCACACTCGAACTTGCTTTAAGTTGTCCCTTGTCAAAAGAATTCCCTCGTCCAAGTTGAACAAAGAAAAACGGAGACCGTTGTTCCATAGTGTAAAAGACCCCACAACGGCATGTTCCTATCCAACCACAGTGCACACTCGAACTTGCTTTAAGTTGTCCCTTGTCAAAAGAATTCCCTTGTCCAAGTTGAACAAAGAAAAACGGAGACCGTTGTTCCATAGTGTAAAAGACCCCACAACGGCATGTTCCTATCCAACCACAGTGCACACTCGAACTTGCTTTAAGTTGTCCCTTGTCAAAAGAATTCCCTTGTCCAAGTTGAACAAAGAAAAACAGAGTCCGTTGTTCCATAGTGTAAAAGACCCCACAACGGTATGTTCCTATCCAACCACAGTGCACACTCGAACTTGCTTTAAGTTGTCCCTTGTCAAAAGAATTCCCTTGTCCAAGTTGAACAAAGAAAAACAGAGTCCGTTGTTCCATAGTGTAAAAGACCCCACAACGGTATGTTCCTATCCAACCACAGTGCACACTCGAACTTGCTTTAAGTTGTCCCTTGTCAAAAGAATTCCCTTGTCCAAGTTGAACAAAGAAAAACAGAGTCCGTTGTTCCATAGTGTAAAAGACCCCACAACGGTATGTTCCTATCCAACCACAGTGCACACTCGAACTTGCTTTAAGTTGTCCCTTGTCAAAAGAATTCCCTCGTCCAAGTTGAACAAAGAAAAACAGAGACCGTTGTTCCATAGTGTAAAAGACCCCACAACGGTATGTTCCAATCCAACCATCACCAACTAACCAAATAAAAAATATTTTAATATAAAAATAATTTGTTTAAACTCAAAAACCACAGCTAGAAATTTACAATGCACCTTTAAAGTTATTTCCACACACGATATTTTTCAATAAAAAATAAATTTTACCTCATCATTCCTTCATTTAATTGTACCAAAGCTGGTACCCGTTTCTGGTAACCAACATTATTTTGCTAGGCTAATTTTTGTGCTTGATCAGCTCAATAGGTTTTGTTCTTTTTTAAATGCTCCCTCATATATATTATTTGCAGCATAACAAAACAATTAAAACGTATAAGGCACCATTCCATCAAGACCGCAGCGCACAAAATAGAAATGAACAGAATAATAATAATATTAATAGTGTTTTCTTATATAGCACTCAGTGACACTCAGGCGCTTTAAAGGCAGTGGACACTTGGTGTAATTAAAAATAAACTCATTAGCATAAAACCTTACTTGGTAACGAGTAATGGGGAGCAGTTGATAGTCAAAAAACATTGTGCATCTGAAAGCACACAACTTCGTATGACAAGGGTGTTTTTTTCTTTCATATCTCGCAACTTCGACGACCAATTGAGCTCAAATTTTTCACAGGTTTGTTATTTTATGCTGTTGAGATACACCAAGTTAGAAGACTGGTCTCTGACAATTACCAATAGTGTCCAGTGTCTTTAACATACAGTATTTTCCTGCAAAGTATGTAAGACTTGTCTTTAAGAATGAGATCTACTCCTTTTAAATAGCACCATATAATGTCTTACAAGGTGCTGTGTGGCGCAATATGCTGCCAATCAAACCAGGAACACTGGGGAGAACCTCTTCTCTTTTCGACAAGTGCACTGGGTTCTTTAACGTGCGTAACACAGATAAACTAAGGAAGCTACACCGACAGCTTTTGGACCCATAGACTTCAGGCTTAAAGCCTTTCATTACGCATCTGAAAGCACAACAAATTGTGCGTCAAGTATGGGTGTTTTTTATTTCACTCTTCTCTTGCAACTTTGATGAGAAGTCTCCCGATTCTTAAAGGAACACCTTGCCTTGGATCGGACGAGTTGGTCTACAAAAAGCGTTTGAAACCGTTTGTTATGAAATGCATATGGTTAGAAAGATGTTTTAAAAGTAGAATATAACGGTTCACACAAGTATCACTCCAAATTGCACGGTTTTCGTTTTACGTCGTAAACTAACACGGTCGGCCATTTATGCGAGTAAAAAATTTGACTCCCATAAATGGCCGACTGTGTTAGTTGATGAGGTAAAAAGAAAACGACGCAATTTCGAGGCATATTTTTGTAGATCATTGTATTCCACTCCTACAACATCTTTCTAACCGTGTCGATTTTATAACGAACGATACAGAATGCTTTTCAAAGACCAACTCGACCGATCCAAGGCAGCGTGTTCCTTTAAAATCTACAGCAATACAGTTCTCTAAAGAACAAAAGTCTACCTAGTGCGTAACTTATTTGTATACACATGGTGTTACAACAATACAAATATTTATTGATACCTCATCATGCAAGCCCTCAAATCCCATATCATGTTGTTGTGCTTAGCTACTTTCGGTACTTAAAGGCAGTGGACACTATTGGTAATTACTCAAAATATTTATCATCATAAAACCTTTCTTGATTACGAGTAATGGGGAGAGATGGACGGTATAAAACATTGTGAAACAGAAACAGCTTCCTTTGAAGTGACATAGTTTTTGAGAAAGAAGTAACTTTCCACTAATTCGATTTCGAGACCTCAAGTTTAGAACTTGAGGTCTCGAAATCAAGCATCAGAAAGCACACAACTTCGTGTGACAAGGGTGTTTTTTTCTTTCATGATTATCTCGCAAATTCGACGACCGATTGAGCTCAAATTTTCACAGGTTTGTTATTCTATGCATATGTTAAGATACACCAACTATGAAGGCTAGTCTTTGACAATTACCAATAGTGTCCACTGTCTTTATGAAATCCGACTGCTGTGATGTGTTAAAGTTGGTTAAATATTTTAAGTGAGCTTCTCTACTAGCTGCAAGGTATTTTTTATGATAGTGATAAAATAAATCTTAGGCAAAAACTTTGTAATTATACAAAAATATAAAGCTATAATTTAAAGTTTGCTTAGCAAAAATAAAATCACAACCATGCAAGCAAAGCTCGTTATAAATTTATGACATGATTATTTGTTTTTCATCTTAGTTTAATAAATATTTTGTATTTAATAAGTCTCGTCACCAGCAATCATCTTCGCTTCTCCCTATTAAGTAATTTAGTTTTAGAGAAAGAGATTTATTTCCTCCTGAAAATTTTGAATCTGAGAAAGGTATTAGGCATAGATTCTGTCTAAGGCATCTGAAAGCACACAATCCTATGCAACACAGGTATCTTTTATGTCGTTTTTTTTTTCTTGCAACTACGATGACCAATTCAAGTTTCACAAGTTTGTCATTTTACGCAAAACGTTGGGATACTTGTCTTTAGCCACGTTCCCAATGGATTTTTTTCCCCCCCGGCCATGCGGAAAGTTACCCTGAATGGCTTTGCATAGTGATTGGTGTAATTCTACCGTGCGTTCCCACCTGGGATTATATTCTGTGACGTTTGTAAAGCCTTTTACAGCGTGGTCGCAGTAGGTTTGCAGCGCAGAGCTGTTCCCATTGCACCTTAATATTCCGCGACGTTTGTAAAGCCTTTTACAGCGTGGTGGTCGCAGTAGGTTTGCAGCGCAGAGCTGTTCCCATTGCACCTTAATATTCCGCGACGTTTGTAAAGCCTTTTACAGCGTGGTGGTCGCAGTAGGTTTGCAGCGCAGAGCTGTTCCCATTGGCCTTTAAGCGGCCTTTTTAAGTTACCATGGCTTTCAGAACTCTTCCGCGACCTCTTTAGGTCCGTTACTTTTACATCATGGTTGCGGTTAGTTGACATGGAGGGCAGTTCAACATGCACCCTCATTGGATTTAATTTGTCATTTTACAGAAAAGTCACAGTACTTTAACCAAAAAAAAAAAGACAAATGGGAAAGAGGCTTTTGACAACTACCAAAAGTGTATCCTGCCTTTAACAATCTTGAGAAATAGACCCTATTGAATATGAAGTCACCATTCAAATACCTGCCCTACAACATGGCGTCTGTGAGCATGTGCTTACATGTGCCATAGAATTCAAACCGGGACCGCTGCATGCTGCGTGCTTGGTTGATAAACGCGTTTAGACGTGCATAAGGTTTGCCCTACAAGATGGCGACTTTCAAAGCAACAGAGGGGTTATTCGAAACGGTCTAATGAGTGAACGACTTATTAAAACATTTCCACCTCCTTCCCCCGCATTTCTTCCCCGACAAGATCGGGAAGCTCCTTGTGTTCTTCCGAGGACTCTTTGAAATACTCCACTTTAGTCAGGAACGCGTTCAACGTCGCCATGTACTCGTCCCGATGCTTATACATATGACTGACATGCGGCGAGTCCTGAAAAGACTTGCTGTGGATGTTCCGATGCCCCATCTTGTCTTGGAGGGACGCGATGGCGCGCTGGCTGGCGTCGGCCGTCGCGACTAAGTCGCTGTGAGAGTAAAAGAAGAGGGAAGGGGCAGGGACTGGATTGTGGAAGAAGACCTCGGAGCTCTTCTGGTAGTGTTGGGTGACCGGTTTGTGCATTGCTTTCAGATAAAGGTCTATACTCTTTTGCATCGTCTTCTGGAGAAGTCTGTTCTTTAAAAGAGCCTGTTAAAAAGAAGGGGACAGTTTGAGTAAAAAACTGATTAGATGGATGGATACATTGTAGATAGATAGATAAAAATATTATATGAGTTCAAATATATAGAAAAGACATAATTAGGCCTACTAAATTAATAACTCAACTGATTAGATAACAACATTATTTATAATAAAAAAATTAAAAAAACATAGTGACAACATTAATAACGTAATTGATTTGCTTGATGGATAGATAGATAAACAGTTCATTTATTATTTCAAAAAATAGAAAAAAAAAAACCATCACAATCAGAAGATTGAATTATTATAATAATACCAAAACTTATATAGCGCCTTAGTCACATTGACACTCTAGGGCGCTGAACACAAGGCACTAGTCAAATACTAAGCAGGTACACTTGTGTGGACAAAAAAAAAGTAAAAAATAATCATCATAATAATAATAAGAGACATTTTTATACACCGCTCTTACACGAGGTACCACAGCGCTTTACAAGAAAATAAGAAACTATATTATAACTAAACGAGAAAAAAGTCTTTAAATTAATCAACCTGTTAGTAATATATATGTAACTGGATAAAGCATCCAATTATACAATAAGTCAATACAAAATTCATTTGAAACTTACAACAAACTTAAAAACAATACAAAGTTATTAAGGAAAGAGACTTAAAAATGCACAGCTTGTCAACCAAGAGAAAGGGACATACATTGTGAAGGGTGATCAAATGGAAAGACAGGACAAGATGGTAAAATAGCAATGAAGCAATCAAACGGCAATTCTGGATGCAAACACAAGCCTCACAAAACACGATAATTATCACTGATGCCAATTTCGATTGTTATTTATTTGGCAATTTCACACAAAAGTACAATATAATAAAAAACAGAAGGGGAGCGGATTAGGGAAGAGGGGAAGAGGGAGGGAGTTCAACACAATTAGTAAAGACTAATCCGATCTAAGAAAGCCAGGATGTAGAACAAATAAAAAAATACATAATATTTGGAAAAAGGTAATAATATTTTATCGTGGCCAGGGCCTGACATACATGTTAACATGTGATTGTGATATGCGCTATACATAATGGTTCATTGTTATTTTATACATACTTTCAGAATATTTAATCATAATTTCTGAAAGAATTTTCAAAGGGAAAAACAAAATAATCAGAAAACTTAAGTAGGATTACTAATGCCTATTTAAAAATGATACAAAACAGGAAATGATTTAATCACGGTTTTACCTTTGACATTCCAATGGCGACTTCGTTCAGATCTACCGGACTATCGTAAATCTGGCCGATGATTCGGCCGGTAATCTCCTGCGACTCAGACTGTACCCTCATCATCTGCTGAAGGACCTCACTGTACTGGTACCCACCCACTGAGAAGCTGTGAACGAGGATCTTACGATCACAGACTTCCGAACTCTGAAGAAATTTGACGACCTCTTTGGCGATGACTTGCGATCCTTTGGTTGGAAGCATGATCTGAAATTAAGATTTTGAAAAAAGAAACTTCAGGGTTGTTGGCTCACAAGAACAAGGAGTAAAAATATAGAACTTAATATATCACATCAACAGTTTTAACAAGTTTTAAATTTTTTTTTAAATGAAATGAAATTCAGTATTTAGGGTGATGATTGAAAACAGTGTACAAGACAAACATTGATTAATAATGTTTTATAATTTAAATGATCTTATTATTATCTTCCATTTTCTCCCGTTTTATCTTCCGTTTTATAAAGGCATCCCAGCCTACAAGCTTTGCTTTAATGGGCCATGCCTCCATATACAGTTTTCAGTCTTGTATGGAAATAAATGTTGATTGATTTGAATAATAGTCAAGCATTTATACAGCATTCTTATGCAGAAATTATACCATGAACGTTTGACCAAAAAAATTAATTACAACAATATATCACCAATTAACAACACAAAGGAATGAGTAAGAAATAAATAGCTTACACATAGTAAGCAAAATAAGTCTGGATAAAGAAGGTGCGTTTTAAGCGATGTTTTGAATTTGGTTGGAGCAGCTGCACAAAACCTTCTGGAAGATGAAGAGTATTTAGTTTGTGGTTTTGTGAGAGTCCTTGTATCTGAGCTAGTATTGAGTGAGCAATTAGACTGTAACAGAGTGCGATTATGCTTGCATGGAGTGACAAGTCCTATAAAAGTAAAAGGAGGAGAACTTTTATTCAAACATTTATATTGATGGTTAACAACTTGAAGATACGTTCGTGAATAGGAAGCCAGTAGAGTTGTTGAACTATTGTTGGAGTTGTTGACAATTCAAGTGATGGAACAAAGAAGCCAGGTACCTGCAATGGCTGAATTCTCACAGTCAAAACATCACATCCTCGATTTGTGTAAAACTTGATAAAGTTGTCAAGGTGCCGCTGCTTGGCTAGAAGCCAACTTAGTACCAACACAAGAGGGCGCTGTTTGGACTGTTCTCCCTCGGGTAGTGTTGCCTTTTGTAGAGATAAGTTAGGGGTGATCTTTATAAGGGGCGGGGCTGGATTCCCTTGAGGAGGGGCAGTGCCGTACAGTCTCATACTGCTTGCCTGCCATGGTGCCTGCCAAATAAAAAGATGAATCACATGGAAATTTGGTTGGTAATCCTGTTTTTATCACGGCACAAATTTCGTGCTAAGCAAATTTTTGTGCTTAGCAGCTCTATGAAATTGGGCCCTGAGCACCTGTTGTGTGGGCTTCGGATTCTTTTGGATTACAGTAAGCTGTTTCCCATTTTGACCCAGTAACTGGGGCGCTGCACTCCTTATTTGGGAAAAGTTTCCGTATGGCGCCACCACTTTTTCATTCGATATAAAATAATATAGGAACTTATTTACCTGATTGATATATCCCTTTTTGTAAAAATGAGTGAAAAAGTGGTGGTGCCATACGGAAAGTTATCCCTTAGTAGAAATGTACACTCTTACTCTAGTCTAGGGGCTAGTTGCGATAACTGACCCTCCTGCCGACGCCGGAGGCAGGAGGGTTACATTATCGCAACTAACTAGTCTAGCTAGCTGCTAGGGGCCAACTTCAAACAAGCTTACCACCCTTAGCTTTACGTCCAAACTAATGGATCCTGCTGAGTAAACCAATGTAAACGTAAACGTAAACAATATTTATTAATATTATGAAGAAAAAAATCGACAAAAGGATTACAGCACCCCACGCTCACTGGACTGACTTGGTATAATTTCGCACCACGACAGCGCCATCATATGCAACTACGATACAACAATTGCGAGATAATCAAATCTATTGATTGGGTTGAATTGATCATATATTCATCATCATGTAGTCATCGAGTTTGTTTGCACACAGTGGTGGTCGTGGTAGTTAGTCAACAGCTAGCTGCAGAACAGATGATGGAATAATAAAATGGGTGGGGTTTAAAAATAACCTTTAAAATTAAAATAAAATTTTATAAATATTAATTACTTTTTACTGATGATGATACAATTAAAACCAGTAGGCCTACCCGTAATTAAACGATTTACTCAATCTTACTGACCTCTACCAGGCTACCTGAACTGGCCCTCCGAACTCCGGCACTTACTGCTATCCGTAGCATGTTTAGAATAGTAATCTGGGTGAATTATAAGGGGACAAAGTAATGTTTGCCCTAAAACTAAAAACTGTAGCACACCCGCCCCAGACACACACACCCGGCCGTCCGATCCGCCGTCGCTTTACGAGCGCCCTCTGTTGCTTTAAACCAGGAGAGGGTACCGGTATTTAAACTTGTACAAGTCTTTTATTGTTTTCAAACGTACAGTTATTCCATTCGTAGATTGTTTCCTATGTGATTAATATTTAAATAATACAATTCAAGAATACAATTTTATCAACGGTGACTTGCATTTTATCTTGCAAGATCTGTTCTTTCGATAATGGCATGGCGGGTTTTAACAACGACTTGAACAAGTTTATTGTCTCTATGCGCGTACATCGTAAGTTGGGTGGAGGGTAGCCTTTTTTCAACGCGTTGAAGCCGTAATCCATGTGGTCTTCCGTTCCAGTCGCTCCACTAATTACACCAACGCAGGCCTTGACAAAAGGCTAGGTGGATGCTCTAGATACACAGTCCCCCCACACGAAAATACTTTGCTTAACAAAAAGAGTTTGTGCCTACAAGGCATAAATAAAGTGAAAATTCATGTGCCAAAAAAACAAACAGATTAAAACAAATTGTTATTACAACAAATCACTAAACTAAATAATTATTTCATGTTAAAAAGTTGGTCTTCAGATTGTTTATTTTCCTTACAGGCATATTAATGCAGTTGGACTTTCGAAGGTTTCGAGAAATATTATAATTATTACTCTATACATTTTTTCTTCTACAAGAGAAATGTTTTCACAAGTGATAAACGAGAGTCCAATTTCATAGAGCTTTATAAGCACAACAACATTATGCTTACCAAAATTTAAGGTTACCAGTCATAAACATGTACAATCTCAAGTATTCTGTGTATTTTTGTTAACCGCAGGAAGTTTTTAAGCAATGCAGCTCTATGAAAATGGGCCCAACAGACCAGCAGTCGATTTCACCAAACTCTTCCTAACTTAGGATAAATCTTAGGACTTTACGACGAGTTAAGTTCCGTATTCACAGACGTTAGGACGCATTGAACCCATCCTAAGTTAGGATGGGTTACTCGTCCTAACTCAAGATAGGATTAATCCTAGCATTTCGTGAAATCGGTTGCAGGGCAGGCATCAGTAAAAAATTATATTTTTCATCATCAACATCTTCAGTTAAAAAATTAGCCTCATTTCATGGCTCTGCCTACCGCAAAACTCATCGCTTCTGGCTCACAGAGTTGTGGGCGAGGGCACCCCCTAACCGAATGCAGAAATTCGCGGCAAGTATACAGCTGTGAAAATGGGTCCTAATGAACTGTGTACTGAAACATAATTGCCCAGAGTAAGTAAGGCCTGGTTCATACTCCATGCAAATGTGAATGCGATCCAAATTTTTACATCACAAAATTGGCAACGAATAACTCGCAACAGTTGCCTGCGAAAACGGCCATGTGACGTCAAAATTCACTTCCCTTCGCGTTTGCAGGAGGTATTAACCAGGCTTTAATAATGCTGACCTGGATTTTTTTCGTCAAAACAAAATACTACCCTGATTTGAAACCCCTTCAAGCTACCCCAATGGGGGGATAGACCTTCATCTCCCAAGGTCCTCATCTTGAACCAAGAAACATTTCAGAATAATATGGAAAAAAGTACCTCCAAAAGTACCTCCATTGGTTCTACCCTGGCGTATGCCCTTATTGCAATGAGGAAACAAAGGCCCCTAATCAACGTCGAAATATTAACCACACTACCCCACTGGGGGTATACTTCTACCTTGATGGAGCCCTCATCTCCCAATGTTATTTCATGACAAAACTACCTTGATTGGGATATACTTCTACCCTGGTGTTCCACTGCTGAAATATTATCCAAACTACCTCCATTGGCATATAAAGCACCTCAAAAGTTTTACCCTTATAGAAAACGCCATACCATGATCAAAATACCGTAAAAATTATTTTAAAAAATGATAATACACTGCTGTTTTTTAATACCATTATTTTTTAACCCTATAAAAAATCTTCGGGCCAGTGAAAACGTTTATTAACTTAAGGGGTTTCCCACACAAACATGCAGTTAATCTTACCCTCCTAGCTGTTTAAACATTAGATGGAACATCACATGCATCGTTTTTTACTTAAAAACAAAAAAGCAGGGGTGATTATCCCCTTAGAGTTTAATATATAAAGTGCGTTTCAAAGTTCCACGTATCAACAATATTACTATTATTGCCAAGACTTTAAAAAATATAGATAAATATTAATTCTTTTACCTCTAGATGAGTTTCAACTGCGGGAAGTCAAAGTATTGCATAATAAATTTTACAATGTGGACAAAGCTTAAGGCTGGTCTAGAACTTCAATAGACCGATCCAGTAAGCCCCGCCCCATTACGTATTGACCAATCACAACCCATTACAGAACCAAAAGTCTGACAAATCAAGGTCCGACATGCGTGCGCGTATGCTTGGCGCGCGCGGCAGAATTGTGCAGAAAGGCATTGGAGAGGCTCACGTGTTCTTGCTCACACGTGCGCCGTGGACGGAGCCTAATGGATCGGTCTATTGAGAGAGAAGAAAATAAAATATTTTGAAATACTTCTGAGGGCGAAGCCAGCATAAATTTTGCTTAGCAATGTTTCACAACCCTCTTATGAAATTTCAGACTACACACTTTTTAAAATAGGGGAAAAAATATGCTAGCAAGTTTTTTCACGCTAAGTATATCTCCTAAATGGAAAAATAGTATTGCTTAGCGTGAACTTGCTAAGCATGATTTTGCAGTTACCAGCTATTTTTTACAAACAAACACACACACACACACACTGTACATTTTGGCTGGTAGTTTGTTGGATGGTGCTAAGCAAGCCTTATCGATGTTACTCCCTGTAGTTCGTGTTCAATCCACGTTATACATCCAGTCGTTCTGTACCCGACCGTACTGTGAACAAGCAAAAAATCAAAGAACAAAATTAAAGCATTTTTTTTAATGCAGGAAACTGCTCAAGGAGCCAAGTGACCTGGGCCCAATTTCATGGAGCTGCTTAAGCACAAAACTTTGCTTAAGCAAAAAAATCCTTGCTTAGTAAAATTAGATTATCGGCCAAGACTACACTTAATTGTTGTGCTAATTAAACAATAGCTAAATACCAGTCACATGCAATGTTTATGGCATAAAATTTTGGCCAATAGCATGTGTAAAATAAGCAAGATATTTTCATGGTTAAGCAACTTTTTATTGCTTAAGCAACTTCATGAAATTGGGCCCTAGGGGCAATTTCATAGTGCTGCTTAAGCGGAAAGTATTTATATTGTGCCTGCGACAAACATTTGCTGCAATGCGTTTTGGAAGTTAATTATAACTCACAACTAGTATCAAAGTCCCGACTATTTGAGGCAAAACTAGTCGAGTAGTAAATTTGACTAGTCTTAACATACCTGTATATTAATTTTGGTTTTTACCCATACACCGATGTGTGTTAGCACTGTATACTCAGTACTTTCCCGAGTCCTGTGAAAAAATATCACAGGCATGTTACTCGGGTGGGATTCGAACCCACGACCCTTGCAATTCTAGAGCAGTGTCTTACCAACTAGACTACCGAGGTTGCCCGGCAGCTAGAGGCAGTTCGAATCTCGGGCAACCTCGGTAGTCTAGTTGGTAAGACACTACTCTAGAATTGCAAGGGTCGTGGGTTCGAATCCCACCCGAGTAACATGCCTGTGATATTTTTTCACAGGACTCGGGAAAGTACTGAGTATACAGTGCTAACACACATCGGTGTATGGGTAAAAACCAAAATTAATATTCTTTATCCCCGATGCAAATTTAACATCTATTATACCTGTATATCATTTAGCTCGTTGTAAAACCTGGTGGCAAGCTTTGCTCCGTTCTTCATCGTCGGTATCTCTAGATCTTCATCTTTGTATAAAATGCTAGAAACAGGACATACTACACACGCAGTACCAGCTCCAAAGATCTCATATATCTACATGAAATACAAAAGATAATAATGAATTGAAAGATGTTTCAGACTTAAAGGCAGTGGACACTATTGGTAATTACTCAAAATAGTTATTATCGTAAAACCTTACTTAGTTACGAGTAATGGGGAGAGGTTGATAGTGTAAAACATTGTGAGACACGGCTTCCTCTGAAGTGACATAGTTTTCGAGAAAGAAGTAATTTTCCGCGAATTTGATTTTGAGACCTCAGATTTAGAATTTGAGGTCACAAAATCAAGCATCTGAAAGTAAAGAAAGAAATTGGTTACAGAATTGGTACGAAACAAAAATCGTAAAGATCACAGATTTACATAAAACTTACACGGTCTAATGATGATAATAGTTGAAAACACCCCTTGAAATATTTCTGTCTGAAATGTCATATTTCTGTCTGAAATGTCATATTTTATGAGAAACGTTTGGAGTGTATTGCTCAGTGAGCATTTTATTGACTTTTATTTTTGGCATCAATGCAATGCAAAGTTTGAAATAAGTTTTTCACTATTCTCTCGTGCCCCAGATGACCAATAGATCTCAAACTTCTACAGGTTTGTGGTTTACTTAAAGTGCTTACACTGCCAGCAACCAATTCTGTAATGTTCCTTTAAAAACTTCAGTGGGCTCAGTGAAGGCATAGTCCTTCACCGTGGTCTGGCTAAGTCGCATGTTTAGACGCAGGGGAGTTAACTTACCCTATTCATTTGGTTTGCAGTTACATCATGTGTGTACTACTTGCCAGGTAGATTCTGTTCTTAAGAGAACTGTCTTGCTCTATATTCAACTACTGCAGAGTAGATTTTCAGAATTCAGGAGGCTTCTCAGTTCTGAAAAGAACTGTCCTTCTTTTTAACTACTACATGGGCTGAAGTTAGAAAATCAGCCAGGACTACTACTTTAGCTTTTAGTGGATCTTTATTAACTTGATGTCAAAATTGGTCTCAATGTTTCAACTAGCTTGCTCTAGTCATCGTCGGGAGACTTACCCTATTTTCTTTAACGCCTTTGACGAGATCCTTCATCGTGAACGGTCTCTCTGACACTTTGAATTCACCCTGTAAAGAAACAGCGGAAGTAATTTAATAAGATGATGACAAGACTTTTAGCAGACATGGGCCTCCACTTGGGCTGGAGGATTAATGCTTTTTAAAAGTCATTTAGACCGTGTCCGAATTGGTGGCTATGGCTGCGGCTACAACCGTTGCCTGGGGTGTTGCTAAGGGCATCCTATACTTCAATGCATAATGTTGCGGCGATCCGGCCGTAGCCGCAGCCGCCAATTCGGATACGGCCTTCGTAAAAAAGACAGGGCCCAATTTCATAGAGCTGCTTTTTTAAAAGCACAAACAAATAAGTAAAAGCACACCACGGCTGGCAAGTCGCAAATCCGTGTCAGCAGGAATTTGTTCCGAAAATATTTTCTGCTGAAGCAGCTCTATGGAATTGGGTCGATGTTTCTCTTACAGGCAGTGGACACTATTGGTAATTACTCAAAATAATTATTGGCATAAAACCTTTCTTGATGACGAGTAATGGGGAGAGGTTGATGGTATAACACATTGTGAGAAACGGCTCCCTCTGAAGTGCCATAGTTTTCGAGAGAGAAGTATGGAAGAGTTTGCGGTAACACCATGTAATAACAATCTCTAAATGAGTTGGGGTGGTTCTGAAAAGAACCATCGGATTAACTCGACGTTTCGATCAGTATGCTCTGATCGTCTACTGGAGAGAGAAGTAATTTTCTACGCATTTGATTTCGACACCTCAGATTTAGAATTTGAGGTCTCGAAATCAAGCATCTGAAAGCACACAACTTCGTGTGACAAGGGTGTTTTTTCTTTCATTGTTATCTCGCAACTTCAACGACCAATTGAGTTCAAATTTTCACAGGTTTGGTATTTTATGCATATGTTGAGATACACCAAGTGAGAAGACCGGTCTTTGACAATAACCAATAGTGTCCACTGCCTTAAAAGGCACTTGACACTGTTGGTAATTACTCAAAAAAATTGCTATAATAAAAGCTTACTTGGTAACAAGCAATGGAGAGCTTGTATAAAACATGTATAAAACATTTTGAGAAAAGACTTCAGGCCTAAAGCCTTTTGTAAGCCATCTGAAAGCACACAAATTTGTGCAACAAAGGTGCTTTACTTTCATCTTGCAACTTCAATGACTGATAGAGTCCAAATATTCACAGATTTGTTATTTTATGCATATGTTGGGAAACACCTAGTGAGAACATTTTTACAGTAACAAAAATACTTACCCATTTCCGAGCAAGTTCCAGTAAACTTTTTCTTGTTACTCCAGGTAAAATTGTTCCATCCAATGCGGGGGTGACTAATTCGTCTTCTAAATAAATAAAAGTTAATAGACCGATCCATTAAGCTCCGCCCCATTGCAGATTGACCAATCAAAACCCTGATTGTGCAACCAAAGGTCCAAATAATAAACAAATAAAGTCTGTCATGCGTGTGCATATTCTTGGCGCGCGCGGCAGAGTTGTGCAATATGGCATTGTAGAGGATCACGTGTTCTTGCTCACACCGGCACAGTGGGCAGAGCCTAATGGATCGGTCTTTTGTTTTTAAAGAGTCTGGTTTCCTTATCACGCTACCAAGCATCAGCAGTTATTGTCCACAGGGAACACGGCTTGTTTTAGGGATTAATAAACTAAGAGCGCAAAGCATAAAAGCATGTGAGAACATAGCATGAAAGCTTGCGAGCGCAAAAACTTACAGGTACAAAATCTGCTTAAATCCATTTATCTTTGGTTTTGGTACGGGGGTGTCATTTTCTTATGAATTTGGTCTTAGTTATACAATATATAAATTTTATTTTTTTTTTCTTCTGTTGGGGGGGGGGGGGTTGAACAAAGAATTGACAAGAGCGGGATTCGAATCAACAACCTACAGAAATGTGCCAGAGGTCGTTCGTTCGTATCCCACTCCAGTTAATTCTATGTTCAACTCCAGAAGTAATTTTCCCTTATGGTTTATTTAGATAAAACATGAACAGAACAATTTTTTTTTTAATGAATTTTGGGGTGGGGTTAAAAAAAAAAAATGGATTTCCGATTTAATATTGGAGAAATCACATCCCTGTTTAACTGACCTCCTTGTTCGTTCTTCCAGTACATCATGATGTTCATGGTGCCCACCTCCGTTACGTAATGTTCATCTTCGTACAGCCAAAGTATCTGCTGACATCCCTTGTTATTGATGGCACTCACTTGTGGCATTATCGTAGGTCCATAATTACTGTAGAAGAGAAATAATCAAACAATGAGATTGTCAACTGTTGTTTTATGTTTTTTGGGGTCTGACTTTCCTCCTTCTCTAATAATAATAATACTAATTACAAGTTGTTTATATAGCAGTGACCGTCTCAGCGCTTCACATTGGTCATTGGGCCAATAGCATTCCTTAAATTTTTCCCAGGGAAGTATACAACTCGCAGTCGTAGCGCTCCCAAGGCTTTTTCAAACACAATATCAACCTACCCTCACAAGTACCCATTTATGCTCATGGGTAGAGAGAAGCAATTATAGTAATAAAGTAGCTTGCTCAAGGACACAAGTGTCACAACCGGGACCCGAACCCACACTCTGGGGTGGATTTCACAAAGGTAGTCCTAACTTAGGACTAGTCCTAGCAGGCAATGCTAAGAGATAGGACCGGTTGTAAGTTAGGATGAGTTACTGGTCCTAACTTAGGACCAGTCCTATCTCTTAACATTGCCTAGGACTAGTCCTAAGTTAGGACTACCTTTGTGAAATCCACCCCTGGTGACCTAAGCACTAGAACTTGAATTAGACGCTCTTAACGTCCATGACACCCCCCCCCCCCACAAAAAAAAAACCCAAAAAAACTCACCTTCCGAGTTTAGCGTACCCAACTCCACCTTTCCACGCTCGTACGTGTTCCGTGTCTGCGTAAAGTCTGACCGGGTTGAACGTGCCTGTTGAGAAGTAGGGACCCACTGGACCGATGATGACAAATAGTTTAGCTTGTGTCGGTGGACTGACCCCTAAAGATGGCTGAATGATTTAGAATTGAAACAAATATTATTTGTAAAAGTCAAAATCTGGACTTACCAAGGGACACCTGAGTAATAATAATAATAATAACAAGACATTTGTAAAGCGCCTAATGCAAAAGCCTCTAAGCGCATTAAAGAAACAATAAAATAAACAATTAGAGAAAGATACAAGATACAAATAGGCAATTTACAAAAAAGAAGCTTTAAACAAATGAGTTTTCAACAAGGATTTAAAACATTGTAAAGTATTAGCTTGGCGACTATGCACAGGAAGACTATTCCAAAGAAACGGTGCGGCGTAAGAAACAGATCTGTGGCCATAAAAAATGAACGAAGCTCTAGTAGCAGAAAGCAATGACTGTTGAGATGATCGTAAAGTCCGAGTAGTGGAATAATGAAAGCCTGTGCAAAGAGTGTGACTGGTTTCGTAGGCGCGCCTACTGATTACTTAGTCAATTGCTGTCAGATTTTTGGCCGATTTGACCCCAAAATTTTGATTTAAAATTCAATAGATATTTTGATGGGGGTTGAGAAAGTTACAAGCTTTCATTTGAGCCATTGCTCGAAAAAGTCCGCCAGTTATTAGTAGCAGTGAAATAAAGTGCTCAAAATTATTAATTTTTGTCATAGTTCTTGACCATGAATAGTATCGCTCAAAAATATCTATTTTTTAATGTTTGGGACCAAAAATCTGACATAGCATCTTTAACACAGTACAATGATGTTAAAACGATAAATACAATACCGTTGGACCACTACACATTCCCACTGGTGAGTTTAATTACTGGCCTGACACTTAATTCCCTGTCCTCACACCTGGGGTCAAGGGTCAAGGGTCAATTTTGAGACCTGGCAGCCATGACCTTCATGCCCCTTCAAATAATCCCCACAGACGAGTCAGATCCCCACAGACGAGTCAGATTTTCAAATGGAAGTGCCCTTACAGCATTCTCCCATAACAGTGGTCCACTGGACAAATGCTAGTTAAAATAACTAAAGGACCAGTCAAAGTTCACTGCAGGTGGTCCTGCTGGCCAGTAAAGTGTTGGACAGTATCACCGTTTCATTTTTCACGTTTCAACTTTAAAATGTGGACCAGCGAAAAAAACTGGCGGACTTGTGAAAAGACGAGCTAACTGGCCAGTTAGCTGAAAAAGTTATGGGCAAATGACTGCCTCTACAAAAAATAAAATGACCTTGCGTCCTCTCCTTGGATAAAATCGAAACAATGTGTCACATCTACAAACCTCAGTGCCTATCATCGTCGGTCGTATATACAGCGAGCTCGTTGTCGAGTGTGGTACCCAGTCACGGTCGACACGAATCAACTCCGACATACATTTCAGTAACTCATCTTTATCAAACGCCTGCAATAAACGACAAATTACAATAAATAAAACAGTTTGTAAGCGTAAAGCGTGAAAGCTTGCGAGCTCGAAAGCTTCCGAAGAGTGTGAAGCCTGCTTCAATACATTTACCTTTGGTTTTGAAACCCCTACTCTGTAATCTGGGGTGTTCTATAAAAGTATGGTTTAATCCTCATTTTCTATGAATTTGATCTTAGTTAAAAATAACTATCTCTAATGAAAAAAACTGAGAAAGATTATAACTATTTTTTTAATTTTTATATTAATTTTTTTTTTTTTTGGGGTGGGGGTTAAAAACAAATCCAGGATTTTAGGTAAAAAAAAAAAAGGGAATGACATCCCAGTGTTTATAGACCTTTATCATGTTTATCACGGTGTGGCCATCTTGATTTCACTCCATTATTCAAACTCATTGTAACCAAGCTGAGGCTGGACGAAATAATAGTCTGGTGCCACGTTTGCGCACTGAATGTTGGCATTCATTACTGTTATTGGAAACGGGGAACATGACCAAGATGGTGACAGCGTGATAAAGGTTGACTACTCACGGGTAACGCACACCTGGCCGCTGATATTGACATTCTATCCATGTTAGAGTAGGGTCGGAAAAGTCGTATCGTATCGTCCACTCCGCGGTACGCTTTCATGCCTTCAAATAACTGCAATCATACAGAACGGTCAAAAACAAACTTGAGTGAATGTCAAGAAAAAAAAACCACAAGGAAAAGTGACTTGGAAATTTAAATAAGGGAATCACTGTGTGGTGAAGAGGTTTTCAACTAGTGGTTTAATCCTAACGAGGCCTGGTTCTTGAAAGTTTTACCGAGACGGAGGCAACTTCAAGGTGTGGGCTACAATTATTTTTTCCAGAGGCCATTGCCACCTATTCCTAGGGCTGAAACGGAGTTACCCCTTTTACAGTCCATACGGATGTAGGCTTGGGTATCATCAATCCGAAGCCTGGCCGGTAGAGCAGAAAACACTACCTCCGCAATTTTACGTAGCAAGTGTCACGATCGGGATTCGAACCAACACTCTGCTGATCAAACACCAGAGCTTGAATCCAGTGCTCTTAACCGCTCGCCAATGACACCCCAAATTAAACATGAGTAGTTTTGTTTCTCTGCTCACGGGCTAGTTTGACTTCCCAAAAATTTGATATAATTTGCCAACTCTGGTTAGAAATAAAACCTCCTTACACTGCCTTACCTCAATGGCATAATGCAACGATGATGATGCAGGATGAATAGACAAGTTGCCAAATGGGATTATCGTCGGGGCCGTCCATCCGCCATCTTTGGTCCAATCAACCACCAACATGTGATCCGTAAACTCCTTGCCAAAGACCAGGTTATTGGGATCGGGTTTCTGTTTGAGCTCGGTGGAAAGTTGTATTTGTAAGTCACTCGCCTAAAAGAGAAATAAACATTGATAACAAAATCAATTTTTAAAAACTGTAAAAAAGGAGGAATATAAGAAGAGGAGCCAACCAAACAGCAATACACCTCTTGTTACAGGCACTGGATAAATATTAAACTTGCGGGTCCAACCATAATTTACACATGGTTGTACCCCGTAAGTTTACTATTTATAGTGTTTTCCCTAATGCAAACAAAATTAGTAAGATAAAGAAAAGTTCAATGTACATTGAATATAATGATGTACACTAATACTGCGTACCTTAAAACTTGCAAGACTCCGCCTGGTCATGTGACTTATCCATGGTTGTTGAGCAACCTACAATGAGAAAAATTAATTGGGTGTCATCTATTTGAACTCCACTTGGCTTCACAGAGAAAATGAAGACAGTCAGAGTATGCTGACTGAAACATCCAGTTGTTACACAGTCCAAGTCACTCACGTGCTAATGGCTGCAACAGTCATCAGAACGTGGAGGAACAACACCAGAGTGTGGGTTCGACTCCTGGGCTTGACATTTTGATTTGGCAAGACATACTATGCTTCTCATAAAGTGCTTTTCACTGCCAGGAAACACTTTTATTAACAAAAACCAATGTAATGTTGCTTTAATGGCCACATGTTTGGATCCTAGCAGAGTCTCAAAATAAAAGTCAACAAGGGTTCTGAAGCTTTTATTGTATCAGTGTCATTGCCGAGTGGTTAAGAGCATCAAATTCAAGTTCTGGTGCTGATTCACCGGAGTGTGGGTTCGAATCCTGGTCGTGACACATGTGTCCTTGAGCAAGAGGCTTTACTATAATTGCTTCTCTTCACCCAGCATGCTGGCATGCCCAGGGGTATAAATGGGTACCTGCGAGTAGGTTGATATTGTGTATGAAAAAGCCACAAGCGCCTTACAGGCAGCTCAGGGCTGTATACTCCCTAGGGAGTTGAGAAAGATTACAGGGATGTTATTGGCCCTATGACCAGGGCACTAATGTAAAGAGCATTGATACGGTCATTGTGAAATGCCCTATAAGAATTTGTTATTATTATTGTAATATTCTTAGTTGGGTTTGGGTCCTTCTTCCTCACGTATGTGCGGAGTAGTAGTAGTAAGTTAATCGGGAGGGCTTGAACTTGAAATTGACGTTGAATAAATAAAGTTCGCCACAGAACAAACAAATGACAAGTTGAACTCGAAAGTAAGTTGATGTCACGATAAATGATTTTATTAAGAGTTCTCTTCTCGAACCCTCCTGTTCTCCAGTCTAGCTCAAACTAAACTCTTCCTTTTACATTCCTTTTCTTTATTCCAAACCTTGTTATTAATTATCTTCTAAATCACAATATTCTTAATTCGCGCTTAGTAATTAGCTCACGCTTTGCAGTTGGTTTAGGATAGATCACTACATTATTATTATTATTATTATTATTAATCTTGCTTGCCTTGAATTTTGCTTTCCAAAAAAAACTCTAAGGTCGGGTCGTTACCTCGAAAATTTCAAAAGTGCGCTTTTTATTGTCTTGCCACGATAATTTATCTCAGAAAAACAAAAACCTGGATGGCCACTCCAAGCTTCCATAAATAGTTGTTAAATGACTGAGCAATGTACACGCCTCCATTTTCAACCAATCAAAATCCTACTTTGTGTGGGCTGGTCTCGAACCACACAAACACAACCCAGCCCCAAATCTCAAAGGTCATTTTGATAAAATATCAACAGAGATAATTTTTGAGATCATTCATAATTTCTGGCAATGGTCATGGAAATGACAAAAGAACCAAAAGTAAACACACACCCACAGCAAACCCACCGAACTAACCAATGAGTTCACATTCTGTTGTCACTTGATCTAAGGGTCGAAGGTCAAGCATCACCAGCAGTGGAAAAGTACAGAGTCTGTTGATATGTGTTACACACATCATGTGTGTGGTGCGTTCATGCATTGTCATCTATTTTTTTTGAGAATATCTGGTTTAAAACATGTAGTTTCACTGGGGAAAAACGCATGAATTGAATTTACAATACAAGCAGGTAACTGCAGTGCAGGCAGTGGCCTTGCCTCCATTGCCCTGGTTATGCATTGGTGCCCCTTCAAATTAATGCTTTCAGTTTTACACACATCACATGTGTATGCATTTGTCATACTATTTTGTTTTAGAAACAATGTATAAAAATGACTGGAATGGTTTGCCCTGGTCTTGGCCTTGGTGCCCCTTTACTTCAAGTATTTTCCATAGTAGACTTTTTTAAAAAGACTTTCGCAATGGAGCCCGCAGCCTTTTTCACAAAGCGCTAGGATTAATCCTATCTTGAGTTAGGACGAGTAACCCGTCCTAACTTAGGATGGGTTCAATGTGTTCTACGTCTTCTGATAGGGAACTTAGCTCGGCCTACATCCTAAGATCAATCCTAAGTTAGGAAGAGTTTGGTGAAATTGCTGGCTGTAGACTATAAAAAGGCTTTGCCCGCTCGATAGACAGGATGAAAAAGTTTTTCCATTGGACGCTGAGGCTGGCGTCTGCTTTTTAAAACCGTGTCACACATTAATTTCAAGCATAAACAAGCTTGTCCAAGAATTTTTATTTTGTTTCAATAATTAAAAACTAATTTGTGAACAATTATTATAAATAAAAGCTACATGTAAGACTTGAACAAAATATGTAATTTAATTGTTCACATTTCTTCATAATCATCATATATTCATAGATTTAATTTAAAACAAACAATTGATTTCAGTGTTTTCTCGTTCTGGTACAATGTACATACACTGCAAGACTTGCAGTTTAATTTAGAGGAAATTCCAAGCTACACTACAGTTGCAATAATCGTAACCTTCCATCCTCTCCTAGTCCCGATGTGGGACCTTCTTCCTGATTGTATCATACCGTACCACCACATTTTCAATCATATTTACAATAGAGGAATATCTCATTTCATGATTTATGAAAGACACTGTTTTATTTTATACAAATGAAAAAGTCGTGGCAGGATACGAAAACATTTCTGGATGGAATGTAACGATTAAATCACAACCAAATAAAAACTTGGCCCTATTTTTATTTATCATTTTTATGTTATTTATGGGTGCTACTGCTAGGCTAGGCTATTCTAATCTTTAAGTTTATCAAACGTTATTACAATTAACAATAGATTTAATAATCCAAATAATTCGCCAATAAATCTTTTATATCTTAACGATACTCAAAGCATGAAAGTAAAATTCAGAAATGATTCCAGAAAAGCAAACCAACATTTTTAATTCGTGTGTGATTACCGATTGAACTGAAAAACTAACAAATTTACAAGTAAACTTTCTCTCTCTGCGACCTCCAATCAACTATTTTTTTAGCGAGAAAAAACCTAAACACAGAGTCACAGACAGGTAGAGGACAAACTTACCCGACGTCCCTGTTTGTGTGAAACTTGACACAGAACCTTGAAAACACCTGCCATATTTCCTGACGATTTTTTTGCAAAAACAATGTTGTTTTTTGTTCACAAATGAGGGTGAAAACAGAAGATTTTCAGGTAGACTTTCGACCGAACTCTACCGAAGCTAAACGCTGACCATCACATATCGATTCTTGCATAAAAAATATAGACCCACATTGCACGTGCGAGGTCGGGGGGTCGATGTAATGTGTAATCGAGGTTGCTCGCAGTGTATAAAACTAAACATGAAAAGCAAGTCCTTTGATCAGACTAGTCCGCTCAATGACTTGATTAGACTAGCCACGTTTTTTTTCGGATGCAGTCGTTGATGGCGCTATAACACAATAACAGAGGTGTCTTGTGGTTGGGGTTGGGGTGGGGGGGTGTGATCCCAGATTGGCCAATGTTTACTCTTAGCTTGTATACTTTTAAACTTTTTATTGGGAACCAGGTTTGATAAATGCGTTTGTTTATAAGCCAACATTAATGCAGTGCAGCGATGATTTTTGAAGCAGGTTATTCCCTGCACCGTCCCCCAAACCCAAACCCCCATGTCCCCTGGTCTTGGCCCTGGTGCCCCTTCAAAATTGTCCCATTCACTTTGATGGAAGTGCCCTTTGCAAAATGAAAATGGCCTTGCCCTTTGAAAGATGAAACTCCAAGCCTGCGCATGCGCGGAGCATGACAAAATAACTCAGTAGTAAAAGTCAAAAATGTAAAATTTAAAATATCCTTGTTTATTTTAATTTAATTTAAAATTGCTGATGAAATGGGAAAAAATCTTGCAATATTGACAGTTCACTCTCGTCTTAAAGACACTGGACACCATTGGCAGTTGTCAAAGACTAGTCTTCTCACTTGGTGTATCTCAACATTATGCATAAATTAACAAATCTGTGAAAATTTGAGCTCAATTGGTCAAGAAATTGCAAGATAACTATTAAAATAACAAACACCCTTGACACTGTCACATGAAGTTGTGTGCTTTCAGATGCTTGATTTCGAGACCTCAACATCTAAGTCCGAGGTCACGAAATCAAATTCGTGGGAAATTACTTCTTTCTCAAAAACTACATTACTTCAGAGGGAGCTGTTCCTCACAATGTTTTTACTATCAACCTCTCCCCGTTACTCGTTACCAAGTAAGGTTTTATGCTAATCATTATTTTGAGTAATTACCAATAGTGTCCACTGCAGCTCTATGTAATTGGTTCTGCTTATATAAAGAGTATATTCTGAAGTCCCAATTCTCATTTCTGCTTTGTGTGGTTTTTTTTTGCCTTGCTGTCCTCTTATAAAAACATTCCTGTCACAAAAGAGGTCATTTGGTCACTGGCCCAATGATTATATAACAAGAGTTGACTGTACGTATGACAAAATGACAGTGACATGTCATCAATGATCCGTTTCTGTATTTTAAAATGTCATGCACCCCTCTAGCCAAAGCCAAGTTCTCTGAAATTCTTTTAAAGAGGTCATTTGGGTAGCCACAGCGATTGGTTTTAACGAGAGTTGACTGTGCATGAATACGACAAAATGACAGTGACATGTCATGGCAACGACAAAATAAACCATGAATTGTTTCTGTATTTCAAAATGTCATTCACCTCTCATAGTCACAACCACTGACAAGTTCTCTACAAAAACCGTGTTTCAATCTGTACAAAGAGTTATTTTTGGCAGTCCTAGCGACCATGTTAAAACGAGAGTTGATATGACAAATGAATGGCAGTGACATTTCAGGACAAAATTTAATCAATGATCCGTTTCTGTATTTAACAATGTCATGCACCTCTCGAGCCACTGACCAGCTCTCAAAATTCTTGTACCAGTAATACCATGTTAATTTGGGCAGCCCCAGCAACTGTCTTACAACGAGAGTTGAAATGACAAAATGACAGTGACACGCCATGGCATTGACAAAATTTTTCATGATCCGTTTTCTGTGTTTAAAAATGTCATGCACCTCTCTAGCCACTGACAAGTTCTCTCCATTCCGGGAGATGGATAAAATTCTTGAAGCGTCCGACACACCTTAAAGAGCCCCTTGTACCGTTCCTTGACGTCAAACTTCAAGAAGCGTTGAAGCTTACGGAGACAGATTGGGCAGAGGAAAAAGGGCTGGCTCAGTGCCTGGGAGATCGACTTGCTCTCGTTCATGGAACACTCGAAGAACACGCAATGATTGAGACCAAAGAGATGAGAAGTTTCATGAGTTGCTACCTGTAATTTGGAGAAAAAAACAAGTGGATTCAAGTTTAGGCCTATTACATTAATTAATGTAAAAGTTACGTACATCATGTGCAAGATTTGTTTGCAACAAGGACGACTATTTAGAATTATGTTCAATAAAAATTCATGAATTAATAAGAAAATTGTTTCCATAATAATGGAGATTTTTAAAATTATTTTGTTCATCAGCAGAATATCGAAAGATCTGTTTTTTTTCAGGGAACTTTCTGCAGATTCAGGGAGAATTGACAGCTCTTGTTCGAATTTATCACATGGGGTTCTGCTAACTAAACATGTTGGTACTCCATCTTGCCTGCGGTATACAAATTTCAAAATAACATTTTTTTTTTTTTTTTGTGAGATTGCATCGTTTGAAATACATAGTTTAAACTGACGGCAAAACCTGGTTCATACTTCCTGCGAATGCGAAATGAATTTTTGACGTAACAAAATACGCAAAGAATATTTCACAACAGTTGAACTGCATTCAAATCATTCGAAACATTCACTGCAAAAACAACCATGTCACATCAAACTTCGCAGGCAGTATAAACCGGGCTTCTTTAGGCCTACAGTATGTTTTGAATAATGAATTTCAGTCGTTGTTGTACTTGTAGTGTAACTGTTTGTGAAGATTATTGTAAAGTGCGTCGCAAAAATCCTCACAACAAATTTACCCGCAGTAATTTCCATAAAAGATCTCCGTCCACTCTAACAGATGAAGCCTCGTCTTCTTCGACATCACCATCGATGCCATGGACCGTTTCCAAATCTTCGTTAACCTTGTAGCTTAAAGGTTCGTACCGACCGAAACTGAGTACGGCGCAACGATGCACAAACGACGCCTCTCCTAAAACAAAGTTAAGTTCTTCGGTCGGATACAGATCCGTCCACGTCCAACCAAGTATGAAGTCTCTTTTCAGTGTACCAGTTAAAGAGTGTAGCTGCGAATACAAGTCCGACACAAGAAATTGCTTTTTCTTTGTTTTCTTGTGGTACCGGCTGACGAGATTGCTGTCGTCTGTATTTATATCATGCAGATTTTCCAATCTGACGTCTAAACCCGGGAAATAAGTTTGCAGAAAATGTACCAAGAATTCGATCAAGTCGAAACCAGGAACTCTAAAATTTGTCGTGACAGCGTCAGGGAAGTTTTCAAGAGGCCAAAAGTGGAGGGTTTTTGGCTTATCAAGAAGGTTTGCTCTGCTGAAAAGTCCCATGCTTAACTCCAATGATGCCTTCCACATTTTATAGGTCTGGCGTCCCATCTTAGGCACTGGTGATTTATGTTGAAATAGCTTCCCACGGGATCCAGTGTCTTCACATCCGCCATCATCTTCATTATCACTTGTTGTTGAAGTTGAGCTTGAATTTGAAAGACAATCGGCCGCAATCCTGAGCAGTTTTTGAGTTGGTTCGTCAAATTTACCCAAGTCATACACAAGATATCTGATATCTTTACGACGTCTACCCTCTGGTGTATTGGAGCATAACAACGACAATGACATAGCTAATTAATTGTTCGGTACCGAACTAATTAATTAATCACAATTCACAACACGAACTGCACGGACGACGCACACCCACTTTCTCACCACAACAAACTAGACGTCCAACTAGTAACACAAACAATGCTTATAAATGCTGCCACCAATCGGCCACAAAGTGCAAGTCTATTAATTGTGTAGCTTTTTTTTTAAAGGAATAGAAAGGTGCACCCAATAGCGTTCCCAGTGCCAATAATGCTTAATATTCAAAAATATACTGCGACAAATACTTGGAAGTCTCACAGCTTTTTACAAAGGGACAGTTACTCATAAGCTTTTGAACTCTGGAACATTTTAAAATCCTCTGCCCAATAGTTTAATAATAAGTGAGTCCCCGGGCCCGTTCCAAGCCAAAAGGGGCAGCACCCCTATCGTATCTGAGTGTCGTTTTCCCCAAACATCCGAGAATCAATCTTGAACCCACAACTCTCGGCAATAACTTTTCAGGGGCCTTTGTCATCCAAAATACATCAAGTTGAAAGTCAACAACCCCCAGGTCCGAATTGGGCACATTTTGTTTTACACTCGGGGGCTTTAGCTCTCAAATCTGTTTTCTCCTTATTTTTTTTGTGGGCTGGATGGGGGGGGGGGGGGGGTGGCATCCATAATGCCCGCGATGTGTTGCCCGCATTTACAACTTGTTCAAAATCTAATCGCGCCCTTATTTGTTTGTATTTGATAGTTACTGCTATCCATGGAACCGGTCAGGGCATGTGAATGTGCCCCTCCAGTTTTAGGCTGAAGTGGAGGGAGAAACAGGGAGAAGTTTTAGGCTGATCGTGGAGAAAGGGAAAGCCCCAAAATACTAACACTAAGTCAATGCATTCATAAAACCATCTCAACTTAGTATGCAGCACCAGCGGCCATACGCCACCACTTTTTGTTCATAACAAAAAAAATGTTTCCTAAAATGGGGATTTATAAGTTAATCCAAAGGACCGAAGTAGGAACCAATCCATTATTTATGATTTAAAAACAACTCAAAAGCACTTAAAGTTCAAATCTAAAAGATTTATTTTTTAATCTAAAAATGAATTGGTCCCTACATAAAAAATCCTTTGGATTAATTTTTTAATCCCTCCCATTTAAGAGTATAGGTGTTCAGTTTTGCATTCAGAGCTTTACGTGCCGGTAATAATAATAGTCTCCCCTCCGAGCAACTTTGTTCTGTGTGTGTTTCCCGGTTGCAAACAAACCAAAACCTAAATACTTATGAAAAAGCCCTTTTATACAGTTGTCAAACGGTCTTGATGTTCTACCATAGACCATTCCATTTATTTAAATAGGGGGGGATTTTCAATCCCAAATTATTGTTATTTTGTTTAGCACATCCATCACAATTCGCATAAGACCCAGTACAAAATCTACCACAACACACACACACCCACACACTCCTACAGTCACATAGAGCTGTAATGCGACGAACTTTTCAGAGGACCAGCGGGACAGTTACAATTTTCATTTATTATAGAAACCACGTCAAAGCATATGGCCAGCCATAGTTTCTGATCTTTGTTGAATTGATTGGCCAGCAAGGTCACCGGTGCAAAGGTAGATGTATAATATACTTCAGGGCTTTCGCCGTGGCAGTTTACCGTTGCGTTGATTACCGATAAGGCGTAACTTCACAGGGTGCAGGTAGTGGCGTATAAACTATAAAGCTCTACCCAAGTTTCTTCTACTACTTCTAGCAAGTATGGCGTCGTCCAACTTATCGAAGAGAATTCAAGCAATGCTCAAATACGAGGACAAACTCATCATGCCGCCGAGTGGGGGTGTTCTGAGCGCCGATGAGTTCGACTGCTCCAGTAATAAAGACGTAAGTGTTTCGCTTCAACCATACAGCTAGTTAACCCATAGAGCTAGGTTTTGGGTGTCCGTACCTCAACTACCTGTTATTATCATGGATGTTATTATGCACATCCAATGCATTAATACTCCATGCAAGGTGCATGATTGTAGAACTACTTCGTAGTCTGGTTTCCCAACAATTCCAGCGTGCTGGTCTGGATGGTTCCGGTTGACTACACGATCAAAAATGCACAAGGCTGTATGGAACGCCAAAGAGCCAAATAATCCGATCAACACATCGATCGGTCTTTTGCACCGATCGAATTTCTTCCATCAATAGGTGGGTACTTTACGTCGATCGATTGGTCTTTTGCATCAATGGATCGGTTCTTTGATCGATTGGCGGCTACAGCTACAGTTGTAGCTAAGGGTATTGCTGTAGTATAATGACCGCATGATTGACGCATGATGACGCATGCCTGACGCGGAAATCGAGCCGTATATAGCTGTAACTGCAAGTTCGGACACGGCCGTAAGGTGGTTTCAGGTACTTAAATTCGGATAATGACAATAATGTAAAATTACCGCCAATCTTATTTTTGTGCATTTTTTTACAGGGTGTAACTTAAAGTTTAAATCTAAAAGATTTATATTTTAATCTAAAAATGAATTGGTCCCGACATAAAAATCCTTTGGATTAACTTTTTAATCCCTCCCATTTTAGAGTATAGGTGTTCAGTTTTGCATTTATAGCTTTACGTGCAGGTAATAATAATAGTCTCCCCTCCGAGCAACTTTGTTCTGTGTGTGTTTCCCGGTTGAAAAAAAACCCAAAGTACTTATGAAAAGGCCCTTTTTATACAGTTGTCAAACGGTCTTGATGTTCTACCATAGACCATTCCATTTATTTAAATAGGGGGGATTTTCAATCCCAAATTATTGTTATTTTGTTTAGCACATCCATCACAATTCGCATAAGACCCAGTACAAAATCTACCACACACACACACCATGGAGGACCTCCATGGAGGACCTCCATGCACACACACACTCCCACAGTCACACAGACAGCTGTAATGCGACGAACTTTTCAGAGGACCAGCGGGACAGTTACAATTTTCATTTATTATAGAAACCACGTCAAAGCATATGTGATGGCCATCCATAGTTTCTGATCTTTGTTGAATTGATTGGCCAGCAAGGTCACGTGCAAAGGTAGATGTAGATATACTTCAGGGCTTTCGCCGGGGCAGTTTACCGTTGCGTTGATTACCGATCAGGCGTAACTTCACAGGGTGCAGTAGTGGCGCGTATAAACTATAAAGCTCTACTCAAGTTTCTTCTACTACTTCTAGCAAATATGGCGTCGTCCAACTTATCGAAGAGTATTCAAGCAATGCTCAAATACGAGGACAATCTAATTATGTCGCCGAGTGGGGGTGTTCTGAGCGCCGAGGAGTTCGACTGCTCCAGTAAAACAGACGTAAGAGTTTCGCTTTAACCATAGGGCTAGTTAACCCATAGAGCTAAGTTTTGGGTGTCCGTATCTTTTATAGAGTGGTTCGTACCTCAACTACCTGTTATGCACATCCCATGGTGCATTAATACTCCATGCAAGGTGAATGATTGTAGAACTACTTCGTAGTCTGGTTTCCCTACAATTCCAGCGTGCTGCATGGTCTGCTGGCCATCACCTGACCTGCATGGATGGTTGACTAGCTGCACGATCAAAAGTGCACACGGCTGTAAGGAACGCCAAAGATGCAAATAATCCGATCAACACATCGATTATGGCGTGTCAAACGTTGCAATATTCGATAATGTACAATATATGTGCGATGTTTCTCATAATACGCGATAATTGTCACATGTGCGATATTCATTTGATGTATGCAATAAATGTAATATATATGTGCGATAATTTGCAATATATGTGCGATAATTTGCAATATATATGCGATAATTGTTAATATATGTTTGATAATTTTGTAGTATATTATATGCGATCATCATCATTTATTTTGTATGCGATGTTTTGTGACGATATACATATGCGATAATTTAATATACATGTGCGATGTTCGTTCTTATATATGTGCGAAAACGGAATTGTGGGATATGGTATGGCTTCCTGTACACTTGATCCCCGTATCCGTAATGTTTTGGATCGGGCCAGACTATACTGTGGACGGTATAGTATGGTTCCTATGGTTCAATGAGATGGGCGTAGGGTTTATGGGTTTAACTGATGGTCAGGGTACGAGACTCGAGCCGCGTATTTCCGAAATAGCAAGCCGCGTATTATTGGAAAATAGAATACAGTACAGGGTGGTGACAAAAGTTGCGTTTTGCTCATGAAGATCTGTTTTATTCGAATGAATTCTAATACATGTATTAGCACAACTTAGAAATTGTTAATTGATAATGTGTCAATTTCATAGCTTTACATGATTGGAAATATCAGACAGACCAGTAGCAGTAGGCTATCTTTGGGTGAAATGTTATCCCAAGATTTTCTAGTTTGCAAATTACTACAGTACCAAAATTCCGCCTGCAATTAATATCCAACGGTCTTTTGAAGACACCTCCGTTTGCAACGCTTAGCCTCCAGAGTTCGTCTCCAGCTAATGGCCGTAAGTTCACTGTCTTAACACGATAAGAGCCTACATGTTCAAGAAAGAGATTGTTTTCTCTTAACCACCAAGTAGAAATGTGGAATTTACAATTTGCTCAGTGCTTCGTTTTTTTTTTAACTCTGTATTTATAATTGAATCTGAGGTTGATGGTTTAAGCAAACTGATTTAACGTAATATTTTGTGGCAGAAGTTAAGATTATATGTACATGTATATTGGCATAGTTTTGAGTATTATTTCATATGCTTTTTACCCGGTCTCTACGGCCATCTAATAGATTGCCGCAGAGACCGGGTAACAGTCTGCGAGACAACCCGATGAAGTACACCGGCAAGAGAACCGGGTGCGTGTTAAGAGAGAGCATTTAGAGTGGCAACCCATGTTGACCGGGCAGTCTGGAAAACCTTTTCTTGGCCCCTTAATACGGAAGGGTACCCGTAGCAAGATTTTTCAATGAGAGAAACCTCCAGGATATAGAGGAAAGTTAATATAACTGGCGGAACATTGATATAATTGTATCTACAGAGTTGAGTGAACAAACACTCAAGCGAAGGAAACATTAATTTGAATATTAATTCAACGTAATTTTAACAGCTGACTTGAGGTTTGGATTGAAGTCAAAACGATACAAAAAGATAATAAAGTGTATGGACAAATAGTATTTCATGCAAGCCAGTGTTTAAATGGTAGAACAGTTAAAGTTAGTAAATTACCGAGCTATATCTGAAACACTCATGATTGATCATCTTTAATTGTTGTCAATAAAATTTAAAAGTTGTTGTGCTGTAAAAATTCAACTGTGTCTTGTTTGCAAAATCATTTTTCATATTTTTGGAATTTTAGTCACCACATTTATAGTTATGTCAGCCGCGAGCAAAAGGTGGTGACACCCTTCGTTAAGACAAACATTTTCTTTTTATTGCAGAATCAATAATAGTTGACCAATTTAGCCAGCTCAAAATTTGATACGTCCAGTCTATCTTCCTTCAAGATTCTGGAATAAGAAAGCAACTTTTTGTCTTAACGAAGGGTACAAATTCTTTTCAAATCTTGTTTAAGTCCACCGCCTATGTAATTCGGCGGATGGTACATTGACAATGGCGTCAGAATAACTGTGGTGAATTAACCACTAATTAGTGAACCAAATTTAGCCAGCTCAAAAATTTGTTACGCCCACTATTTTAGTCTTGAAAGTTCTGTATTACAAATTAAATGTTTTGTTTTAACGAAGGGTATAAATTCTTTTCAAGTTATGGTTTTGTATTTAAACAGTGATGATTTTTTGACATATTAAACAATTCCCCAAAAACACAAAAAAAAGAAAGATTTTTGCCTTTTTGTTTGTGGGGCATTTTTTTACGTTTTGTTAAGAGAAAACAATCTCTTCCTTGAACATGTAGGCTCTTATCAAAGACAGTGAACTTACGGTCGTTGTAGCTGGAGACGAATTCTGGATGCTAAATATTTCACCCAATTCACCCAAAGATAGCCTATTGCTACTGGTCTATCTGATATTTTCTATCATGTAAAGCTATGAAATTGGCATATTATCAATTAACAATTTCTAAGTTATGCTAATATTTCAGAATTCATTCAAATAAAACAGATCTTCACGAGCAAAATGCAATATTTTGTCACCTCCCTGTACTGTATGTGTTCTATTTTCCAATAATACGCGGCTGGCTGTTTCGGAAATACGCGGCTCGAGTCTCGTACCCTGACCATCAGTTAAACTCTACGCACATCTCATTGAACCATAGGAACCATACTATACCTTTCACAATTATAGTCTGGCCCGATCTAAAACATTACGGATACGGGGATCAAGTGGACAGGAAGCCATACTATATCCCACAATTCCGTTTTCACACATAATAAGAACGAACATCGCACATGTATATTAAATTATCGCATATGTATATCGTCACAAAACATCGCATACAAATGATCGTATAATATACTACAAAATTATCAAACAAATTATATTAAAAATTATTGCATATATATAGGAATTTATCGCACATATATTACAATTTATCGCACATATATTACAATTTATTGCATATAAATTATATTTATTGCATACATAAAACGAATATCGCACATATGTGACAATTATCGCATAGAAACATCGCACATACATTGTACATTATCGAATAATGCAACGTTTGACACGCCATAATCGATCGGTCTTTTGCACCGATCGATTTTCTTCCATCAATAGGTGGGTATTTACGTCAATCGACTGGTCTTTTGCATCAATGGATCGGTTCTTTGATCGATTGGCGGCTACAGCTACAGTTGTAGCTAAGGGTATTGCTGTAGTATAATGACCGCATGATTGACGCATGATGACGCATGCCTGACGCGGAAATCGAGCCGTATATATATAGCTGTAACTGCAAGTTCGGACACGGCCGTAAGGTGGTTTCAGGTACTTAAATTCGGATAATGACAATAATGTAAAATTACCCCCAATCTTATTTTTGTACATTTTTTTACAGGGTGTAATAAACATGAGCATATCTGAAAACAGATTGGTTTTCGATTTACTTCGAGAAAAGGTAAGCGTGTTAATTGAGATGTTATTACAATTGCCAATCAGTTACAATTCTGACAATGAGGGCGTGCCAATATCGACGCCATGTGAACCCTTATTTAAAGGCATGATCATAGAGTGTTTTTGCCAAGGGTAATGCCGATTTATAATGCAAACAATCAAGAAAGATTCAACTAAAGTCAAATGTTAAAGTTTCAGCTGAGTAGTGGGTGCGTTCGTTTAGCTTCCCCGGTCGACCCCGGTGTGCGTCGTTTTTTTTCCAGGACGAGGGTGTGCAGATAATTACCCACGTTTGTACTGGAAAAAAACCCATCACACACCGGGGTCGAACCCAGGGAAGCTAAACGAACGCACCCACAGTGTCTGCTTGCCGAGAAAACATCAAACAACTGTCAGTGTATTTCCACAAGAAATGTTTTTGCCAGAATTTGACATTTTATGAAAAGCAAGAACAAAGATAAGCTTCTTTTGCCATAAAAAAAAGGGATGAAAGTCACTCTTTCAGAGAGTGTAAAAGAGTCCATTTACAAGACAGTCATGTTATATAATATGCTTTTGGAACTTTGAAATAAAAAATAAATAATATATTAAGCCCTCAATTTCCCTGAAATTATCTTATGAAAAGAAACTAAAGTTTTCGAGTGGGGCTGTTTTGTCATGAAAGGGCTGAGCTGCCACTTGACCTCTTTGGTCGTACACTTGTGTTTGAAACAAGGGATTTCTATATCAGAAGTAACAATCACATAAGCCCTACAGGTGTGGACGCTGCAAACAGCATAATGATACTCCACAGGTGCAATGCCTTAAAGGCAGTGGACATTGGTAATTACTCAAAATAATTATCAGCATAAAACCTTACTTGGTAACGAGTAATGGGGAGAGGTTGATGGTATAAAACATTGTGAGAAACAGCTCCCTCTGAAGTGGAGTAGTTTTCGAGAAAGAAGTCATTTTTCACGAATTTGATTTCGAGACCTCAAGTTTAGAATTTGAGGTCTCGAAATCAAGCATCAGAAAGCACACACATTCGTGAAGGTTTTTTCTTCTTTCATTGTTATCTCGCAAATTCGACGACCGATTGAGCTCAAATTTTCACAGGTTTGTTATTTTATGCATGTTATGTTGAGATACACCAACTGTGAAGACTCGTCTTTGAGAATTACCAATAGTGTCCACTGTTTTTAAATCCAATGATAACTTCTTTCTTTGTCTATTTTAATACTCATCAGATGCAGAAATGCACGGTGCAACCAGAGACTTGGGCCGATGACATGTTTATGTATTCCGAACTTGGAGGTGTTCCAGAGCTCAAAGAAGCCATCGCAAAATACCTGAGAGTTACAACAAGAGCTGTTATGCCGGTCGATCCAACAAAAGTACGGCTGCCTGAGCCATTTAAAAACATATTTTTTTTGATGTTGTTGTTGACATATTTGCTTCAAATGTAAAGCTTCGTTTTGCTATTATACCTTGGTCCTAACAAAACAAATTTTTTTTAATGTCAAATAATTAATATCTTAATCAGTATTATTACTGTTTTGTCATTTGACTTTTGATTTTCTAACCAGATGGCGGTTTTGAACGGCGCTGACTCGGGATTAGAGGCCTTCGGGCATATCATCTGCGACGCTGGAGGTAAACTTTGTCGACAGTCTGAGATTTTAAGAGATTATAACGAAATGCATACCAGACATCATTTGCATTTTTGTAAAAGACCGTATGCTCATGACGTCATTTCAGTAGGGCGCCCTCACTATATAGGTCAAAAGGAGTTTGTCCATCGTCACTGGGTGCGTTCGATTATCTTCCCCGGGTCGACCCCGGTGTGTGGCGTTTTCTTTTTCCAGGACGAACGTGTGCAGATAATAATCCACGTTCGTCCTGGAAAAAAAACCCGCCACACACCGGGGTCGACCCAGGGAAGCTAAACGAACGCACCCATTGTTTTACCTCTAAGATGGCGGCTGTATGACGTCAATGTATAATTTCTATTTGGGGATGGTTGATTAGGGGGGGACGGGGAGGGGGGGGGGGCATGACCCGGCCTGTTACCAAAATGTATTATTTGTATTTCCTCAGAGGCCGTACTTGTACCTGCTCCATATTACTACGGCATCCACAGATCTCTCAAAGTACGATTTGATGTCGACGTTTTCCCGATACCCCTTTCTAGCGAGGTAAGTTTTCATCCGTCGCATCGCAAAACCCTATTTTCATAATTCCGTGTGACATTGTTGTTTAAGTTTTGACAACAGTCTTGGGGGATGACGCTTTTCTTGCGCCCGCAACAAACCGTCGGCAAATTAGCGCAGACATACGCACGGGTCACAACAACTGAGAAATCGTGCGCCCTGTGATTGGTTCCCGACCGTCGAGGTCAGGTCGTACAAGTTTAGATGTTCTACTCTTGCGACTGTTAATTTTTTTCTAGCGGCGACAGTTTCAGATTTTCCTAAAATCATCGCAGTTACGCTCAGGTCGTAAACAATCGCCAACTGAAAAGTTCCCGGTGGTCTTAGCTCAGGCGCAGTGTCATCCTGAAAAGTCAGTCGCCGACTGTTTTTTGTTGACGCAAGGTCGGCCTGAGGCCGGTGTCGCATAAAATTATGTCCTCTATGCAATACTATCCGGAGGACAATATTGCATATAATAATGTCCGCCGGACGGTTTTGCATATGCAATCGTGTCCGCCCGGACGCTGCTGCATAATGCAATTGTGTCTGCCCGGACACATTTGCATATGCAGTTGTGTCCGCCCCGTGCAAAACCGTCCTTGCAGTAAATTTAACGCCCTTGGTCGACGGAACACGTTCGCCATTTTTTTACAAGCTAAGTGCATGTCATGAATGACATGGGAAGTGTTCGGCCGTTGGGGATTCGCTGCAATCATAAAATACATGAACGTAGGTTCAGTGCATGCTTGCACGCTCGCTTACGCGCTAACATACATGTACAGTCATGTACATGTCCACCGGACACGATTGCATATGCAAAAGTGTCCGGAGCGGACATGGCGGACACAACTGCATCTGACACTGGCTTTAAATGTTGAATCTGTGGTTTGTAAGGGTTTTGAAATAAGGAAGTCCTCGCTTCTCTTTCTTCGTGTTGGAGACGTCGCTTTAAGGCCCAGGGGTGGATTTCACAAAGGTAGTCCTAACTTAGGACTAGTCCTAAGTACTGCTAAGAGATAGGATCAGTCCTAAGTTAGGATGAGTTACTGGTCCTAACTTAGGGCTGGTCCTATCTCTTAGCATTGCCTAGGACTAGTCCTAAGTTAGGACTACCTTTGTGAAATCCACCCCTGGACACATTTTATAATTGTCAAAGCAAAGACCAGTATTCTCAGTCGGTGTATCCCAACATAGTGCATAAAATAACACACATGTGAAAACTTGGGCCTCAATTATTGGTCGTCGAATTTGTAGAACAGAATTGAGGAACAAAGATAAGTCTTTGACTCACAGGGGCTGGCCCCAGGTAAACGACGTCACTACGAGAGTGGTGAGTGGTCGTTCGTTTAGCTCTTGTCAGGGGCTCACCCGAGTGAGCACCGCGGGGTAGAAGGAACGCACCCAATACGAACCCACCCAATAATTGCCACTCGACCCAGATTTACTCCAATGGACTACGACCCACGCATTTGACCCTTCAACTCTGACCCATCTGACCAGATGTCATCCAATTGCTACACCTTCCACATGCGTGGCTACATATGATGACCCAATAAAATCTGAAACTTTTCTTTGTTTAAAAGGCAGTGGAAACTATTGGTAATTACTCAAAATATTTATTAGCATAAAACCATTCTTGGTGACGAGTAATGGGGAGAGGTTGATGGTATAAAACATTGTGAGAAACGGCTCCCTCTGAAGTGCCTAGTTTATGAGAAAGAAGTAATTTTCCACAAATTTGATTTCGAGACTTTAGATTTAGAACTTGATGTCTCGAAATTAATAACCATCTAAACGCACACAACTTCGTGTGACAAGTGTTTTTTCTTTCATTGTTATCTCGCAACTTCGATGACCGATTGAGCTCAAATTTTCACAGGTTAGTTATTTTATGCATGTTGTGATACACCAACCTGTGAAGGCTAGTCTTTGACAATTACCAATAGTGTCCACTGCCTTTAAACAAGTGTTTCAAAATAAAGTCATTATTTTTTATTTTGTAGCCGAAATCTGGCGAAACCAAACCATTTGAACTGACTGTTGAGCGTGCTGAGCAGGCTTACAAGAAAGCAACACAAGAGGTAGGTTTTATATAGAAATATAATATAAAACCTATAGAAACTAGAAAAATATATGTTAATGTATAAATTATTATAACTGTATTAAAACTCCCGATTTGAAAGTCAAATTTTAGGTGATGTGCGGCCCAATAACTACTTAACATCAGAATATAGTATTGTTTTTTTTCTTCTTTCTTATCGAAATAATATAGGGAATAGTTGTCAAGGGCCTCTTTCTTGTAAACCCCAACAATCCACTAGGAGACGTTTACAGCAGGCAACTGGTTCTAGATTTACTCAAGTTTGCCAACAGGTAAGTAAGTAAGCTGCTCCAATAGCAACATCAGAAAATCTTAGGGCCATGTCAAACGGTAATTGTTACAGGGCACAATTGTTTCTGTGGGGCAACCATGCACTGTATGCAAACGGAACACTTTGGCACAAGAGACATTCTTTTCGCTGTAAAACTCACTATCCCCAAGAAAGTCATGAGAAAACTGAATTGTTGAATCGATGTTCTTTATTGGAGATTGCCGGGAATTTGTTACCTTGTGTGACATGGCCTTTGTCACAATCTTCCAAGGTTTTTGGGTATACGATTGCCTTGTCTCTTTCTTATCCTCTATATATGAGCAGTGGCTATGGCTGGCTTGCTGTAAAGGCCTATTCTCTAACGTTGCAGCAAACATCCAAAGCCGTAGCCGAAGTTGCTTGGTTTAAACAGGTCCTCTTTTTAACATCGACAGGCACGATCTTCACGTAGTCTTAGATGAGGTTTACATGAACTGCATTTTTGAAGAGGGTGTCGATCACTACAGCATCTTCCAGTTCAAAGAAGACGAGATACCAGACTTACAGAAAGTTCACTTCATCTGGACGTTCAGCAAGGTATTGATTAGTCTCCATTCAAGTCGTATTGCATGTGGTTTAGATTAATTAAAATCACCATCACAATACGATTTCCACCTTTAAGTGCTAGTGTTTATGGAGCATGTACACCATGTTTCAGCATGTTTGCGTTTTTCGTAAAGTGAGGAGTTGTTTCAAGTTTTAATAAATAATTTCCTCCATGGAAAAATATAAGAAGAAAAAAAGAAAGACATGTTTTGTCCTTGTTGAAGCTATACTTTAAAGTAATGTATATTTACATGCAGCTGTTCCACCTTTCTACCCTACTCCCTCCGTAGGATCTAGCAATGGGTGGGATGCGAATCTCTGTGAACTACACTTGGAACAAGGACGTCCTTCAGTCCCTGAATGGCATTGCACATTTTCATTCGGTTCCAACAGGATGGCAGAACATGATGGCAAAGCTACTTTCAGATACAGGTGACGTTTGTTTAGAACTTTGGAGTGCGTTTTGGCGACCCCAACCAAAAACTGTTTCTGACGTCATAACCAAAACGGTAACCGAGCTCTCAACTCGGTTATCGTTCAGTCTGAACAGCAGAACCAACGACCAACAACCGAAACAGTTTTTGGTTGGGGTCGCCAACACGCACTCCTAGACTCCACACAAGCTTGACTTGTTCACTTCAAACATCATCTGAAAGGTCTTTATAAATCCAAACAAATGCTACACCTGACCCTGTTTGATCATTCCGATTCAAACGGGAAGTAACAATCCAATGTAAAAAAAAAAATCCTGAACCGCCCATTTGATTTATACATATCAAACATCATCTGAAATGTCATTAAGGGCCAAACAAACCATAAACAAAGTGTGACCCCATTTGGTCCCGACTTCCAGTTCAAACAGGAAGTCTGAAAAAAATACACATTGGATTTTTACAATCTTTTGCATGAAAATTGTCAAGTAATGCTACAAATTTATGACTTTCTAGATCCACGATGCAAGTACATGTAAATATTTCTCTATAAAATGAAGTCATAGTCTAAAAAACAATTGTCATGATTTATTTCAGACTGGTGTACCGATGTCTTTTTGCCGACATCGGTTAAAAGACTAAAGGAAGCTTTTGATCACTTCACCGCTGGACTGAAACAACTTGGCGTTCCCTTTCACGGTGGACCCGCAGGGCTCTATCTTTGGGCTGATTTTTCAAAGGTGTGTACCATACGTCGTTTGTGAGAGAAACATGACATTGTTTGCTTTAGGGCAAACCTCAACATTTATGTCTATTAAGTGGTGCCGCATTGCTTCATTTTTGGTCCATCTTTGGGCATTTTTGTTACTTAACAAAAGTTAATTACATGTATATAGATAGGTATCATAATCTATATAATGGTGGACAGAATCGTTTGTTTGAAAAGCGATGAAAATAGAGACAAAAAAACTTTTGGGATGACCTGCCATTAATCTCAACCCGTCTTCCCAGAACCATCTCTTTCTACAAGATATTACTTTTACATGAAACAACATTTGTTTTACTTTAAAATCTATCTTTATAAAATCTATCTTTATCTCAATGCTTCGTTTCACAGTTTCTTTCAGCCCCTACTGCAGAGGCCGAGATTGAGTTCCATCACAAGTTAATCAAGGCAGGTGTCGAGTTCTCTCCGTCTCTACTCTGCCGAGGCAGTGAAAGAGGATGGTTCCGCGTGGTGTTTGCTCGCAAGCTGAACATTCTAGAACTCGGTATGTATATTAATAATTATAATCCACACATGATCTACATTCAAGAACAATAATTTGGTTATCATTTTGAAACCACAGTGTCAGACAGAAGGAGCTGACTGTGTACTTTGCAGATGTATTCAACACACGATATTATGCAGGCGGGCATAGTTTATCTATCCGTCAAAACCACAGTGAATGGAATTAGTGAGACAGTATATGGGGGGCTGACTGCGTACTGTGCAAATACATTCACAAAGTGTTTTATATTTATTTTGTTTGTGCAAGTCGCTAGACACACAAGGTCGATAGACCACTCCAAGGTGTGGGCTACAATTATCAACAATTTTTTTGTGGGGGGCCGTTGCCATTTGGCTGAAACAGAGCATAGAGTAAGGACAGCTATGAACAGAGTTACCCCCTTAAAGACAGTGGACACTATTGGTAATTGTTAAAGACTAGCCTTCACAGTTGGTGTCAAACCTGTGAAAATTTGAGCTCAATCGGTCATCGAAGTTGCGAGATAATAAGGAAATAAAAGAAAAAAAAACCTTGCAACACGAAGTTGTGTGTGTTTAGAGAGTTGGTTTCGAGACCTCAAGATCTAAACATGAGGTCCCGAAATCAAATTCGTGGATTATTACTTCTTTTTCGAAAACTATGGCACTGCAGAGGGAGCCGTTTCTCACAATGTTTTATACTATCAACCTCTCCCCATTACTGGTCACAAAGAAAGGTTTTTTGTCAATAATTATTTTGAGTAACTACCAATAGTGTCCACTGCCTTTAACAGTCCATACGGATGATGTCCAGGCTGGCATAATGTCGATATCACAATGGATGATCATTTGAATGATCGGCAATAATGTAGGAGGGTTGACTGTGTACGGTCTATGGTTTGATACATTCAGCCCGTATTAAAACCTTCAGCCTTTATTTAAAAAAATTCAGCCGTTATTAAAACTGTCATTCTTAATAAAGTCACCTGGAAATAGAATTTATTTTCTTCAAACATTAGAGTATATGTTCCTGAACAATGACATAATTTTTTTGAGTAATTGTTTTTAACCGTAAGCCTTTATTAAAACCAAGTTGTGGAGTGTTGGCGTCCGTAAGTCTATGTTACATTGTCTGCAATGCTTTGATGTCCGTACAACTCTACTATTTTGTTTTGTTATAGTTTTGCCGTTCGTTTTTATTGTTCATCATAAGTTAATTTAAAGTTTTGTTTGATTCTTTTTTAACACAGCTCTGGAACGAATCCAGCGAGCATTGCAGTCTTAAGCTTCACTCTGCCGTCAGTAGATGGATTTGGCGCGATACAAATAAATAAATAAACAAAAACTCAAAACAGAGCATCACTTGTGAAGGTGGTAATTGACTATGTAGCTGTTGCATAAATACTGGTAACGAGCAATGGAGAGTTGTTGTTAGTATAAAACATCGTGAGAAACGGCTCCCTCTGAGGTAACGAAGTTTTCGAGAAAGAGGTAATTTCTCACACATAAAAATACAGGTCTGAAACCTTTAATCAGGCATATATAAAAGCACACACAATATTGTACAACATGGGTGTTTTTTCTTTCATTATCCTCTTGCAAATTTGATGACCAATAGGAGACTTTCCAACGCTAGGTGGCAGCAGACATACCGGGTAAATTTCCATTGTTTACGTAGTTCTGAACATGCGCATAATTCTGAGAACAATGGATTTACCCGATAAGTCTGCTGCCCTCTATCGTCCCAGAAAGTCTCCCATTGGCATTCACGTGATAAGAAGACCAAGGTAGCAAGCCCATATATTGGGCCCATATGGACAAGATCTGGGCCGGGGCCAACCCATGTGGTAGCCTACCTATGTTCCCATTTGAGTCCCCTTTTAATCGAAGCAGTGTATTTTCCTAAAATGTTAAACTACTTTATTCATTTTGTTATTATTAATCATCATTATCATCATGGGATATAAATAGTACAAGTGAATTTAAAAACATTTCTTGAGAACAAAAATAAAGCAAAAAGGTATTCAAAGCCACAGTGTGCAATGTGGTATACAGTATGTACATGTACGACGTCCGTGTCCGTGAGTTGCATTGTTATGACTGACACGCCTATTTCCGACAGTTTCCGGTTCCAGACTAGCGCGGAGTATCCGCTCACAACCGGTTATAAACACTGGTCATTATCAAAGGTTTAAACACCCCCACGTGACGCGCTCACCACCAATAGGAATAGCGAAACTGTCTGAGGTATTTATGAAAAACATAGCAGACAAGTGAGACTGGCGACGAACCCCCCCCCCCCCCCCCTCAAACGATTACAAGCAGACAGGCACTACCTACTTCACAAAGATGACCCTGTCAAATAATGCCAAGGCCTGTAGCTTAGAGTCTTCATCAGTAAAAAGGTGAGGGATGAAACCAAAGACATTTTCACGAATTAGATGCAGCTCTAAGTTTATCAATCACATTATCCGTCACTTCAAACAAGGTAATTTTTATCATCAAAATTTACCTAAATATACCACTGAGGAAAAATGTTCGCCATCTATGGGTTGATGTGGAGCTGTTGATGAAGAGTATTCTCTAAAAGAACTGAGAATTGGTAAAGTTTTGTATTAAACTGTAACCGAGAATGTTTAATGCCGCACAAAAAGGATTTCCCATCATGAGTGTGACGTCATTCAGCTAGCGAAGCTGGGCACGTCTTGTGATGGCTCTGTTTGGCACAGTATTTTGACCAAAATACGTCTAGACTCCAGACTATAGCTGCTACAATTTCCCAGTTCATTAGAATTGTGTTCGAAAGATGTGCGACAAAGGTATGTTCAATATGTAAACCTGTGGTCATTCGGTTTATTAATGTTCGGGCACCCGGTGAATAACCTAGCACTCCCTAGAATAGGAGACTTTCCAACACTAGGTGGCAGCAGACAGACCGGGTAAATTTCCATTGTTTACGTAGTTCTTAACATGCGCATAATTCTGAGATCAATGGATTTACCCGATAAGTCTGCTGCCCTCTATCGTCCCAGAAAGTCTCCCATTGGCATTCACGTGATAAGAAGACCAAGGTAGCAAGCCCATATATTGGGCCCATATGGACAAGATCTGGGCCGGGGCCAACCCATGTGGTAGCCTACCTATATTCCCATTTGAGTTTGCTTTTTCGAGAACTCTCTTGTGTATAGGCTTAAGACTGCAATGCTCGCTGAATTCGTTCCAGAGCTGTGTGTAAAAAAGACACAAACAAAACTTTAAATCTACTTATGATAAACGACGAAAACAAGAACGGCAAAAAAGAAGATATATAATAAAAATGGTTTGAACATCGGAGCATTGCAGACAATGGAGTTACAATTCGTTGATTCACGGACGCCAACACAGTACATAATCAACCCTCCTACTAACTGTCCAATCATTCAAATGATCATCCGCTGTGACTTTGAACGATTCAAAAATTATGCCAGGCTGTAATAAAGATACCATTTTGTTGAATGCATCTGCACAGTACACAGTCAACCCTCCTTCCGTCTGACCATTTAATTCCATCCGCTACGGTTTTAAAATGATAACCAATTTATTGTTCTTGAGTGTAGATCATGAGTGGATTATATTAATAATTTCTTTTTTACATACCTAGTTCTAGAATGTCCAGCTTGCGAGCAAACACCACTCGGAACCATCCCCTTTCACTGCCTCCGTAGAGTAGAGACGGAGAGAACTCGACACCTGCCTTGATTACCTTGTGATGGAACGCAATCTCAGCCTCTGCAGTACGTGCTGATAGGAACTGCAAAACGAAGCATTGAGATTAGACAGATTATAAAGTAAAACAAATGTTGTTTCGTAAAAAAAGGAATCTCTAATATAGAAAGAGATGATGCTCCTGGTAGACGATCCAAAAAGTTGTTAATTTCGTTTTTACCCTCGCTTTTCAAACAACGTAAATTATTCTATCCACCATATTTTTTTTATAGACATAGATTATAATTCCTATTAAACAAAAAAAAAATAAATAAATAAGGGATTTACTTTCCCTGACAAACGATCTCCCTTAAACACATTAAAAAAAATGTTATGTGAAAAGAAAATTAACATACAACGTAACCGAACTATGATACCAGTCTGAAACAAATCGGCCAAAACATAGAGCCCAGTGGAACTTGTCTTTTCCTAACTAGAAATGTCCATTTCCCGCAAACATAACTTTTTTTTTTTTAATTTATATATATAAGGAGCAAAATGTGAACAACAGACATTGACATGGTCAATGAACAGAATGAAATTTGAACCAGAGTGAAGGATCTTAAGAGAAGAACGTTGATGGGCTAATCAAATGGTTAACTGCAGCTCAGATTTACCAGAAAAGAATAACAGAAAAAAACAAAGATATATGGTACCAACGAAACACTGAATTATGTAAGAAGGAGGTGTCCATGCACACGGCATTTAAATGACATTGTGGTACAAAAGTGTTGGTAGAAATCACCCCCCCAGACACGAACACGGAGACTTGTCCTAAAAAGCAAACAATGTCATGTTTCTCTAACAAACGACGTACAAAAAGACTACATGGTACACACCTTTGAAAAATCAGCCCAAAGATAGAGCCCTGCGGGTCCACCGTGAAAGGGAACGCCAAGTTTTGTCAATCCCGTGGTGAAGTGATCAAAAGCTTCCTTTAGTCTTTTAACCGATGTCGGCAAAAAGACATCGGTACACCAGTCTGCAATAAATCATGACAACTGTTTTTTAGATATAGCTTTATTGACAAATGACTTTACTTTAAAGAGAAATATTTCAAGAAGCGCTTAAGTTACTCCTTGCATTGAGGTTCTATAGAAAGTCATCAATATATTTTAGCATTACTTGACAATTTTCATGCAAAAGCTTGCAAACATCCAATGAGTGGTTCAGCAGGAGATATGATTTTTTTCAAACATCAACTTCCTGTTTGAACTGGATATGCTGGAAGTTGGGACCAAACGGGGTCACACTTAGTACATAGTTTGTTTGGCTCTTAATCAAAGACATTTCAAATGATGTTTGAATTGTAAAAAGCACGTGGATTCGAGAGTTATAAACAAATATCAACCTGTATCTGACAGTAGCTTTGTCATTATCCTTTGCCATCCCGTTGGAACAGGATGGAAATGTGCAATTGCATAAAGGGAACGAAAGACGTCCTCGTTCCAAGTGTAGTTCGCAGAGATTCGCATTCCACCCATTGCTAGATCCTACGGATGGAGTGGGGAAGAATGGTGGAACAGCTGCATAAAGTATCATTGCTTTCACATGATGTTACAAAAATATACTCTGTGAACGCTATATTACTTTTAAGGATGGAAATTTGTGAAGTGATGATGATTTCAATTAATCTACACCACATGCAACGACTTGAAGGGAGACTAATCAATACCTTGCTAAACGTCCAGATGAAGTGAACTTTCTGTAAGTCTGGTATCTCGTCTTCTTTGAACTGGAAGATGCTGTAGTGATCGATACCCTCTTCAAAAATGCAGTTCATGTAAACCTCGTCCAGAACTACGTGAAGATCGTACCTGTCAATGTTAAAAGAGGACACGTTAAAACCAAGCGACTTTGGCTTCGGCTTTGGCTGTCTGCGACAACGTTGTAGAATAAGCATTTTCAGCAAGCCAGCCATAGCCACTGCTCATAGGAACACAGAGCAATCGAAAAAAAAGAAGAACCAGGAATAAATAATTGTGACTAAAAAGGCCATGTCAAACGTAGACTTGCTTCAAGTCCCAATCCCTTGCCATGTTCAGAAAGCTGTTGTTTTGTGATGGTCTGCGTTGATTCCTTACCTGTTCCGCACGCTCGGGACCACATTTTGACGGCATAGAAGCGCGCACTGTCGGCTTGTTTGCTGGGGGACCTCTCACACGAGGATGGGACTTGAACCAAGTCTATGTCACACGAGGCAACACAGTTCTGGCAATCTCCTATAGAAGAACATCAGTCAGTTTCCACATGACTCTCTTAAATGACAGTGAATTTTACAGCGAGAAGAGCGGTCTCTTGTGTTGCCAAAGTGTTTCGTTTGCATAAAGTGCAAATGGTTGCCTGAAAAAAAAATGCCGTTTGACATGGCCCTACGACTTTCTGGTGTTGCTATTGGAGAAGCTTACTTACTTACCTGTTGGCAAACTTGAGTAAATCTAGAACCAGTTGCCTGCTGTAAACGTCTCCTAGTGGATTGTTAGGGTTTACAAGAAAGAGGCCCTTGACAACAATTCCCTATATTTCGAAAGGACAAAAAAAACAAAAACATGTTCTTGTGTTAAAATAGTTATTGGGCCACACATCACCTAGACTTGTACAAGTCTGTCGCGGTGAGATAGTTGTGTCGAGGTGGTGGCATAATGATTCAGGTGTCCGCGATCTCCGCGATCGACACTAATCTCGCGAGATCACTGCTCTCGCGTGAAGCTGCAGGCTGCCTAGGGGAGTCTGCACGGAGCCCGATAGAGCAGTAGTTTCACCGGGCAATAATTCTCCCGAGAACACGGCCAGTGTAACGGGAATCGCGGGAGAGTCGGAACGCTATCACCACAACAGATCGAAAAGCAGATCGAAAAGCACTCTTTGAAGGACAACTCTTTTTCGAGTGGTATTCCACTCTTTGAGATTGAACTCTGCGTCTTTTAGTGATTTTTCACTCTGTCCTGGAGTGAAACCTCTCTAAAATAAATGAAATAACCACCACTCTTTTTGAAGAGCCATATGAGGGACAGCTCGAAATGTAAAGAGTGGTGTTTTTCACTCTTTTACACTTAGACAGCACAAGTCAGCACATCGCGTGAAATTTGACTTTTAGATCAGTATTTCTAATGGAGTAATAATTTGTATACTATTATTAATGTTGTCCTTGTATATAACATTTTCTATAATTTTCTTTAATTTATTTAATATACATAAAACCTACCTCTTGTATTGCGGTCTTATACGCCTTCACAGCACGCTCAACAGTCAGTTCAAATGGCTTGGACTCACCAGATTTCGGCTGCATTAAAACAAAACAAAAATAAATAAAATGAATGACTTTGTTTTGAAACACTTAGTTTTACAGAAAAGTTGCACATTTTTGGGGGGGGGGGTTATAAAAAATAATAAAAAACAATTCGACGTATAAAAACCTACCTCGCTAGAAAGTGGGATCGGGACCACATTGACATCAAAACGGGTTTTGAGATTTCTGTGAATGCCGGAGTAAAATGGAGCAGGTAAAAGCACGGCCTCTGATGAGGGAAGATAACAAAATACTGGACGTTAACAACATGGTTGATGCCCCCCCCCCCCCCCCCCAACAAAAAAGAAAAAAAAAAAAAAAAAAAAAAAATCCCCTCAAACTATAGGTTTATTTCTGAGTGAGTAGGCACGCTTTGTACGATTCGTTGATGTAATACACGTACAGTTGATGAGTGGCGCTAGAAATGTCAAAGTTTGAAATCATAAAAATTTAGAAAGTTGAAAACGAATGGCGTTATTATGATTTCATAACTTCTTTGTTATCAGGAAATTGATAACTACTTTAACCCTTTCCCAAAGTGTATTGTATAGGCAGTACTTTTTCAAGTTTCATAAAAAAAAAAAGTAACAGAGAAAAGATACATTTGCACGCAATATTTTTTCGAGGAAAACGCAGTGTAAGCACTATATGTAATCCTCCCATACTGACAAACCTGTTAGTAGTGTGAGATCGATCATCGATTACACATGCTTGCATGACATCGAATACACAAACAGTGAATCAAACGCTCAATGAGAGATAAACTAACGAGAAATATTAAGTGCCATTAGTTTCCCATAGGGAGTTTATAGGGACGTTGCCGTCTCGATATTTTCAAACTATCATTCCAACCATTTTCATTTAAAAAACAATGCCTTTTAACCACCAAGGCGCGAAACCCGAGGGCAACACTCTCATTGAGTCTCAACTTCGTCCAGTTTTTACGGACTGTTGGCAAAGTTTACCTCCAGCGTCGCAGATGATATGCCCGAAAGCCTCTAATCCTGCATCGGCGCCGTTCAAAACCACCATCTGATCAGAACAAAAAAGAGTCAAAAAGTTAGACAGAAAACACAGACTTCGGATGGACGATTGAAGATAGCATTTGATATCCAAATAATTTTTGTTTAACTTGTCACTTTGTACAGATATTTGGCGCTGTAATGCTGCAATCTAAATACTTCCGGGTCAAACCTGATCCATTTACGGGTCAATATAGGGCCTAAATTATTTCTAGGTCAGGCTGAAGGTTTTTTAAATGAGGCTTCAACTCAGATTGGGCGTCATTGTGGAATTTGATACCACTGAATCTACAAACATCTAGGTAGGTACACTAGGTAGCAAAATTATCTAGTTAACAAAATAATTGTAAGCACAAAAAACTGTTCTGGACACTATTGATAATTACTCAAAATAACATTGTGAGATCGGTTCCCTCTGATATGGCAAAGTTTTCCAGCAAGAAGTGATTTAATTTCAACGAATTTGATTTCGAGACCTCATTATTATCTTGCAACTTCGACGACCAACTGAGCTCAAGATAAACCAAGTGAGAAGACTGCCTTTGACAATGACCAATGTACAGTGTATTTAACGAGCAATGGAGAGCTGTTGAGAAACGGCTCACACTGAAGTAAACAGACTCGGGAGGTAATTTCTCACTCAAATTAAACGAGGCTTCAGCTTCAGCCTGTCATCAAAGCCGGTTTAAAGTCGGTCACGCGATGGTCTGATAAAGGCACACAAAATCACTGTGCAGCAAGGTTTCTTTTTCTTTCGTTATTTTCTTGCAACTTCGATGACTAATTGAGCTCAAATTCCCACAGGTTTGTTATTTTATGCAAAGTGCTTGGATACTCCAAGTGAGAATACTGGTCTTTGACAACTATTACCAAACATGTCCAATGCCTTTAAATTTTAAGCAAACTCTGTCAAAAGCAAACAAAAATGCTGTACCTGTTTTGGATCAATTGGCATAACGGCTCTTGTTGTAGCTCGGAGGTATTTTGCGATGGCTTCTTTGAGCTCTGGAACACCTCCACGCTCAGAATACATAAACATGTCATCTTCCCAGGTCTCTGATCTCGTGCATTTCTGCATCTAGATATTAAAGGGGGAAAAGTTATTATGGGATTTGTCGAGTGTTTTATGCTGTCGGTTTTATGATAAAGAAATTCCTTGTTGCAATAGTGCCCTAGAAATGTAAAAGTGTGAAAAACACAACTCTCTATACATTTTCGAGCTGTCCCTCAAATGGCTCTTCATAGTGGCGGTGATTCCACTCTTTTAGAGGGGTTTCACTCGAGGAAAGAGTGAAAAATCCCTCAAAAAAGATGTAAATCATTGGTCCCTTTTACACTTTCACCCCGGTTTATATGGGAAATCAGTCTCTGTCTGTTCTTGCTTTCCTCAATTAGATTAAAATTCTGGCAAAACAATGGGGGAAAACAGGCATTGCAAAAAGACAGAAAAATTACATGAGACAGCAAAAAATTTAAAATATTTTTGAACACATTAGCGTTTTTTTTTTTTGCATCCGAGTGAAATGTCGTCCATCCATCTAGTTAAAACGCAATTTTGTTTCCTGCTCACCCGAAACAACCCCTCTGCTCTGGGACATTACAGAATTCGTAAGAAAAATCAAATCGTCTAGGATCAAAGATTTATACATAAAACTTGCAGTCTAATGATAATAGCTAAACATCCCTTCTGTCTAGAATTTCAAAAATGAACAAAACGAGTTCTTTCACAACTTGATAGAAGAACTTATGCATGAATAGTTTCTTAAGACGTCAGCGGGTTAGTGTCTGCTATGCGGTAACTGAATGAGTTCTTTCAAAACTGAACAAAACGAGTTCTTTCACAACAACTTGATAGAAGTCTCCTGACGATGACTAGAGCAAACTGACTCCGCGGCAGTGCAGTTAATTACGATCCTATAAGCTAAAGTAGTAGTCCAGTCTAATTTCCATACCATCCGCCCTGGTAATAGTCAATGAACAGGGCAGTTCTTTTCAGAACTGAGAAGTCTCCCGACCCTCCGATTATCTACTTCACGGCAGTAGAATAAAGCAAGACAGTTCCCTAAGAACAACTCTACTTGGCAAGTAGGTACACACATGGTGTAACCGCACAACAACTTTATAGAAAAACTTATGCATGAATACAGCGGGTTAGTGTCTGCTCGCGAAATCTGTGGCAAGGGGCGGGTTTCGCAAATAGTTTAGGACAAGTCTTATCTCGAGATCAGGACGAGTCCAAAATGACGTGGCGCTAAAAGAACAAAAACCAGTATTGGCTTTGATGTGTTTCTTTTAATATTCTTTTGACCATCCGAAGACCAATTAATCGAGTCAAAATGTTCACAGATTTGTTATTTTATACACATACTGAGAAAAAAAAACAAGTGAAAATACTGGTCAAAGGCCGTTCAATGCCTTTAAACATTAAGGGCAGTGGACACTATTGGTAATTTTCAAAGAATAGCCTTCACTGTTGGTGTATCTCAACATAAGCATAAAATAACGAACCTGTGAAAATTTGAGCTCAATCGGTCATCGAACTTGCGAGATAATAATGAAAGAAAAAAAATACCCTTGTCACACGAAGTTGTGTGCGTTTAGATGGTTGATTTCGAGACCTAAAGTTCTAAATCTGAGGTCTCGGAATCAAATTCGTGGAAAATTACGTCTTTCTCTAAAACTATGGCACTTCAGAGGGAGCCGTTTTTCACAATGTTTTATACCATCAACCTCTCCCCGTTACTCGTCACCAAGAATGGTTTTATGCCAATAATTATTTTGAGTGATTACCAATAGTGTCCACTGCCTTCAAATATTAAGGGTTTCTCGACGCGTCTGTTCTTACAGGCACCCCCTCATTGGCAGATTTATCGCTTATGGCAACTTTAATAACATTTAATAAATTACACTTACCTTTTCTCGAAGAACGTCGTACACCAGTCTGTTTTCAGATACATTCATTTTTACCCTCTGTAAAAAACGTACAAAAAATAAGGGCAATGTGACAACTATTATTATAATCCTATTACCAACTATGTTTTCAAGACTCTGGACACTATTGGACACTATTGGTAATTGTCAACGACTAGTCTTTTTACTTGTTGTATCTCAACATATGCATAAATTAACAAACCTGTGAACATTTGAGCTCAATCGGTCGTCGAAGTTGCGAGATACTAATGAAAGAAAAAAAACCTTGTCGCACCATGGTAAAAAGTTGTGTGCTTTCAGATGCTTGATTTCGAGACCTCAAATTCTAAATCTACAAGCCGTTTTTCTCACAATGTTTTATACCATCATGGAGGAATATGATACCATCACCATTACTCGTTACCAAGTAAGGCTTGAGTAAAATAGTGTCCACCGCTTTTAAGAAATAGTTTAACCTTTAAAAAGAAAACACTTACATCTTTGGAGCAGTCGCACTCACCGTTGCCCCCAAAACGCGCGCTCGCTATCATTGTTGTAATATTGTCTTCGTAGTCAAGCAAAGCCCGAATTCTCTTCGACAATTTGTTGGACGTCATTTCTTTTTGCTAGAAGACTAGGGTAAAAGGCCACTTCCTTGTTAAGTTCTACGACCTCTGTAAGACAGGTACTCGCTTTACAGCAAGAGTGATTTTCTGAGCCACCCAACCAAGCTAGCAAAAGACTAGCAGCTCATGAATATGTATCTTTCGTCAGACCTATCAGACAACACAGGCTGTGCATGGAATACCACATAAATAACGCATGTGCTGCGGTTTGAATGGTACAGCTAGGGTTAAGAATCTTTACTCTTCAATTCAATTCAGTGCAAATTGAAAAGAATTTAATTGAAAAGGCCCAATGGACAGCCACATATCTCACATCTTCCCACTACCCCTCCCCGAGAAAGAATCAAATAACTTAATCCGGTCCAGGGTCCAGTCCAAGTCTTCGGAGAAAAAAGAAAAAAAGAAAGAAAAAGGAAGCAAGAAGACGATCTTCCAGGAAAATGACTTGACTATTTTCATTTCTTAGAATCAACGAAGTGAAATAAATTGAACAAATGCAGTAGGGGCTCATTGATGTCTTGCAAGGACGTGGGCATTCCAGGGGGAGGCGGTTGGGGTGATCGGAGTCTTCAAGGCAGGGCCTTTTGCCTTACCACACTACGAACAAATCTCCGTGTTAGACACGGGTCTGACACGGCTAGCTAGTGAACAGTTTTTCACACTTCAACATTTCAACACGGCACTGAGAGCGCTTGAAAACTTCGTTTCGAAACTAAAGGCCTTTTCACACTACAACAAGTCTTCGTGTTGGACACGGGTCCGAAACCATTTTCACACTGCAACATTTCAACACTGCACTGAACCGTATAAGCGCTTAGGCCAAAAATTGTTTTTGCTTGGGTCGGTCGGTCGATTACTATGATTTTTGTTTGAGATGTCAAAGAATGCCCAAACTGCAAAAACATTTCAAGAAAGATCTGGTTGTCAAACAAGCAAGGTATTTCATCCTAAACATCTCGCTTCAAGCGCTCTTTTTGCGTCTTTATTTTGGCAAATTCCTATAAAAACAATTTCCAAGTCATTTCATTCACCATTTTTTTTCGTCCGTTCAATACACGTGCGATACCATAATATTGGAAAAATATTACCCGTGTAAAAAGATCAGGACGTGAAAGTGATTTGACGTCTAAAGAACATTATATATTTTTTGGTCAACACCAGCGTCTATATTTTGCCACAATACTGGCGTCGAAATGAGGCTGACTCAACGGCAGCATTGACGTTGATACTGACGTCCGTTTGACGTAAACACGCCGGGTGAAACAAGTCGATTCAACGTCAGGCTTTGGCGTCCATACAACGTTTCCATCGCCATCGTCTGACGCTTTAATGACGTTGATATTATGCTGTGTGGGAGTTCACTATTAGTTCAAGAAAAATGCAACACAGGGTGTCCCCGTTGCCTTCCACCGGGATCCGCCGCTGTAGTGTATACCCTTAGATCATGCTTAGATCAAATCGAAAGACAAATACTTCTATTTAATTTTTATTTATTTTGTTTATTCCCCTCGAAAAAAAATACCTAATAATAATAATAATAATAATAATAATAATAATAATGAGACATTTGTAAAGTGCCTAATGCAAAAGCCTCTAAGCGCATTAAAGAAACAATAAAATAAACAATTAGCTACAATCCAGCCAATCACATCAACAATTTCTAATTATAAAGCAATCAACACTATACAGTTAAAAAACCATGATATCAATTAAATTGATATTAAAAAATAGAAGATTTATATAAACAAATTCAGTTAATATCCCAACAAACCACAGTCTCCCATATAAACACCTTTTTTAATATGTTGATTTCTCTATACCAATGAAAAAACTTTTAAACAGTAGCCAAGCGACGCTAATGTGATGCGTTTTGGTAAATTCATTCAGCCTCAATACCTCGTGAAATACTGTGTGCTTAAAATTGAAGTTTGTGAAACTGTTTCCAAAATACAAAGACGATGCACCTGTATCTATACAACAGGGAACGACTGGCATAATATTTGCAAGTCATCTCGAAATAAAAGTGGACGCTCTTGAACTGTGCGACTCAAGTAACATCGTCAACGAGCAAAACTATAAATCCCTGCAATAATGGTAGGCAACTTCCCCTCGAAATCCCGGCCAAATTACGGGAGTTTACATTCCCCTATCTGCGGTTCTTTGTGTTTCAATTTGTTCACAAGAATTGCATCCGAAGTTCTTGTATCTAGAAGAAAGTGTTTGAACCTCCAGTTTACTTTCCTTACAAAGGATAACAAAGTAATCAACCAACTACAAAGTACTGACAGTTATGTGCAATTTCGACATTACATGATCACCTTTTTTTCATTCACAATTTGTTTAATATAAAACAAGTGATTAATTTACTCTCCAGAAAGAATGAACTATAACCCAAGAGTATCGAAATTTCTTTGAATTTTCGTCGCGAAATGTTGTCACTTTGCCGCGTATCCTTTATTTTTTACCATGAGTTATACTCAGTGTGATAAAAAAAAAAAAAAAAAAATTCCCCTTTGACAAAATCAGTAGTCTGGCAAGATTCTGATAGCGCCCTCTTTTGATATCGCCCTCTTTTAAATTCCCATGTGTATTTTCCATAATGGGATGGGGGAGTGAATCAACAATACAGATTCCTTATGTCACTGGCAGAGGTTCAAATCCCCATAAAGCAAATAAATTCACCCAAAACCATCAGCAGATTATATAAAAGATAGAGCAAAAACATTACAATTCTATAAATTTCAATACAATTCAATAAAATGCAACTATTACCAAACCAAACGGTTTGAAGATTATATTAAGAGCAAAAAATTCAATAATAAATAAAATGCAAAATTTCAATAAATTTCCATATGTTATCAATACAAATTTGATTTGATCATTAGACACATTCAAGTTTAGAACTCTTTGTCGAATTTTTACTAGCTTTATTGATCTCTCACAGATGAGTGACTAATCCAATGCGCTAATCCGATCGAATGAAAACTTTCAGGGCAGGCTCAACGACCAGGAGCACCATTCCGACAAAACCTGGTCGGAGCCTGTCCATGAACAGACCAGAACAAATTGCTACTACTGTTTGTCCACTGCGTTTGCATACATTTTGAGCCAAGTCGGCAACATTTGTTAGAACGAAGTGAGAACGAATTCGGTGTGATGGGCGGGGCTACACGCAAGATGACGCGGCAATCTGGCTAGCAAAGCCAAAGCTACTCCTAAAGTCGAGCAGAGTGAACTGTTCGGAACGTCGAGACATCGGCTCTTTCAGAGCCCTCCCTAAAAAGAGATATTATTCATGGTAGTACCCGCAAGTTTACTATAAGTTACTTCTCATTATGGTATAATATGGTTTAAAAATTGTCAGGCTACTTTTTTAATCAAAATTGTCCGATTTTTCCAAGGCGCACAAAATCGGAAATCAGACTTAAAATATGGAGAGTATCATGTCTGTATCCATATGATAATAGGCAGCTCTTTATAAAAAAAAGACACGTGAATCCTGAGTAAGATGAAAAAAGGCAGAGAGGACCGCCTCATACGACGCATAAATTTACATAATTATAGAGCTACACAAAAAAATATACCTTTGTGACAGTGTATTAAAAGTGCAATAGAATTCAAGAATACTTGCAGAATAAATGTTTGAAGTGATTTGTGCATTTTGACTTCTTGTGGGAGTAATTCTCAAAACCAGCTTCAGCATTTCATTGGTTCTGCTCCGAGTTCCTTGGCCATAGTTTCCTAAAATTACGAAAACACCAAAATACGAATTACTACAAATACATTGGAGGCACCGGCAGCATATTGCGCCACAGCAGCTTGTAAACCATTACATGATGCTAAAAGGGGTAGGTCCCACATACCTTGCACGAAAATACTGTATGTTGAAGCCCCTTGAGCGTCACTGAGTGACGGTTATGAGCCCTTTATAAAAATCCACTATTGTTATTATCATTTCTCATCTTACCATTTCATGGATGAGGTTACGATGGTAGAATACTCCACCGTCTGCATCAACTTTCTTCATGTGTTTCCTTTCTGGGTCGCCTGCTACAAGGACTTCCGTCTCCCCTTCTGCCTAAAGTTTGCAGAAAGCAAAACTAACGATTGGAACAGAAAAGCTACAAGAGTTCTTTCATTAATAAGCAAGCAACAGGAGTACTAAACAAAACGGAAAAAACACAACAACTGTTTCAGTGTGAAAGATCTGAATTATCAAATTCATATCAGTAAAATTCTACAGAGAAATATTTCTAGGCTTGGAATTTGTCTCTAAAAAGGCAAGGCTACTTTCATTTTGCAATAAGATTATTATAAAATGAATTGAAATAGCTTACTGGCTCAGTGTTTCTGCATTCCCCCATGAGAGTTGACATGCGCTGCGGAAAACCAGGAGCAAAAGCCTCTGGATCAATGGCAATAAAACACTGCCCCTAGAAAACAAAACGGTGAAAAACTATATTAAAAAATGATTTCAAAATCGTATTTTTAAAATAAGTTCTTTCTCTAAACTTTACAGAAACATTTATAATTTGAAAAACTAAATTAAAAATGGTTTAATATCGTACTTTAAAAAAAAACATTAGGTCAATATCATCAGGATGATCAATAAACAAGATCAATAGCATCGTAAAAATCAATCAATAATAGATCAATAGCATTGGGAAGATAAGTAAAAAATGAATCATCAAAACATTAATAAAATCAATCAAAAAGATCAATAGCATAAGGAAAGTCAATACATATTGGATCAATAGAGAGGATTGATTAAATCAACAAATAAGATGGATAAATGGAAATTTGCATTGGGGATAAAGAATATTAATTTTTGATTTAACCCATTTAGTAAACACAGATGTGTGTGAGCACTGTATACTCAGTACTTTCCATAGCTGTGTGAAAACAATATCACAGGCTTATTATTCGGATGGGATTCAAACCCACGACCGTTGCAATCCTAGAGCAGTGTCTTACCAACTAGACCACTGAGATTGCCTGGTAGCTAGAGGCAGTTTGAATCAAGATTAAATCAAAATATTGAGAGTAACGGTTAAACACTTCATGGATATTTATGCTTACCAAATTAGCCTGGGCATCTGTTTTAGCCTTCCATTTCCTTACGAAGGGACCAAAGTTAGCTCCCGCCATTATACCACACATGACTTCGACCATCATACCTAGTCCATAACCCTGAAACAATAGAATAAAAAACAATTAAAAAAGGCAGTTATTGTGAGCTCTTCCCGTCGTCACCCTACAGGGGTATACCCAGGATGACGACACCAAATGCGATTGTGGCACATCACCTCAATCTAAGTCACACCTTCTACGATGCCCAGCCCTTGAGGAGCTGCCTTGAAGACCTGACGGCAGCAAACGAGAAGGGTTTGAGATGCGCCCAATCCTGGCCAAACATTTGAATAAGAATAGATGATGGACTTGAAAGAAGAGTGGGCAAGGCTTCTTAGTTACATTCCTTATACATCAAGTTATTGTTTTATTAGTAAGACAGACGTTCTGAACTTTTGACTGCCCAAAAATGCTACGACACACCCCTATGTTTTAACAACTCTATGTTCCGACCCACCTAAACTTTGCACCGACACAATCTACATGTTCCGTTACCCTTATGTTTCGATACCACTATGTTCTGATACCTCTATGTTCTGACACCCCTGTCTTCCGATACATGTGGTCAAAATGAAATTCCAATCTGTCTTTGAAGACACTGGACACTATTGGTAATTGTCAAAGACCAGTCTTCTCATTTATATGCATAAAATAACAAACTTGCAAATATTTGAGCTCAATCGGTCGTTGAAGTTGCGAGATAAAAATAAAAGAAAAAACACCCTTGTGTTGTCTGCTTTCAGATGCTTAAGTTTTGAGACCTCAAATTCTAAATCTGAGGTTTTGAAATCAAATTGAAAACTACGTTCCTTCAGAGGGAGCCGTATCTCACAATGTTTTATACTATCAACAGCTCTCCTTTACTTGTTACCAAGTAAGGTTTTATGCTAATAACTATTTTGAGTAATTACCAATAGTGTCCACTGCCTTTAAATGTGTCCACAGGGGAACTATCCCAAGAGCAAGGTCCAGATCAGGATGGATTTGGGCAGCACCAATCTTACCTTGTATCCCCCAGAGGTTTCTGATCCGCCTACAGGCAACAATCCACCACCAGACAACACCTGCGACGCATCCAAAGTCTCCTACAAAAAAAGGGAAAAAATTGATTCAAAGATAGTAAGCATACCCGAGTAGAGCAGTTTTGACTAGATTACCAAAGCTGTAACTTGTTTTTATTTAAAGCCATACTACAAGCAATTTTCACTTTCTCCACTACTGAACCAGACCCAAAAGAGGTGAAAAATTGAGTTACAAAGCAGGGCCAAATTTCATGGCTCTGCGATCCCCTTTTTACGCTAATTGTGCAAGGCTAACAAGCGCCAAATTTCTAAGTAAGTGCCGAATGCCTAGTAGAGTACACTATGCATGCGCACAAGCCGAAATTCCCCGCTAACCTGCAAAATACACTTGACGTAAGCCTGGAATTCCTGCTTCCGCAAGCGCCACTTCTTTGCTCACAGTAAGCAAAGCCCACAAATTGGGCTCTGTACTTTATCTTGATTGCTTTACCTACCTTTCCAGTGGCATCTGTTCCCCAACCATTAGGAATTGGAACTTGCTTCATGTTGTTCAGCTCTATCTAGACAGGTGAAGAACATCAATAAAATAAATGTTAATTTCTTTTGTTATGCAAGTTGCCAGACACACAAGGCCTGAAGGCCACTTTAAGGTGTGGTCAACAATCAACTATTCTTCCAGGGGCCGTTGCCATCTACTCCTAGGGCTGAAATAGGGTTACCCCCTTTACAGACCATACGGAAGTAGGCTTGGGTATCAACCATCCGAGGCCTGGCTGGTAGAGCAGAAACAGTAACTCCCGGACTTAATAAAGGATACATTATTACAATATCATGTGGTGAAAGCAATTACTCACTGGACATAGTCAACCATTCTACTGTCTGACCATTTAATATCAGCCACTGTGGTTTTGAAAGATAAATAAACCATTCAAGCCTGCAACATGATACATGTATCTTGGGGTGAATGAATCTACATGGTATACAGTCAACCCTCCTACTGTCTGACCAATCCAGTTCTTTAATGATTGATAAACTATGCCAGCCTGCAGTAGTATATCATTGTTAAGGAACACATTGCCTTGAATCGGACAAGTTGGTCTATAAAAAGCGATTGTAACCGTTTTGTTAAAAAAAAGAAATGGTTGGATAAATGTTTTGAAAGTCCAATATACTGATCCACACAAATATGCCTTGAAATTGCGTGGTTTTCTTTTTACTTTGCGAACTAGCACGGTCAGCCATTTATGGGAGACTCCCTTAAAAGGTTGACCGTGTTAGTCGACGAGGTAAAAGGAAAACCGTGCAATTTCGAGGCATGTTTGTGTGGATAATTGTATTCAACTTTTACAATATCTTTCAACCCATTATGCATTTTATAACAAACGGTTACAAACGCTCTTCACAGACCAAGTCTTGTGGACTAGGTTGAGCCACCCTACACAGCCTGTGAGGTTGAGTGGTTTCAAATGGTTGGTCAACTCTTTGGAAAAATGGTACCAAGAGTGAGAGGGTTAAGCTCTTACCTTTCCCAAAGCCACGGTAGAAGTTGCCATGTCCAGCACAAAACTGTCGCCGTTTTCGGCTGGAGCGGTGACGGATATTGGATTTGTACCTAAGAGGGGCTGGGTAAAGATTAAAGATTAAATCAAATTTAAAAATATTTATTGTCATCATAAAAGCATGAAATCTGCCTTCCCTGTGAATTTAAAGGAGAATACATTCAAGTAAAGGCATAACAACAATAGACAACAAAAATACAATGTTACAAGTTAACAGAAACATTCAAATAAAAAAGAATGCGGGCATACTAACAACATGTTGGCAGCACCTCAAATCTCCTTCTTCTGTTTCGAGTGGTACCAACTGAGAGCACAAAATGATATCTAACACCAAAACAAACTAACCTTTCTTGCACGAGTTGGTACGACCAGTGGAGATGTGTTTGTCATTGACATACCAACGAGGCCCGCTTCAGCACAACGCATGGTATACCAACCTGCGATGCCATAATGGTTAGACCCTGTCATACAAAATAAAAAGTAAATATTTTTGATTAAAAAAAAAAAAAGTTCGGAGCATACAGTGCTAACACACATGGGTTTATATGGGTAAAACCAAAGTTAACGTTCTTCTACCCCGATGCGAATTTCCATCTATTAGAAAATGGAAAGCAAATACCTTCTCTAATAACAGGAAGTATGTATTTGGGCTTTTATTAACCAATTCTAATATAGCGCATTTTACAATATCAATGCCCTGGTCATAGGGCCAATAACATCCCTTTTAATGTTTCTCAGTACACAACCTGGGCAACAGTTAATATCGCTCCAAAGGCTTTTTCATTCACAATTTCAACCTCTGCCCTTGCAGGTTCCCATTTATTCACCTGGGTGAAGAGAAGCAATTATTAGTAAAGTATCTTGCTCAAGGACACAAGTGTCACGACCGGGACTAACCACTACAGCCATGACACGCTACAAAAATCTACTAAAATTAACGGCAATAAAAACTGACTTGGGTTCAAAAGTATAAAGCATTTTGAGAATCATTTCATTTTGAAGTAATGCGAAGACAGAAAATGATATAAGTTTTTTGATCACCTAAAAAGTTGAATTTGAGAAATGTTACCGTCAAAAATGTTTCTCAGATTGTGAACAACAAATACAAATTATTCTTCCTGTGGGTGCGTTCGTTTAGCTTCCCCAGGTCGACCCCGGTCTGCCCCGGTTCGTTCGCATAGCCCCCAGTGCCCTGCTTGTGGAGTGGGTCACTTGGGGGTGACCTGAGGTGCATGCCGTCACCACGAGAGGGCGAGTGTGATCGTTCGATTAGCTCTTGTCAGGGGCTCACCCGAGTGAGCACTGCAAGGTCGACCCAGGGAAGCTAACAAACGCACCCTGTAACTGCTGAATGAAATGCAAGCTGGTCTAGCTAGGGATCAAACTTGAGTCTAGCTAGACCAGCATGCACCTCATTCAATGCATACAGCGCGCCGACCGAGTATTTGCGATCAGGGGTGCGTTTTGGCAGCTGTAACCAATATTTGTTTCTGACGTCATAACCAAAACGGTAACCGAGCTCACAACTCGGTTATCGTTCAGTCTGAACAGCAGAACTAACGACCAACAACCGAAACAGTTTTTGGTTGGGGTCGCCAAAGCGCACTCCTACTCGGGCGCGCATGTTAGGCTTTGAACTAGGTGCATGCTGGTCTAGCTGGGGATCAAGTTTGATCTCTAGCTAGACCAGCATGCACCTTATTCCACAGTTAGTGCTTGCGCAAGGGGTATTGCCGAAAGGTCTATGGTGGCACTTAGCCTCCTCTGGTGTTCAATTTTAATGAAAGTTATTCCTGACAACCTTTTGCCACAACCATTCCAATTCCAGCTTCCTTTGCTTTCTTGATGGCTAGATCCGTGCAGAATCGCCCGACAACGGGTCCGAGTACGTTGTTGCCGTCCACCCATGCTGTGCCTGCCATTTCTTTCAAGATCACTGGTTCTCCGTCCTTGGCAGTGGTGCCACTCTTCACATCGTCTACATACATTTCTGATGGGAAAATAAAATAGCAAAACTATCATTTAAAGATTCCATACAGGCACATAGGCCTGATACTTCAAGGGGTTTTGAACTAAAATCGCAGGAAAGCATTCACAGCCTTTGAATGCTGTTTTCATTGCATGCTATCATCATGAATGCTATCGCAGTCCTGCAGGAATGCTTTGCTTCCCTGCATGCTATAAGAACTGCTATCACCTTGCTCGCATGCTATCAGGAATCAGCTTGCTATGATAGCATGTGCATGCTACTCGCTGCTATGTGCATGCTGTCCACATGCTATTATAGCAGTCAAGTTTTGTAAGGGGATACTTCACAGAGGCCACGAAGGGGATTCGCCTCCGTTGCCTCCATGAAGTATCAGGCCTGACTTTGCATCCTTCATATAGGGTGCGTTCGATTAGCTTCCCCGGGTCGACCCTGATCTGCCCTTGGTACTTTCGAATAGCTTTGACGTCATTCCAGGGGCGCACCCAGGTCAGCCCCAAGTGCCCTGCTTGTGGAACGGGTCACTTGGGGCTGGCTCGAGGTGCATGAAGTCACCATGAGAGGGTGAGTGATCGTTCGATTAGCTCTTGTCAGGGGCTTACCCGAATGAGAGCACCGCGGGAACGACACAGGGAAGCAGCTTATCAAACGCACTCATAGGCACTAGTCCCTCTCCCCCATACCCCGCGGTTTGGGTACTAGTGATTACACTTACTGAGTCTGTTCATTCCATGGCTGAAGTGTCCCCGGTAGTCCGCACAAGTGAGCAGGGCAGACAAGTCCTTTGCATGGCTTGGTTTAGCACCGGCGGCCACCATGCTTCGTTGCATGAATGCCGATGCTTCGTCAAGGGACACCAATGCATAGTCTCTGCAAAACAAAAACAGGTAAAAGAAAATATTAATGTTGGTTTTACGCACACACTTTATGAATGTTAGAGTTGTATACTCAGTACTGTCCCGAACCTCCCGAGTTCTGTGAAAAAAAATCACTAAGCATAATTACTTGATTAGATTCAAACCCATGACCTTTGCAATTCTAGTGCAGTGTCTTATAACAGCTAGACAAATGAGATTGACGGTAGCTAGAGGCAGTTCAAATCCTGCTTTAGCAGCGGTTACCACAATGATTTACATGTAATATGTGTTAAATTTAACATCTATTAAACAGGTAAACGAAAGAGAGAGGGAGACAGAAAAAGTTCAGTGTGCTCACGATGCTTAAAATAGTGTGGTAGAACATCACTGGGAATGTGTAAAAAAGAAAAGTTTACCTTTGGTCTTTGGAACCGTTCGATTATTTTAATCATATATGTAGAAATGGAAATAGTTTGGTTCTATTCGAAATTTACTCAATGTCAGCCTCAACAAACAACTTGTCAGCCCTCACCCCTTCAAGATAAAAGCAAATTTGTTTAGTCGTCATACAAGCTTGTATTTACACCGTTTTTCTCACAGACAATGATCACAGTTTATACAAACTCAACCGAAACCTGGCATTTTTTGAACTTTGTACATTTACACTTTGCTTTCAAGCTTTTTTTTGTATTTGTTTAAAGGAACACGTTGCCTTGGATCGGGCGAGTTGGTCTATAAAAAGCATTTGTAACCGTTTGTTATAAAATGCCCATGATGTCTGAGTAGCAGTATCACAACAAATGCATATGGGTAGTAGAAAGATGTGGTAAAAGTAGAATACAATGATCTACACAAAAAATGCCTCGAAATTGCGTGGATTTTATCTCGTCGACTAACATGGTCGGCCATTTATGGGAGTCATGGCCGACCGTGTTGGTTCGCAAAGAAAAAGGAAAACCACGCAATTTCTAGGCAAATTTGTGTGGATCGTTGTATTCTACTTTTAAAACATCTTTCCAACCATATACATGTATATGCCTTTTATAACAAACGGTTGCAAACGCTTTTTTTTAGACCAACTCGCCCGATCCAAGGCAATGTGTTGTTTTAAAGGGTCTACAGTACATGCTTTTCCAGACATACTGTACATTGCAAGCATGACAAAAGTGTTGTACTGTACCTAAGTCTACATCTGGAAAAATGGCCACCTGCAAATGTTGGTGCAGGCCATGGGGTGTCGGAACACAGGGGTGTTTGGGTTGTCGGAATATAGAGGTGTCGGGTCGGAACATGTGTCGGAATATAGGGGTGTTGGAACATAGGGTGTGGGAATATAGGTTGAGTTGTCGGAACATAGCCTAGGGATGTCGAAACATAGGGGTGTCGGAATATAGAGCAGTCACCATTTTGACAACTCATCAATTGGTATTCCATGCACCATGCTCTGCTAACCCATTGTGTCTGTGACCTACACGCTAGAGGGCTAGGGCTTTAGGGTTTTGGTTAGGGTAGGGTGAGGGTTTTGGTAAATGAAAAGGAAAAGTTTCCATATGGCGCTACCACTTTTTCATTCGATATGAAATAATATAGGCCTAGTGTCTAATTTACCTCAATGAGATTTCCCTTTTTGTAAAAATAAGTGAAAAAGTGGTGGCGCCATGCGGAAAGTTATCTAATGAGGATAACTTTCCGTATGGCGCCACCACTTATTCACACATTTTTTACAAAAAGGGATATCTCATTGAGGTAAATTAGATACCGTACTATATTATTTCATAGCGAATGAAAAAGTGGTGGCGCCATACGGAAACTTTTCCCATTATTAACAGAGTTTCCTTTTCAGTTCATAACACTTTTTAACAGTAAATAAAATATTCCTAATTCTAAAAACAAAAATGGCAGATTGGCAGGATTAAGTGTTTGTGCAGAACATTTTCAAGCCATGAATGAAAAATATCACTCAGTTCAGAGTAATAAAGTCATTTTTAAAATTAAACATTTTTTTTTTAAGTAATAAAGAAATTAACAATTAAAATAAAAACATTTGTTAATGTTATTTTAATGAATTTAAAAAATAGTTAATGGCCTGACGTTTCGACCCTAGCAGAGTCTTTCTCGCAGAGAAATAATATATAAATAATATTTATTATAAATAAATAATATAATTATTGTTTTTCTATTTAAAAAAAAATTAAAGTTTTTCCTCCATCCATGACCATGGTGTTAATTTAAAAAAACATATTCCTAAAAACGTTTTGTTTTGTTTTGTTAGAACGCTAAAATACACACACATGAACGTTTGGATAACATTCCGTATGGCGCCACCACTTTTTCACTAATTTTTACAAAAAAGGATATCTCATTGAGGTAAATTAGATACTATATTATTTCATATCGAATGAAAAAGTGGTGGCGCCATACGGAAACTTTTCCGAACGTTTTAGTAACGATAAAACACACCGGCCGGCCATGCGCGCGAGTCGATCCCGAATGCCGTAAAACTGGCTCTCAAGCCCCACGGCAAAGCCACGGTGCACGCACCACGGACGGCAAACTCTTCGGACTTTCACACTTACCCGTTAGTTGCCATTGTGTACGACGACGAACTTCTCCACCCTTTTAACCTGCAGAAACGTAAAATTATGCTTGGTGGGAAGAGTTGATGCATCTACTAGTTGGGGAAAATTAGCACAGCCTCTTTTACCGTTTCTACTATTTCTACTAAATACTTTTCTATATGATATTTTGCAGACGACCTACTACTATAAAATTGTGGGGCGGCGAGGGGGTTTGGGGACTGCGCGTTGGATGGATGGGACGTGATTCTACTGCTAGCCTTGATTGCGGTAAGCTGCTTACAAGTACAACACATAGGGATAGCGCAAGACAGCGTGTTGCTAGCCCAGATGTCACAAGGACAGCCTTGAAATAAAGGCTACGCCGAACCTTTACGCCTACTTTTCGTGTTTTACCCAAACCCCAACTATAGTTGGGTGATCCCAACTCAAAAAGAGTTACGCCCAACTACAGCTGCAAACGTTTTATTCGTACTTGGGCAGAGTGCATTTTGCGTAATCTCAATTTGGGTGGATTAACTATGCTTCGGCCCACTTGGAGCCATGGCCAGTTTTAGGATCACAGGGGTCAGCTTCTCGTCCGTTTGGTTAGTTGGCCTGGGTGGGCGTAACCTGACCCCAGTCAGCCATGCGTGCAGTTGTTGTTTACTGTTCACCAAAAACAGCTGATCCACTGGGAAAAGGAATTCATTAACGAAAGCTTGCTACAATGCTATGCTACAGTTGTTAGTTTGTCTTTATTTTCACTTTCAGAACTTTGTTGTTTAGCAACGACTGTCAAACTCTGAAGTCAAAGTCCAACTTTTGTTTAAACAAAAACTAAAGTTAAACAATCAGACAGCATTATAATATTATTACCGCACCACAGCACCGGCACCAGCAATTCCAATGGCCATGATGGATGCAGCACTGCCAGTTGATGACAAACAACAACAGCAGATGATGACACCAGACTGCCAGTAAGTCACATTACAAATTAATACAAACAAGTAGTACTAGTATGTAGTAGGCCCTATATAATAATATATATCTATCTATTTATTATTCATTTTTAAAACGTCAAAGACAAGGAACACTAACTCTTGTTGACCAAATTAATTTGTTTTCTATTTAAAATAAAATGCATAGGTTGGGGATTTTCTTCTGGAGTAATAACTGGACAAGACTACCTCCGTGACCAGTCTAGAGTGGTACATTAACGTTATTATTATAGAATTTGAGTAAAAAAAATCCAAACAATACCAGCAGAAAAAAACCCAAGAAAGGTAATTACTGTTAATTATTCTAGACAACTAAAAAAAGTAATTAAGGAAAGGTTTCCGCATCCTGTCACTAAATATAAATTGAGGGTATACTAACTAATACTACTTTGGTAATTACTAAAAAAATCTATTACCATAAAAATCTTACGAAGTAAAAGCTTACAAACTGGGATACTTTGACTGTAAATTATTTTTTTCCAGCAGTGATTATGTGCTAGTTCCGCTCGCCGAGGTACAGTCATTCGTAGAGAGGTGCATCCTGGCAGTGGGCGCTAAACCAAGCCATGCTAAAGACCTGGCGACGCTAATTGCCTGTGCGGACCACCGGGGACACTTAAGCCATGGACTGAACAGACTTCGTAAGTCTCATCACTGGTCCTTGTCCCAAGGTTATTTACGCAAGCACCCCCCTTTGAACACCTTGAGTTCACCATAGAGCTGCTTGAGCAAAAAATGTGCTTGAGCTAAAAAATTCCTTGCTAAGTAAAATAAGGCTACCAGCCAAGAATCCACTCGGTTCTTTTGCTAAGTTAACAGCAGCTAAATACCAGTCACAAGCAATGTATAATGGCATAAAATTTTGGCCAGTTAGCAAGTGTAAAGTAGGCAAGGTAATTTTGTACTTAAGCTGCTCTATGAAATTTGCCATAGGTAGCGCGAATAATAATACTGGCACGGTACTGCAGTGGGTCACAGAATGGTTTTTCAACGTCGGACAACGAAGCCGAAACAGAGCCGCATCATGGCTTCATTGTACGTGGCTGAAAAACCATGCCTCGACTTCACTTTTTTCTGTTTACAAGTATTGCATGCAGTACCGTGCAGTTCTTTCTGGACACTTGACTACATTTGTCACTAAATGTGTGTTGTGTTGTCATTTGGTCTAGGTTTCTGAAAGACTCCGTTTGGGGTCAAATTGTTAGGCCACTATCTATTTTTTGTGTAAGAAAATATATAAAGAATTGATCTGAAACTTTAAACATTTTCGTTTACCTTTGATTAAATAATTTTGAATTTTCAGGGATGTATGTTCAAGATATCAGGAGTGGAACCAATTCTAAAGACGGGGAACCAGTGATCTTGAAAGAAAAGGCGGGTACAGCATGGGTGGATGGCAACAACGTTCTTGGACCTGTCGTTGGGACATTCTGCACGGATCTAGCGATCAAGAAAGCAAAGGAGTCTGGGATTGGAATAGTTGTGGCAAAAGGTTGGCAGAAGCGGATTTCACAAGTTAGACTAGTCTGATCTCGAGCCAGGACAACTTAGGACTAGCCTTAAGTTGTTTTAAATTTAACTGCTAGCACTAAGTCCTAAGCAAATACTATCTTAGTGTAATTGCCCAAGGAAACTCAAAGGTAACTTTCATTAATTGAACACCAGAGGGGGCTAACAGCCTCACACTTCTCGGTGGCTATAGGTGATTGATTGTCTTGGAGTGTACTACTGGAGCCTAGAATGGTGGATCGGGCACTCAGAACCCAACCTCAATGGAGGCAACAAAGGCAAACTTCCTCTGTGCCCCTTGTCATTGCCCGAAGGCCCCTTGATATATTTAAGTGAGAAACTGTTTTGTCTTTTCTTGAAGGTTCCAACCACTACTGCATAGCTGGATGGTACGCCATGCGATGCGCAGATGCTGGACTAGTGGGCATGTCTTTCACTAACACATCCCCTGTGGTCGTCCCAACAAGAGCAAGAAAGGTAAGCATTCGTAATTGGGCAAGAACCCGTTTAAGAATTAGACTTGATTGGTGGTCCCAACAAGAGCAAGAGAGGTAAGCATTCGTAATTGGGCAAGAAGCCGTGTAAAAGTTAGAGGTTAATTTGTATAATTGGAATTTTTCTTACCATGGGAATTTTTCTTACTAGAGTCTAATAAAGACCTATGTCACCATTGTACATTCTTATATATTCGTAATTGGGCAAGAACCCGTTTAGGAATTAGACTTGATTGGTTGTCCCAACAAGAGCAAGAAGCATCCGTATTTGGGCAAGAAGCCGTTTAAAAATTAGACTTGATTAATGTCTGGTACAGTTGATGACATCCCTCCGTCACAAGTGACGGCTTAATTTGAATAATTGGAATTTTTCTTACCATGGGAATTTTTTTAACTAGAGTCTACTAAAGATCTATTTCATAATTGTTCATATATTTCAGGCGTGCTACTTCACGGAGGCAATGAAGGCTATTACCTCCATGCTAGTCATTGCCTTGGTGCCCATAAAATGCTTCAGTAGAAATGTACACTTTCCTCATAAGGTGCCCTTTACCAAGGAGAAAATGCCCTGGTGTTCTTGCCCTTTCAAAAAACGAAGCATACAGGCCGGGTATGTTTCACAGGGAAAGCTTAGAAAACATACATTAGTTGCGATACCATAACCCTCCTCCCGACGGCGTAACCCTCCTCCCGACGGCGGGCTGTCGTCGGGAGGAGGGTTACGTAATCGCAACTACACATACATAAGACCTATGGCTATTTTCACTGTGCATCCGAGATCATGTTATCGACCCATATCAAATCTTCAAATTTTCTTAGCCTCTTATAGGTACAAATCCAATATCCATGGCTGCCCCAGCGGAAAGAGGCGACAGTTTTGTTCTTGATATGGCGACGTCCACTGTGGCGTTTGGGAAGGTAAAGTGTGAATTGTCAGATTTTTGGATGAGCAATCCTTCTAGTTTTTGAGATGACTTAATAAATAAATAGTAGCTGTAGTAGGAAGACTATACGCCTTGTTGAGAGGTATGGTGGATGGATGTGATAGGAGTGCACTGTTTGGTTTGGGTGCAATGCAGACAAATTTACCCAAACCGTATAGTGTTGTAGTATTGTGTCTACCATATCTCAAAATGGCTTATGGAGATGTTTCCCCCCAGTGACTGATGATCTCAGCGAGGTGGTACAAGTTCAAACAAATGATTGAAGCAAAATTGATGCAATTTCAAACTAACCAGAATAAAGCGCTCAAACAGACCAAGTTGCTGAATGAGTCGCTGAACCCTGCTCTTTATCTCCCTGCAACTGTTCCCAGGTGCAACTCAACAGCATGAAGAAAGAACCCATTCCCAAAGGGTGGGGAACGGACTCGACGGGAAAAGTAAGTTGAAACATCATTGCATAAATCCAAGGTCACCTTGCAAGTCAATCTGGAGGTCAAAGTTCAAGTTCGGCTTGTGTCCATTTTTCTTTGTTTAACCCAAAATTCATTAGACTTTGTCGTCAGATTGTAGGTTTCAATTCAATTCAAAAATGGTTTATTAAAACATGACTCGCAGTTAAAAAAACTGAATTGCACATGTCAACATCATAATATGGTAAAAAAATTACATCAAGTAGAAGTTAACATAGAAAAGGACATCAAATGAAAATTATTATAAGAAGACAGGTAGGAGTATGTTACAATGGTGTGATCTCAAGAAAATCTTGGAAAAATCTTTTAAAGTCATTTGGAAACTTTTGAAGGGGCACCAAGGCCAAAACAGGGGCAACAGAGGCAATTGCTCTTATAGGGCCTTTGTGTAATTACAGGGCCTAATTTCATAGAGCTGCTAAGCACAACAATTTGCTTAGCATGAAATTTCTTCCTCGATAAAAAACGGATTACCAACAACGTTTCCACATGATTTTTAGGATGAGCAAAACAAATAATGTATGAGCTGCTAAATACCTGTAACAAGCAATATGCAACAAATGAAAATTTGGATGGTAATCCTGTTTTTATCAAGGCAGAAATGTCATGTTCAGCAAATTTTTGTGCTTAGCAGCTCTATGAAATTGGGCCCTTGTCTGGATCTGTGTGTTGAGACAATTTCCTTGACTTATTTTTATAGTACATTCTCTACATGCTCTATAGGTGACTACTGTTCCTGAGGATGTGCTTACAAGCGGGGGATTGATGCCTCTTGGTGGGCAAGAAGCTAGCGGAGGGTACAAGGTAAGACACCAACCTCGTTCCCAGGGGTGATCGATCTCGCCGCGCCATTTTTTCCCCAGCATGCCTTGCGCGATCATAACCCCTGGATGTGTAACTCAAAAATATCAAAATATAAGGGATATTACAATTAGTCCTGTGGTTGATCCGTTCTGTGTTGGGCGTTAGTCGCGCACACGCTGGATGTGCTGTGTGTACTAAGAGTCATAAACTTGCGTTCAGTGTTGCGTGACTAAAAAAGTGAAAACGTACATCTTTATTACGCACACGTTTCAGCGTATAGAGCTTTTTGGAGACGCACAGCGTTTCATATTGCGCGCGTAAATGATAGCCAATCAAAGACACGGATCAGAGTTTCCCTCCCAGGGGTAAGAGACGTACGCAGAGCTAGCGGGCGATACGGCGCGCTGCCCATGGTAGCGAGGTTGGTAAAACACCATGTGTTCATCTACTCGGTTTGTTCTTTAGAGATCTGTCTTGCTATAATTCTAATTTAAACATTTTTTGGGGAGACTTCTCAGTTCTGAAAAGAACTGTCCTGCTTTTAACTACTACCTATACCTGGGTGAAAGATAGAAAATCGGCTAGGACTAGATTGTCTTTTGATTTCATATTCTTTATTTGCAGGGTTATGGGCTGAGCATGATGGTGGAGATGTTGTGTGGTGTTTTTGCAGGCGCAGCTTTTGGACCCTTTGTCAGACATTGGAGTGCGAAAGATGCTGTAGCTAATTTGGTTAGTCAAAATAGGGATGATAAATTTAAGACATGTTATTACGAAAATTAAGATTTAGGACTAACTTTAAGACGAGCATACATTGCCTTGAAGACTGTTCAAACATTCATCAGGAGGCAACAAAGGCGATCGTCTCCATGCCCCTGGTCACTGCCTTGGTGCCCTTAATTGCTACAGCATAAATTTACAATTTCCTCATGGGTGTCATTTACTAAGGAGAAAATGCCTTGGTGCCCTTGCTCTTTCAAAAATGAAGCATACCAGGGGCCAATTTCATAGCTTGCTTATTTTACACATGTTACCATGGTTACTGGCCAAAATGTCATGCCATATATACATTGCTTGTGACCGGTATTGGGCATAACAATTGAGTGGAGTCTTGGCTGGTATTCTGATTTTACTAAGCATGGATTATTTTGCTTAAGCAGCTCTATGAAATTGGGCCCTGACCTGTAGGCACAAAATGCATCATTTCCAGACAATAAAGGATTCTTCATTTGATGTGATTTTTTAAAATCTAGGGCCAGTGTTTTATAGCCATCAATACGGAGGCTTTTGCTCCAGGTTTCACAGGAAGAATGACCACCCTAATGGATGAATGCAGAAATAGTGAACCTGTAAGTTGTTTATGAGTTCCTCATGAGAACCAGTAGCAGTACATGGCTTGAATTCGGGAAGGGGGGGGGGATCCACAAGACCACAAACACATCTGCCAAATGTTTATCTAAAATCTTTCACTACCACAACAAAGGGTACGTTCGTTAAGCTTCCCTGTGTGTACCCCACGGTGCTCACTGGGGTGAGCCCCTGACAAGAGCTAATCGAACGATCACACTTGCCCTCTTGGGTGACGGCATGTACCTCAGGTCACCCCCAAGTGATCCACTCCACAAGCAGGGCACTGGGGGCTGACCCAGGTGAGCCCGTAAAAGCTATTCAGACGTACCGGGGCAGACCAGAGTCGACCCAGGGAAGCTAAACGAACGCACCCATTGTAGTCCGTCAGCCTACACTTTGAATTTCAGTCTGTATCTCTTATTCATTTATTAGGTATCACTCATTAATGCTTCCGTTACGGACATTACTTTTTTTTAGACATGACATTTGACTACCCTTTACATTTGAACAAAAGTCTGAGTTTTGGGTTCCCATCCATGTTTTGGTACCAAATAGTCTTTTTATTGTGTATTAACAGATGTGGAGGTAAATTTGACAGAATTTGTCGCAAAATCAATTCCAAGGCCACACAGTCATGACAGTTGTGGAAAATGTTTACTAAGTGAGAAAAAACCTTCCTGACCCAGTTTAATATGCATTGAAGCTAACTGTTCTTGAACAAGCACATTTAAAGGCAGTGGACACTATTGGTAATTACTCAAAATAGTTATTAGCATAAAACCTTACTTGGTGACGAGTAATGGGGAGAGGTTGATGGTATAAAACATTGTGAGAAATGGCTCCCTCTGAAGTAACATAGTTTTCGAGAAAGAAGTAATTTTCCACGAATTTGATTTCGAGACCTCACATTTAGAATTTGAGGTCTCGAAATCAACCATCTAAATGCACACAACTTCGTGTGACAAGGGTGTTTTTTCTTTCATTATTATCTCGCAAGTTCGACGACCAATTGAGCTCAAATTTTCACAGGTTTGTTATTTTATGTGTATGTTGAGATACACCAAGTGAGAAGACTGCTAATAATTATTTTGAGTAATTACCAATAGTGTCCACTGCCTGTAAGGTGAGAGGCAGGCCATACCAATATAAAAAGAGAGACTCTTGTTTTGTTCCCCTCATTTGTCTCTGCAGGCAGAAGGGGAGACGGAAGTCCTTGTTGCAGGCGACCCAGAAAGGAAACACATGAAGAAAGTTGATGCAGACGGGGGAGTGCTCTACCATCGTAACCTCATCCAGGAAATGGTGAGGCATTTGAGTCCCACATACTTTCGTGTGCTTCCGAGATTGTTGAGTCCCTTAATAATTTTGTGACAACAGACGTCGATTTCACAAAACTCTTCCTAACTTAAGACTAATATTAAGACTTAGGACGAATCCCAACCATGCACTGTAGCATGCAGACCTTAAGATTAATGCTAAGTAAGAACGAGTTACTCGTCCTAACTCTTTGTGAAATCGACCCCAGGCACATTAACAAGGGAATTACCATCTGCAGTTACCCGCTTTTGAAACTGAAATAAATAAAATCACAAACTGTGTAGTGTTGTTATCTAATATTGCAAAGAAACTTTTAAATATGATTTGATGATTTTCACATTTTATTGTTGCGTGATGTTTTTTTTCCTTTAGGACTCTTTGGCGAAAGATCTTGGTATTGAAGCGATGAAATCGAAAGAACTATGATCCAAATCCAGGAAAATATAAGCAACTTTTCAGCATTGTGTTTCATGGTAAAATAATGCAGAGGGCGTTGTTGTTTAAACAACGATTTTGTTGGTGTTTGTTATATTAATTGAATGTTTATAAAAAGGGGCGGGTGGAAAGTAGACCATTAAATATTTTCCCGTTGCAACACCCTGTTGTTCATTAAGTTGTAGCAAACTGCTTACCAACCCAAAGAACCTATGGTGAAGACGATGTGACCTCTGACGTCACACGAAAGCCATAACATGATTCGCGCGCATACTGCCAGGCATAACCCTAGTGTTTGGCAGCCAGCTAGAAAGTGTATGCAATCTTACCATGACTACGTGTCTTTTTGCCTGGCGAAACATGACGTTTACAGTGTTTTTTTTTCAACAGGGCGGTTTAAATGTAAACATAGGTCACATCGTCTATAAATCCAAAAAAATAGCTAATAACCAGACGTGTTGACCCTAGCAGAGTCATTCTCCTAGCCTTCGCGAAAGACTCTGCTATAGGGTCGAAACGTCGGGCTATTTACTCCTTTTTGCAGGTATGCGATTGGTTCAAATTGCATGACCTGATTTTTGCAGAAAACAAGTTTTGTCATAATAATATTTTTTTGCTCTGAATGTTTTTTTTTCCTTTCCCCCCTTTCTCTACGGATGGCCATTTAAAAAACGGAAAGCATATCAAAATCATCGTCTGCGTAATTTGCCACGGACAACGCGAAAAAAAATACACCATGCAAACTTGTTTGTCAAGGCTTATAGGCGCAAAGTAGTGTAGCGATCACAACAGTAATTCATAAGTTTAGTTTACTAATGTACTTGGTTCAACTCATTTTCAATAATTATGCATAGCTTTCTCAAATCTATTACTTAACTACATTCAAATCTTAATTTTTGGGGCCGAATCGGTCCAAATCAGACCTTAACTTTCTAACAGGGCATCGGGCTCATTTACGATTGACGCCCAGTCTGTTGTTCCGGAAAAACAAAACATCGGATGGTTGTCTATTTACCTCACAGTATTTTACTACAAAGTGTACAAATCGTATTAAATTTTTCTATAAATGTAAAACATATCGAGAAGAGAAAACAATATTTTTGTAATAATTTAATAAGTTGATTTATTGTCTTTTAAGCATTTATATTATTGATTATGCAAGGTGAATTGTCAGCGAATAAATTCAAAGGAGGAAATATCCAAGGTTTGTCACTTTTTCTAACTAAGGTCTTGTAATTGAGGACATAAAAGCAGTGGACACTATTGGTAATTGTCGAAGACTAGCCTTCACAGTTGGTGTATCTCAACATATGCATAAAATAACTAACCTGTGAAAATGTGAGCTCAATCGGTCATCAAAGTTGCGAGATAATAATGAAAGAAAAAAACACCCTTGTCACACGAAGTTGTGTGCGTTTAGATGGTTGATTTCGAGACCTCAAGTTCTAAATCCGAGGTCTCAAAATCAAATTCGTGGAAAATTACTTGTTTCTCGAAAACTATGGCACTTCAGAGGGAGCCGTTTCTCACAATGTTTTATACCATCAACCTCTCCCCATTACTGGTCACCAAGAAAGGTTTTATGCTAATAATTATGTGAGTAATTACCAATAGTGTCCACTGCCTTTAAAAGTTAAAACATTTAATGAGATGATGAACACCAACAGTTGTTTCTTGTTATCTTTGTTTGTTTAATACTTTTTTATTGGCGATCACCCATAAAGGGAGAAAAGAAAATACATTCAAACAAACTTTTACACCAGACAACACGTACTGATAAACATTATACGTGACAGTTATGAACAGTGAATAAATAACCCAACCACTGTGCTTGCCATTTTATTATACATTTTGAGTTACGTCTTTTCATAACTAAAAAGTCTCCCTAAAAACTTAGTAATCTACTCAGCGCCTAGTAGAATATGTAGAAAGACAGTTCTCTAAAGAACAAACTGTACCTGGCAAGTAGATATGGTGTTACCGCAAACCAAATATATATTGATACCTCGCCATGCAATGCCTAAAATTCCATATAAATCATAACATTCAGCACTATAAACTGCACAGGTCGATGGTTGAACAACTGTATGCAATAAACCATGATAATGAATGGTCGGAATAGTAGATGGGTTGACTGTGAACGGTTTACATGCATTCTATAATCGTACTGCAGATTGGCACAGTTTATCATGTTTATTTATCATTCAAAACCAGAGTGGTTTATATTGAGTGGTCAGACAGTAGGAGGGTTGGCTGTGTACTGTGTAGATGCACTCACCACATGACAGATTGCTGGCTAGCATAGTGCACCTATCCTTCAAAACCTTGGGTGATATTGAATGGTCAGACAGTAGGAGGGTTGACTGTGTACTGTGTAGATGCACTCGCCACATGACAGATTGCTGGCTAGCATAGTGCACCTACATGTATCCTTCAAAACCACAGTGGGTGATATTGAATGGTCAGACAGTAGGAGGGTTGACTGTATTCTGTTCAGATTAATCCACTACACACAATATCATAAACTGCACAGACTGAAAATCTATCGTTTAAAACTACTCAATGATATCAATAAATGATCAGACAGTAAGGTAATAACAATGATCATACAATTTTAAAAACATTACTTGGCACATAAAATTTCAAATAAATTGCTTGCATGGTACATGTACGTAGTTATAATATGATAATATAAACCATTTATATTTCAAGTCAGTGAAATTTTGATACAACTAGTCTTATTTCAAGATGTAAACATTTCATCACAAATCACACATTGCTTGAGATAATAGCGACTTGAGCCAAGACTAAGTGTTGAACAGTATAATTTATTTACTTAATTTCCTTTAAAAAAGATCTCTCACAAACAAACAAATACCCCAACCAATAGGCATAATTATCTAGATAATTTGTTGGTATGTAATATGAACATTAAAAAGAAACCCAAATAAAACACCATAAAACATCAACACAAATTAAAAAGTAAAATTATAATTTAAGGCAAAATAATTTTCTATATCTTTGGAAAACGGAGGGAAAAGTGCAGCTGAATAAATTAAAATATTAGTTTGAAGGCACTGGACACCATAAGTTAATGTTAAAGACCAGTATTCTCACTTGGTGTATCCCAACATATGCATAAAATAACAAACCTGTGAAAATTTTGACTCCATCGGTCATCAAAGTTGCGAGAAAATAATGGAAGAAAAAACACCCTTGTTGCACAATCGTGTGTGCTTTCAGATGCCTGAAAAGGCTTCAGGTCTGAAGAATTTTTCAGATTCAAATATTTTAGCAAGAAATTACCTCTTTCTCAAACACTACGTTACTCCAGATGGAGCAGGTTTCTCACAATAACTTATACTATCAACCTCTCGTTTGCCCGTTACCAAGTAAGTTTTTATGCTCGTTTAATTTTGAGTAATAACCAAAAGTGTCCAGTGCTTTTACAGCACAGATTTCTTGATAAAAGTAGCCGCGGGTTAGTGGAGTGCATGGCTATAAATCGGAAGATTTGTCATTGGTCTTCGGAAAAGTAATTTAAATTCCAGCTTTTATATTCCAACAAATCGGAAATAAGATTTGACGAAAGTGAAGGTTCCTGAACTAATGGTTTGAGCGCCTACAAGGTTCCTGAACTCGTGGTTTGAGCAACTACATGTTTGGTAGATATGTTATGCTATACAAATGTTATACTAAATATGATTAGTATTATACATGTATGCAAGAAGACTTGTAGACAAGACGTTTTTTGTCTGTCGCGGTGAGATAAGTCGAGGCATGGTGGTGGCGTGATGATTCTGGGGCGGTTTTCACCAACGCTTTGCGATCATCGCAAACGCCGAAATCGTTCACTAAATCCAAAATTGATCGCAACTTAGCGACGGATTTTGGATAGCAATTTCTCTAAAACTTTGCAATATAAACTGCACTTTATCATAAAAATGCCTTTCATTTCGAGCGTGTTATGTCAAAGGTCACTACTTTTAGCCTTGTACAAAAACTTTATTTTCCTTTTTACGTCATTGCAATTGCGATGGGTTTAGTGAAACGCAAAATTAGCGACATCACAATTGCGATGGATTTGAGGTTTGCGATCCCATCGCAAGTGTGTTAGCGATGGTCGCAAACAGAGACGTTAGTGAAATCGACCCCAGGTTTCTGCGAGTACTGTTTTTGCGAGATCACTGCTCTCGCGAGATCACTGCTGAGATCACTGCTCTCGCGCAAAGGTGCTGGCTGCCGACTACGAGACTGCATAATGCGAGAGCAGTAGTCTCGCGGGACCAGCAGTCTCGCGAGAACACCACCAGTCTTGCAGGAATCGCGGAGAGTGTCGGAATGCTATCACCGAGACAGACATTAAATATGCAAGGGGTCTAGTATTTCTAGAATAGCTATATAGCTGAACAAGGTTAAAACACCAAGACTACTTACTATTTAAAAGCTAAAAAAACTTAACTACTACATTTTTTGGTTTTCATACATTTTGCAGTATTTCAGATTGACATAATTCTCTGGAAATTTTGCTTAATAGTATCATGACATCGAAGGAAGTAATCAAATAAAAAACAATCTGTAGTTTTTTTCGCCTAACGCACCCTATGCTGCCTAACTGAGTTGAGTGCTAAAAACATTTTAGCCAATCGATAAGATCGAGCTGGAGCGCACACATTGTTGATTAAACCGTTGGGTTTTGGGGATCTAGGCAGGCCCCTCAGCAAATAAATAAAGACTTCCAACACAAAAAGTGACCCAAACTTCTGAGTATCTGACTTCTTCTTGAAACATTTTTGAAAACCCTGTTGTATGTGTTTAGTTTCTTGAGTGTTATTAATTTCTGGTTACAACACCAGGGGCAGACTTCACAAAGGTCTCAAATTGATCGTAACTTCAAATCAATCGTAGTTGCTATGTAAAGTGTGATGTCACAATACAAATCTCTATGGTGATACTGAAAATTTGTCTTGCGATGAATTTTATTGCTTTGTGAAAGCGGCCCCTGGTCGTATACTTCACGGAGGTAACGAAGCCACTTGCCTCCATGCCCCTTATTCATTGCCTTGGTGCCCTTGAAATGCTGCAGTAGAAAGTTACAATTTTCTCCTAGGGTGCCCTTTACCATGGAGATAATAAAATGCATTGGTGCCCTTGCCTTTTCAAAAACGAAGCATTCAGGCTTGCAACACCTACATTGAACTCTGTTGACTGTACTTATTTATCTAGGAAGTGTAGCACGATTCTTATGATACACATAAACTATCCACATTTGTACATGTACATGACACAAGCGTTGTAAACAAAGCAGCAATACTTTTGGGTTATGTATACATGAGTTGCATTACACTGAACCATAAGAATTGGAAATCTTGGTTTTAGCAATCGTTTACAATGCATGGCCTAGCGGTTAAGTGGTGTCATGGCCTAGCGGTAAAGAGCACCAGACTCACCGGAGTGTGGCTTCGAGCCCCAGCTTTGACACCTGTGTCCTTAATCAAGAAAAAACATAATGTTTTGTCCATCAGATGGGACGTAAAGCTGTTGGTCCTGTGTGTTGTGTAATGCACGTAAAAGAACCCAGTGCACTTAATATCGCAAAAGAGAAGGGGGTTCGCCCCAGTGTTGCTGGCTTGATTGACTCAGCACCTCAGCACCTTGTAAACCATTACATGGTGCTATGTGAAAGGAGTAGGTCTCATAATTCAAACGTAGTCCCACATACCTTACAGGAGAAAAACTGTATGTTAAAGCGCCCCGAGCGTCACTGAGTGACGGATATGCACGCTATATATATAAGAAGCCACTATTACTTTTACTATCCTACGGCTGTAGAAGGATGTCTTCCCTTATGGTCAAGATTAATGTAGCCACGGTGGGCGGTACCGGGCGGGGTCTGCCCGGAACCAACGCATTTCCCCCAGCACTCTGAGCAAAATACACTGTGCTGCCCAGCACAGACTTCCCCTAACACTTGCACTTCAGCAATGATGGCTCATATCTAAACATGATAATTTTTGTTGAAACCGCTCTCCCTATTTGGTGTACTATTTGGATTTAGAGCCCATCACTAAAATTGGTCTGGCTACAACACCAATGGGCGTTAAATCTTTGAACTATTTACCAATCCATAACCCTATCTCATGACCTTTTTAAACCAATACTGACAGTGGAACTTGCGCTTTTTAAAAATAAATGATCGTTACGTTACTTGAGTTACTTGAGGGAGGGGCGCGGCGTAACCTGGACGGGTCTTCTTTGGGTGATATCGAAGATGTAGATACCGAGGTAAACCGATATCTGTTGACAAACGAGGGCAGCATAACGCACAAGGTCCGCCAGACAGTAGACCTGAAAACAACAAGGTGATCAAGATTGAGTTAGGAGTGCACGCTACTAAATAAACTCCCATCGCATACACTGCAAAATGCTAAATATTCAAAAATACACAAACAATATTTAGAAGTCTCACAACTTTTTACAGTAGAGGGGAAAGTATTCACTGACTCTTGAACTCTAATTCTGCTCAATTTAATATGGGGAGTCCTAGTGCCAGTCGAGTTATTCACACCCCATATAAAAACACCCCTAAACCAGTGTGACCAACGTCCGACCATCAAAACTTAACAAATAGATGAATTAAGTTTTTCAGATTCGATTAGCCACAAGTTCACGCACTACGTAGGTGGGAGTCGAACCACGACTTACTGTACAAACAGCAGACCTATCTTCCAACTTATAATTTGACTCACCATAGCAATCCATAGAAGTAGGCTCTCAGGTAGAGGTGTGTCAAAATACTGATTGAGAAAGAGTAGACCTGGTCCGATGAAGACTGTATCTAAGAGATCCATCGGACTCTTGGTCATATGGGCGACCTAAGACAAGGGAAGGGAAATATCGCAATCAAAAAGGGACGAATGCTCTGAGCGTCACTGGGTGACAGATATGCGCGCTATATAAGAAGCCACTATTACTATTATATACTAGAAAACTGTTGGCCAGACAGTGATGATTAAAGTGATGAATGCTGAGAACCAATTATGTAGCACCTTATGGGTGTACAAGGTGCTACGGCGCATAAAGCAGCCACAGTCAGGAACACCGGGGCGAACCCCTTCTCTTTTCGATAAGTGCACTGGGTTCTTTTACATGCTTTGCACAACACATGGGACCAACAGCTTTACGCCCTATCCAAAGGACGAGGCAATGGTTAAGTGTCTTGCTTAAGGACACAAGTGTCACAGCTAGGTAATTCGAACCCACACTCTGCTGATCAGAAACACCAGAGTTTGAATTCGGTGCTCTTAACCGCTCGGCCACGACACTTCCAAATATATATTGAGAACCATGTTTATAGGATTTGAGGCATTGCATGGTGAGGTATCAATGTATATTTGGTTTGCGATAACACCATGTGTGTATCTACTTGCCAGGTAGAGTTTGTTCTTAGAGAACTGTCTTGCTTTATTCTACTGCCGCGGAGTAGATAATCGAGGGTTCAGGAGACTTCTCAGTTCTGAAAAGAACTGTCCTGCTTTTTAACTATTACCAGGGCGGATGGTATAGAAAATAGACCGGACTACTACTTTAGCTTACAGGATCGTAATTAGCTGTACTGCCGCGGAGTCAGTTCTGAATTGGTCTCAACGTTTCGACTAGCTTCCTCTAGTCATTTTCAGGAGAACCATGTTACTTACCACAAGCTTGTTGATAATCTTAGCAGCAACGAAGCCGAACGTCAGAAGGTAGACGCAAGGCTGGTTCTCGTACAGACCCGTGTGGGACTTTTCCTTGATGATTACTTCTAGAAGAATGACGAAGGCAATGTGGAGAGCTGGGGCAATCACACTGGTATCCTGGAAATTGTGAAGGGTAAAATATTTGGTTTAAAAGTTTACTTTATCTGGCTCTCAAATTACATGTTACAGTACAGCCTAATAAAAATATGCCATCTTAAAAATCGTTCTCCCATTAAGTCATCGGAAAATAAAAACAAAATCAGGCCTGGAAAATCATCTTTAAAGGCAGTGGACACTTTTGGTAATTACTCAAAATATTTATGAGCATAAAACCTTTCTTGGTGACGAGTAATGGGGGAGAGGTTGATGGTATAAAACATTGTGAGAAACGGCTCCCTCTGAAGTGCCATAGTTTTCGAGAAAGAAGTAATTTTCCACGAATTTGATTTCGAGAACTCAGGTTTGAGGTCTCGAAATCAACCATCTAAACGCACACAACTTCGTGTGACACGGGTGTTTCTTTCATTATTATCTCGCAAGTTCGATGACCGATTGAGCTCAAATTTTCACAGGTTGTTTATGCATATGTTGAGATACACCAACTGTGAAGGCTAGTCTTTGACAATTACCGATAGTGTCCACTGCCTTTAAAAGGGCAAGGTCATTTTCATTTTGCATGCAAAGTGCACTTCCATTGGAAAATCAAAGGGAAGCTTTTAAAGTGGCACACGACCAAAACCATTGTCAATGGAGGCAATGGCCCTTTCAGGCCTGAAAAATTAAACTTTTTTCAAAACAGAAAACCAGCATATTTTTTGTAAGCAACTATTCTGTGCCAGCAAAGAGTGCGCAAACTGCCAGCCTCGCTACCATGGGCAGCGCGCTGTATCGATACCTCTCGTCACTTACCCATGGGAGGGATGTACTGAGAAACAGCGCTGATTGGCTCAGGAAATTGGTTAGGTATTAGATGTCAAGTGCGTGCGTTTTAAAACAAAAACATTCTTTACGACGAAAGACATGCATGTGGGCGTAGAAAAGATTGAATATATGCTAGCATATTTAAATTTGTCAATTCCAGGGGTTATGATCGAGAAAGGCATGTTGGGAACAAAACGGCGCCGGAGATCGATCACCCCTGGGAATGAGGTTGGCTAACCGCACTCGAACATGTTACACACTGTGACTTACTGCAACGGTAGATCCATCCTTTCCTTTGCCTCCACCACCGAAGATGACTAACGTGTAGTTGAAGAATGAAACTACTGCCATCACTACTCCACCTAGGAACACGAGGACCTTCAGTTCCAGACCGAAGACCTACACAATAAGATTAACATAATAGGATTTGAGGCATTGCATGGTGAGGTATTAATACATATTTGGTTTGCGGTAACTTCATGTGTGTGTCTACTTGCCAGGTAGAGTTTGTTCTTAGAGAACAGTCTTGCTTAAAGGAACACGTTGCCTTGGATCGGACGAGTCTATAACTGAGCGTTTGTAACCGTTTTTTATAAAATGCATATGGTTAGAAAGATGTTTTAAAAGTAGAATACAATAATTGTATCTACACAAGTTTGCCTCGAAATTGCGTGGTTTTCCTTTTACTGTACGAACTAACACGGTCGGCCATTTATGGGAGTCAAAAATGTGACTCCCATAAATGGCCGACCGAGTTAGTCGACGAGGTAAAAGGAAAACCGTGCAATTTCGAGGCATGTTTGTGTGGATCATTGTATTCTACTTTTACAACATCTTTCTACCGATATGCATTTTATAAAAAAACAGTTACAAACGCTTTTCAAAGACCAACTCGTCTGATCCAAGGCAACGTGTTCCTTTAATTCTACTACCGAGAACAATATAAACAAACTAGATATATGGGAATGCCATAGTCAATATAGAGGCTTGAGGTTTCGATTGACGTTTCTGAAATAACCTACCTCTGATGCACATTACTAAATTTGTATTAAAAACAAATGGTATCATTCTGTTACCTTCAAAGCCCAAATCTGTGGTCCGAAGAATGCTGATATAAAGAAGATGGAGCATATCACTAGCTGTGATTCTGTCACGTCAAATCTGAAAAAAAAAAATATAAAAATTTTTTTTACTTTTAACCCTCCAACTGTCTGACCATTCAACATCATTCACTGGTTTTGAAGGATGAACTATGGCATCATGTGGGAAAGGCCCATACATAATCAAAAGTCAACCCTCCTACTGTCTGACCATTTAATATTATCTACTGTCAGGACTGTGGTGTTGAAAGATATCATGTGGTGAATGCGGCAAAATAGTCCACATTTAACTCTCCTACTGTCTGACCATTCAACATGAGCCTTCTGATGTGAGGTGATCTCTCATAAAAAAACCAATAAGACATAAAAAAGCAAGAATTACACAGTTTATTATTTGATAACATACTAAAAACAATTGATTAAGCTTGGTGGACGGTTCCTTCAGCTACCCGGTTCAACTCGGTTCAAAATTGAGAACCAGACCCGCGGGGCCACTCTTCTGAGGAACTGAGTACCCGCTTTCGTCGTTTCTGATTTCAGAAGGCTCAGTTGCAATAAAAAACCGAGCCCGTACCGTTCTGTATTTCCGGTTAAAATAGGTTGGATCTTTGTTTGTGTACAATGTATGCTCACACCGAGACTGCTTATGTTACAACTCAGAACCCAGTCTTTTTTTTCAGAACCAACCCGAGTCCGTAACTTCTGGAACTGCCCAAGCTTACAACTGATTAACACAAACGGCTGAGGTCTGAAATGACAAGATGTTATCACTCACTTTCCAAACTGAAGTGTTCCGGATACGTAAGTTTGCCAGTGGGCCCCATAAAACATGAACATAGATAGCACTGAAGTAACGAAGTAAAGCTCTGCCCATTCTCCTAGCTGCATCGCGATACTGAACTCAATGGACACAAACACTGCAATAGAACAAAGAGGAAGAGACAAAGTTATACATTTTGACCAAAGTATAACAAGCAAAATGGCATGTCATGGCCGAGCGGTTAAGAACACTGGATGTTTTTGATCATTAGAGTGTGGGTTCTTTTTGAGTCTGATATTGTTATCAAATTGAAACTTCTTAATTTCTGTACCTCTGAAGTAGACTGTGACCATTGACCAACAGAAAAGATGGGCTTGAGTCCTTGTCGTAACACCTGTGTCCTTATAGGCACAGGGGTCGATGTCACAAAGAGTTAGGACCAGTCCTAACTTAGGATTCGTCTTAGGAGATATACAAATTGCATGGATAGTCCCAAGTTGGACGAGTGACTGGTCCTAACTCGAGATAAGACTAGTCCTAACTCTTTGTGAAATCCACCCCTGAACACGTTTGGTACTTGTCATAGACCAGTCTTCTGACTTAGTGTATCCCAACATAAGCATAAAACAACAAGCCTGTGAAAATTTGAGCTCCATTGGTCATCGAAGTTGCAAGAAAATGATGAAAAAAAAACCCACCCTTGTTGGACGAATTTGTGCGCTTTCAGATGGGAATAAAATTACATCTTTCTCAAAATCTATGGCACTTCGGAGGGAGTCGTTTCTCACAATGTTTTATACTATCAACAGCTCTCCAATGTGTGTTACCAAGTAAGTTTTTAAGTTAATATTTGTTTTGAGTAATTACCAAACGTGTACCTTCCCTTTAACAAGACACTTAGCAATGGTGCTTCGTCTAATTCAAGGTAACGTTCTTCCTTAAGGTGAATCTTAGTAGGGCGACTAGTGAAACTTTATTATTCGACTAATTGTGTGGACTCAAATAGTCGCGACTTGGAAAATAGTTGTGACAAATTTTTAGTTATCAAGATGCATTGCGTCGTCATGTTTGCCGCAGGAACAATAGTAATAATCAGGCTGAACAAAGATGTCTGATTTTCGCGACTATGTTTGAAGTAGTTGTGGCGGCTTGATTGATAGAGTAAAATAAAAAACGGTAGTCACGCCTCGACTCAGAAATCAACAGTAAACTAGTCGCCCAGGCCTGAATCTTAGAGCTCTATGAAATAGAACTCAGGTGGCGTGTGTTGTTGTTGTTGTAAGATAGAGTGGGTGATAGGGTTGAAGGGGAGGGGAAAAATTACCAATAGAGACAGAGTCACATCCGTGGTCAAACAGCTCCCCCAACGGAGTGCTGGTCTGGGTTCGTCTAGCTTGCTTCCCATCAATGGCATCAAGAGATTGATAGATAAAAAGGGTCAACGCAGCAACGATGTACGCCCAGCTTGGTGCCTGGAAAATATTGCAGAATTTAATTTCATTTATTCACTTTTTAATTCATTTGAATTTTGATACTCATTAGCAGATATCCCCCATATTTAAAAAAAAAAGAACAGATACAAATTGTTTTCATGGTTTCATGTTAGTTAAAATTACAATTACACGGTTCATGACACCACCATAACAAATAGGCCTAGGGACAAACAAGTAAACTTAAACCTAGTGCCTTTATTTAAAGTCACTTTTCTTAATTTCTTTGTATCATTTAAATTTGTTATCGTAATTTTTAATTGATTTAATGTTAATTCAGCTAGAGGCAATTCAACAAGAATGTTTGACTTTGTGTGATTGTTTTTTGTACTTTTATTTAACAAAAAAAGGACAAGTTTTCGTATCACCCCGCCACTTTTTTATTCGATATGCAATTATAGTACCGGAGCCTAATTTACCTGAATAATTATATCCCTTTTTGTGAAAATGAGTGAAAAGGTGGTGGCGTGATACGGAAAAATAGCCCTTTTAAAAAAGTCGAAATAATATATTATAGGGAAAAGTTTCCGTATGGCGCCAACACTTTTTAATTCGATATGAAATAATATTGTATTTAATTAACCTCAATGAGATATCCCTTTTTGTAAAAATGAGTGAAAAAGTGGTGGCGCCATACGGAAAGTTACCCTTTTATAGGCCTATTATTTAATAATTATAAATAATAAATACTATTATCAATATCATTTAATAAAAAAATTATTATTTATTATTATTTATTATTATATTACATTGATAAATATATAAGAAATAAACAATGTATCTATCTATTAATTTTATTACTATTAATTTATACCAAAAGTCTCACAATTTTATTTGTACATTGTATAAATTCCAGCAACTCACCTGTTCTTTCCCCGTTGGACAAAACAACATGAGAATCAAAGCTCCAATGACATTAGCAGTTAACCCAACAATCGTGATTGTGTTTGGTGCTATGGTTTTAGGAACCTGCTCGATCAACCACCTCCAAAAAACCTGCATCAAGGGGTCACAAACCGAGCTCCCTTCCGCACTGTATTTGTGCTCCTTTAGCCTTTTTAGCTGGCTCTGTGAGAGCAGATCAGGAGTTGTAACATGATTAATAAGACTTTGAACCAACGACGACATTTTGGACGGTTTAGGAGGCCGGTTTTTGGTCCCGAACTCGGTTGCTCTTGTTTCGGTAATTTCTACAGTTTTTTCTGACATGTCGTCTATTGGTCTGGTCTCCATTACAATGGGTACTGATGTAGTGTGTGAATTTATGGCAGAGGTTGCGTCTGCTACGCATGGGTACCACACTATGTTTTTGTTGAGATTTTTTTAGAATGGTTCTCAGCCACACAATGTGTGTAGATTCCTTTAAACGAGTCTGGCTACCTTGTCAAGGTTAAGCGGGCGGTAGAGGGCAGCCTTGACATAAGCAGAGCTATAAAAGCTCTTCGACCGTCATTCTTTCTCAGTCTACTCCGGGCGGGTGACTGAATAGCTGACGGCTGACGGCTGAGGTGTTGAGGGGCTGAGGCGCTTAGGGGCTGAGGGGCTGAGGGGCTGAGGGGCGATGAGGGGCTGTGGGGCGATGAGGGGCGATGAGGGGCTGTGGGGCGATGAGGGGCGATGATGGGCTGAGGGGCGATGAGGGGCTGAGGGGCTGAGGGGCTGAGGGCTGAGGGGCTGAGGGGCGATGAGGGGCTGAGGTGCGATGAGGGGCTGAGGGTCAGGCTGAGGGGCTGAGGGGCTGAGGGGCTGAGGGGCTGAGGGGCTGAGGGGCGATGAGGGGCTGAGGGGCTGAGGGGCGATGAGGGGCTGAGGGGCGATGAGGGGCTGAGGGGCGATGAGGGGCTGAGGGGCTGAGGGGCGATGAGGGAACTGAGGGGCTGAGGGGCGCTGAAGGGCTTGGCTGGGTGGGTGGAGGGATAAGGGGGTGAGGGTGAGGGCTGAGCGGGCTGAAGGGCTGATGGGGTGAGGTGTAGTGGGGCTGGGCGCTAAAGGGGGGGGGGGATCGAGGGGCTGAGGTGTTGATGCGCTAAAGGGATGAGGGGCTGGGCCGAGGTGGCTGCTAAGGGGCCTGATTGAGTGGTTGAAGCTTTACGGATAAAAACATGTCAAAATTACATACACAATGAGAAAAGACAACGAAGTAAGATTAAAATAACAAAAAAATGGCACACAAGAAAAACAAGACTGCACAAAATTATCGAAAGATAACAAAAATAAAGCCAATATTAATTTAGCCAATTTACATTGGGGTCTTAGGGGTTTGGTGGTGGAGCAAATCGCGCTGGTTGTTGGCATGAACTGCGAAAAGGCAGGGAAAGAAACTACCAAGCCACCGTGGGGTGGATTTCACAAAGGTAGTCCTAACTTAGGACTAGTCCTATGCAATGCTAAGAGATAGGACTGGTCCAAGTTAGGACCAGTAACTCGTCCTAACTTAGGACTGGTCCTATCTCTTAGCATTGCTTAGGACTAGTCCTAAGTTAGGACTACTTTTGTGAAATCCACCCCAGGGCCCCTACAGACCATACAATCTTAAAACAATCTTTAATTTTTTTTAAATAAAATTTAGCTATCCTTTTCTTTGGGGTTGGACAAAGAGTGATAGACTCGAACCAACGACCCCCGGGTTTACCAGCGCTCTACCAACTGAGATATTATCTAGCCCATGATGGCAGTCTCCATATTTATTTTATTGGATCCATATCTTTGTTCAGGCGCGCCAGCATGCAGTCACCATAGAACCGTTAACTGCCTTATAGCCATGGACACACCCAAATAAATTACGATTTTTTATGTTTCCCCCCCCCTCCAAATGACAGAGGTCAAGGGGTTAAAAAAAAGCACTATAGAGTGGGAGTCTGAGGAGATACATCTTCATCAGCACTTTACATCAATAAAATAGATAAGTCTAACATCTGCGACATCTATAGGCTTCAGAAAAAAACTGCTTTTCAAGGAGAAAACATAATAGATACCATTTTTTCGTCTTAAGAGTTTCTGGCTGTTTGAAAGAATCAACCACCCACTACATTTTAAGATGTTTTGTTTCAGTTTGTTTAGAAAAGCCAAGGTCAAGAGAGACCATGCAGCCGTGTTTAGAGAAAGGTTTAGACGTATTTATAGCGAGCTCTTGCATGCATTAGTCTGCAAGACGGGTTTTTCTTTTGAGGCACTGGACATGTTTGGTCTAGTATTCAAAGACCAGTAGGCATAATCTCTCCATTGCCAGTTACCAAGTAAGTTTTTATGCTCACAATAATTTTTACATACTTAAGAAATAGTGTCCAGTGCCTTTTAAACCCCGTAGTCATTTTATTTTGTATTGCATGAGCAAGGGATTTTGAAGGTAAATTATATTCAAATTGTTATTTTGTACAAAACATTCTCAATTGAATATTTATCAAGGTTATCTTCCATTAAAACCTTCATCAAATACAAGGTCATCGTATAAAGCCTCACTTGATAACGAGCCATGGGGAGAGGTTGATAGTTACAAAACATTGTGAGAAACGGCTACCTCTGAAGTAATGTAGTTTTCGAGAAAGAAGTAGTTTTCCATGAACTTGATTTCGAGACCTCAGATTTAGAAGTTGAGGTCTCGAAATCAAGCATCTGAAAACACACAACTTCGTGTGACAAGGATGTTGTTTCTTTCATAGTTATCTCGCCACTCCGACGACCAATCGAGCTAAAAATTTCACGGGTTTGTTATTTTATGCATATGTTGAGATACATCAAGTGAGAAGACTGGTCTTTGACAATATACTACCAATAGTGCCTAGAAATTGGTTCTCTTCAAATCACAAGTGTTTCCACATTGTCAAGGCTGTGCTTAAGCCTATATTGAGCTATAAAAAACCACTTTGCATTTTCAGCATAACTTGGAAGAAGTTTGTAATTCGGTTCAAGTGTTTATACATACTTGTTTTGTTTCTTACTAATACGTCGTCCGTGACGTCATAACCAAATCAACGTATGACGTATAAGGTCATCGATGACATCACAGCAAATATCGATCATTAGGTCCACGCACCAATATTTTCTCACCATGCGCATGCGCGAAACAACCTCCTCCCCTGGGAAATCAACACTTATGGTTTGAATAGATTACAGGGGAACGATAATAATATTACCCCCCCCAAGGTTTTTGAGGTGTGATTCTGTAATATTTGTTATACCTAAGGGCCACGCGCCGCAAAATGCACTTATATAAAAAAGGCGGGAAATCTGTGAGTCAAACAAACGTTTGGGACAGGAGCAGTCGAGCCTACGCCACAACTTACATCATCTTATAGAATAGAAGAAAGACAACAGCAACATCTTCCCGTAGTTTTGACCACTCCGCTTTTTTCAGAACTTTCTCCATCGAGGTGGCTGGAAAAAGCGACGCAAGAGGGCTTTCGAGTTTGTCAGGTTGGTGTCATTTTCTTGTCTCCAATCGCAACCTGTATTAATTGAGAGAAATAAATAACATGTAATTTTAATTTGTCTCACAAGATTATGCAATTTTTTGTTGTTTGAATTGGTATGTGTTTCTCAGCCATTCAATGGTCAATTATTTTCATCAGCGTAATAAAAAGTCATACTTAGACAGTTATTAGCAAAGCAAATTAGCCAATACCTGAGCCCAGTGGTGGATTTAACAAAGATTTAAGACTAGTCTTATTTCGAGTTAGGATGAGTACTCGTTCTAACTTTAATAGGACTAGCCTTAAGTTTTGTAATAACTGCTGAAGTGTCAAGTTAGGTCTATCATTTTGAAGTCGACACCGCCGCCCGTCCATGGCGAAACAGCCTACCACGAAAATTAGACCTGGTTTTACAAGACCATTTCTTCGTTGACTGATGTTTTTAAAATTTTATATTTGAGAGTTTACAAGGCATATGTATCAATATGTTGTCCTATCTTGGCCCCTTTTTACACTTTTTAATTTTTGTCTCTTCTTGTATGATTATGATACTGCCTGCTTATCTCTGTATAAACTCGCTTTTTTTTCAAAATATTCATTTATCAAATTTGTCATATTTTGGGAGGACTGTCCAGTGTTCTCAATGGCTCGACGTGTCAGCTTGTCCCTCAAAGGAACACGTTGCCTCGGGTCGAGTTGGTCTTTGAAAGGCGTTGGTAACAGTTTGTTATAAAATGCAAATTATATGATTAGAAAGATGTTTTAAAAGTGGAATATAATGATCTACACAATTAGTGTCACTCGAAATTCCGTGGTTTTCCTTTTACCTCGTCGACTAACACGGTCGGTCATTTATGGGAGTCAAATTGTTGACTCACATAATTAATGGCCGACCGTGCTAGTTCGCAAAGTAAAAGGAAAAACCACTCATTTTCGAGGCATATTTGTGTGGATCATTGTTTTCTACTTTTAAAACATCTTTCTAACCATGCATTTTATAACAAACGGTTACAAACGCTTTTTATAGACCAACTCGTCCGATCCAAGGCAACGTGTTCCTTTAAGCTGTCCCTTGGAACTACCATTACTACATAGTTCGAAAATACCCGATGTCCGATCGATAAACTAAGTTATCCTGATATTTGCGGGAGCGACTTATTGATCAGTATTGTGTTTGTTATAGGTTATCGAACATGGAGTCAGTGTTGTCTCTGGGTTAATTAATGTTACACGTGTCAGCCCGGTTCATACTTCCTGAGTATGCAAAATATTGTGGTATGACTTTTGACGTCAGAAAATTAACTGGCAAAGGAAGTTTGCAACAGTTAGAAAATGTGATCAACCCGTGCCAAGGATTCGCTGCGAAAACAGCCGTGTGACGTCATAAGTCGCAAAGTTGCATTTGCATTCGCAGGAAGTATGAACCAGTGCCACATTTCATAGACCTATACAGCGGAAAGTATTGTTTTAACAGTTTATTGTTTGCAAAACAAAGATGTGTGTTAAAGACACTTGACAGTATTGGCTGTGAAAATTTGAGCTTGATTGGTCGTCGGAGTTGCGAGATAAGTATGAACGAAAAAAACACCCTTGTCACGCGTGCTTGATTTCGAGACCTCAAATTCTAAACGAAAACTACGTCACATCAGAGGGAGCCGTTTCTCACAATGTTTTATACCATCAACCTCTCCCCATTACCTGTCACCAAGAATGGTTTTATGCTAATAATTATTTTGAGTAATTACCAATAGTGTCCACTGCCTTTCAGACCGAGAACTTTTACAAAAGGGAGCCAGGAAAAATGAAATACCGGGGAAAGTTACTGGTTAGCTTCGTTTTTTACCAAAAAGGGACTTCGCTAGGAGCCAAACAATGGGATGTTGTCGTTACACCATTTACAAACATAAAAACCGTTAGGCCTATGCTAAGAATACCCAAAATAAAAAAACAGTGATGGCATCAAACCTTTAAGTTAAAGGCACTGGACACTATTGGAAATTGTCAAAGACCAGTCTTCTCACTTGCTGAATCTCAACATATTCATAAATTAACAAACCTGTGAAAAGTTAAGCTCAATCGGTCATCAAAGTTGCGAGATAATAATGAAAGAAAAAGCACCCTTGTCACCCGGTGTTGTGCGCTTTCCGCAGATGTTTGATTTCGAGACCTCAAATTCTATAAATCGGTTCCCGAAATACAGTTCGATGAAAATAACATCTTTTTTTCAAAATCTACGTCACTTCAGAGGGAGCCGTTTCTCACAATGTTTTATACTATCAACCTCTCCCATTACTCATACCAAGTAAGGTTTTGCACAGTGCTAATAACTATCTTGAGTAATTACCAATAGTGTCCACTGCCTTTAAACCTAATTGTTTTTCTAATTATTCATAGTTGCTCTAAACTGAGATCCCCACTCCACATTTATCTCCGCCCTCCCTTTCTCAAGATTTTCGGAATCAGCTTGTAGAAACTAGAACAGTAAATGGGCCGTGTTGGCCAATCTAAATCCAATCTCCCCAACCCGTGTTTATTTATAGCCCGTTTTTGTGTAGTTCATGTTGTTGGAATCTTGCGAAGCTATTAGTAACACTGCGTGTACGGTATGCGGCTAGCCTCTGTTCGAGTACCAACAGAGAATGTACGTGATACACAAGATGACTGTTTTGTTTGGCTTTTCAACTGGAACTTTAAAGCCTTAAAGCCAATACTTCTTACTTCTCAAAAAAAAATAAAATAAATAAATAACTAAATCATTATAATATAGGTTTTCTCGGTCAATTTCAGAAAAAGAGCAGTCAATTTAACCACCAAGCTGTTCTATTTCGCGCAAAATCGAATGCTACTCAAAAAGGGTCATTCGATTTCGTTTTGGGATTAGTCAAAGGTAATGTTGCGTCATTCGAATTAACAAAATAATCATTCAATTTAACAATTCACCAAAGCAGCATTCAAATTCGCAGACGCTTCTTGAGGCGTGTCTGTCACGAAAAAGAATGACGCTACGCCTAATTGAACAGAGTGCTTAAGGAATTCGACTCGACTCAAGACGAAATTGAATGGCCGAATTCTGAATTTGAAACGCAGTAACTACTGGAAAAGCAAAACAGCTTCAATTCGAACGCATGAAACTTAAATTGACTGCTTAGTTGCCGAATTTGACCGAGAAAACCTATAATAATACTTCTCAAGTTGCTAAAATTACGCAGCAACAGCAACAAATGTCAACAGCAGCAGCAGCAGCAACAACAACAACAACGACAGTACATCTCTCTTTTTTTTCTTTTCAAAATCATGTCCCCTCTAGGTTCTTGTAAGACACATTAATTCCTTCTTCGCGAACCATTCAGTGACAACCTATGCATGAAGATGTTCTCACAAAGAAAGCATCGCAACATGGTTTGCATCTTCCCGCTCAAGAATCTTAAAAACATTCCCTAACAAACCCTCCTCCAAACTTGTTCGTCTTTATCTTTAGACCAATGACCTGAACTCGGGCACTTTTTGGTGTAATCCTTATCTCCGATAAGACGATCAAGAGGGTTGGATCACCCAGATTGGAAACAAGAAGAATTTGGACCTACTTATTAGCGATTACACATTTCGATCTCAACGATTTTCTCGAGATACAAGAAAAAATCGGCCTTGTCGTGAAAAGTTTATGATTTTTTTTAAATGATAAAGAGCGAGTTTGTATCTCGAATAAAATTCATAAAAGAGTTTTCATTATTTTGAAGTAATTCAAAGGCACTGGACATTATTGGTAACTTTCAAAGACCAGTCTTCTCAACATATGCCCAAAATAACAAACACAATTTGAACTCAATTGTTCGTCGAAGTTGCGATATAACAATGAGAGAAAAAACACCCTTGTCACACGAAGTTGTGTGCTTTCAGATGCTTGATTTCGAAACCTCAAAATCTAATTCTAAAGTGTCGAAATCAAAATCAAATATTTTAGTAGAAAATTACTTCTCTCTCGAAAACAACGTTACTTCAGAGGGAGACATTTTTCACAATGTTTTATACTATCAACAGCTCTCCAATGCTTGTTAACAAGTCAGTTGTTATGCTAACAATTATTGAGTAATAACCAATAGTGTCCAGCGCCTTTAATGATTTTGAGCGAGTTTTTATCTTGAATAAAACTTCAAAAAAGATAATTCATTATTTAGTTTTATCGCTAAAACGGTATTTTTTTCGATCAAAGAGTTATAGAGGTAACCTTTCAGTACAAAGCTCTCTTTACAGAAGAAAGGTACTTTAGTTTAAAAAAAAACCGTTTAAAGTTAAGAGCAAAATGAATTTTACAAAATGCTCAGAGAATTAGGTTTCCAAGACTTCAAAGAAACTTGCGTAAATCGGTTGTTTTGTTGTAATGGAAACGCTTTAAAATGCATTTTTCCATTTTCAATTCTTCATTTGGTTTGAAACACATTATGTTTTCTAAACAACTTTTCGTTATTCGTTTCTAAAGCCGTGAATATGTAAAAGTCACTTAATATTTTCTTTTTACTGAGTTTATACGAAAGACTATCTTTGTTGAAGGTTGTAGTAAACCACCACGTGACATTAGGATGTCTTCACTAAACCGGAGAGTAAAAAAAAACACCACAAATTCTGAAAAATAAAATGTATCAATATTGTGGCGAAAACCTTCTATTATTTTTTTAAAACGCAACCAATTTAGAAAGAAAAATACGGAATTTTTCCCCAGGGGAAAACTCGTCCATGAGGATTATACAGAAAAGAATCGGCTCCGTGAAGGGGAAAAATTTTCTGATTGGTTTTGCTCTTGGTGAAACAATTTTCGCCTTTTCTGATAAAACATAATTAATGGGCCGTCGTAGGCCTATGTGCACTTTAAAGGGACTATACACTATTGGTAATATTTCTCAAAACATTTGATATAACATAATTCTTACTTAATAGTGATTAATGGAGAGCTGTCGATAGTGTAAAACATTGTAAAACAGCCTCCTTTTAAGTATATTGTTTTAAGAAAGAAGTATTTTCTCACTTAATATAATAAAAGACTGAAGACTTTTATTAGGTCCTCTGAAAGCACCAAACGTAATGCAAAAAATCGTTTTTTTTGTCTCTCACTGTTTTTCTTTTATCTCTTGAAATTCGATGACCAATAATTGACCCAAAATTAAGCATCTTTAGCACTTATGGCAACCTTTGTTGGTCTCAATCTTAGTCTGTCTTTTATTGTCACACACATACACACAAAATTATACAGTGAGATTCACGTGGGTTTGCGACTCTCAAACCATGTTATTTACAAAAATTTTGCATTTATATTTGAAGTTGCAGTTCCAGTGGAGGGGGGGGGGGGGTGGGGGGGGGGGGGGGGGTGACCCCCTATCCCTAAAAGCACTGCAACAATTATACAACTCGGTGTGCAGAACCCTAACAGATTTATAAGTGTTTGTTGTTTTGAAAGTCAGTTTCATATTTTCTACCTCTATAAGATGATTCAGTTAAAAAATTTCAACCTGATTTTCTAGAGTCCATTATGACGAGCAGGGAGAGGAGATATCCTTTATCCATCAAACAAGTTTCCAGGTTTTAAATTTCATCATCATCTTTTTTTTCAGCCTCTTGGTTTTAAGTGCGAAACACACAGAGCCCCTTGTGTCTTAACACTTACTTCCACCCAGGGTTTCCATGGCAACGGAATGTCAGGCCGGCCGAATCGGATGCCTAAATCACATTTCAGGAGTTGTACAATCTTTGTGACGATAACCCGATTAAGGCTCCGGGGGTTGAAGGAGAAATTTATAGACTGGAAAAAAGAGAGACAGCGCCATGCTGAAGAAAGAGAGCGAAATGCGGAGATGGGGACGGAAACAATAATTTCGTCAACCGAAGGGAGGCGTGTAGCAACGCTAACATGCCGTATATATTAATTGTATTAATTTAGGTATTACCCATTAACACTGATGTGTGTTAGCACTGTATATTTGGTATTTTCCCGAGCTGTGTGAACGGAACCAGTGGCATAACATTTCTAAGGTGGGATTCGAACCCAAGATTTTTATGGGACAGGGAGGGAGACAATTATTATTAACAATTGACGTCACCTTTTAAAGACATGGACACTATTGGCACTTGGTGCATCTCAACATATGCATAAAATAACAAACCTGTGAAAATTTGAGCTCAATCGGTCGTCGACGTTGCGAGATAATAATGCAAAAAAAGTAAATAATAATAATAATAATAACACACACACACTTTTGTTCCGTTCGAGACTTCACATTCTAAATCTGAGGTCTCGAAATCAATATCGCAGAAAACTACTTCTTTCTCAAAAACTATGTTACTTAAGAGGGAGCCATTTCTCACATTGTTTATACGATATCAACCTCTCCCCATTACTCGTTACCAAGTGAGGTTTTTTGCTAATAATTTTTTTTGAGTAATTACCAATAGTGTCCACTGCCTTTAAGTGTCTGTACATTTTTTGCTGTCGACAAATTCCTGAAACTTGATGATATTTAATCAAAACTGCAACAAACTTGCAAACATATTTACTGATTACGTAAAACTCACTCTTTGGAATTCACGGACCAATTTTCTTGTTAAAATCCAATGACGTCACCATCTTTCGAATTTCGCTTTGAAAAGAGTATCTTATCAAATCATAATCGTACAAAACTTAAAGGTTAAAAGCCTTCCGTTCCCCATATTTCATAACAACCCTCTTTTGAAAAATCAATGCATCACAAAACCGACTTGACCTTGTAACCACTCTCTTTGACAAACAATTAATTTGATCTTTTTTTTTTACAAATTAATTGCATGATGTGTTTATTGAAAGCTGTAGGACGTGAGTTAATTGATTCTTTTGAAAGCCAGTCACTCATTTTCCCTCGTGGTTTGAAAAAGCAAGCTTCCACGGCGCTGCTGCAGAATTCATCTGGATAAATATGTTTTACGACTAATCGTTGAACAACCCCCCCCCCCCCCCTAAAATAGCCATAAAATAATTGGTCTATAAGACTAATAATGTCTAAGGAAAAACTGTAAACAAACAGTAAACTTGCGGGTCCAACCATGTGTGAATCTCTTTTGTTTGAGTAGGGGCCTATTGGCTCTAAAAAGAGCCGGTGTGGTCACGACGTTTCGAATACTACACTCTGCTCGTCAAAAGAGAGTTTACTAATGGTTGTACCCGCAAGTTTACTTTGTAATAACAGTTTCTTCAAATTTATCCACACCATGAAAAGCTTCAAACAATATTCAAGGATTATGTCATTGCGCTCAATTTCATTTCAACTAAATATTGTTGTTTTTGTTATTCTTACATTTGGAACAGATCTTTTGTATTAGGAGACTCCAATCTGGGTCGGACCGAATGATTTCAATTCAATCAACACTATAATCTTCGGTTTTAAATTAATATCTTCGGTTTTAAATTGAATTGTATTCACTTTTTGATGCACAATTTGTCTGAGAATCTAAGCTGTCTGATTGCATTATCAAATTGGCAGGTTTTGTCTTCCGGGTCTACCCGCCTTTCTCTTCAAGATTGAGTCTGCTTTAATTTATGAGATTGCAGACTGTACGAGTTGGACTTGCGCCTTCATTCTAAAAACAATTTCAATAATTGATTGTCAATAGTTCTAGTTAAAACTTCATCGCTAGAAATCGGACACCAACAAAATGTCATTGAACTAGATTTTGCACCAAACTCCTGTTAAAAAGAAAGTCAGACCCCAACACAACAATTTCATATTGAACTAGATTTTACGCCAAACTCCCGTTAAAAATAAGTTAGTATTATTATTGAATTGTGTATGTGGTTTGTAATAAAATTGTCTTTTGTTGTCTGTATTGAATTTGTATGTTTTCCTAAACACCGGGACAATTACACTCCTTGAACTAAATTGAATTGAATTCATCACATATTGGGTCAAAACTTGTCATAAACTTGGGTCATTTGAAATCGAATTCCGGTATTCTTGAGCTCGAATCTGTTGTAGGCCTAAGTTTTATACTTGAATATTCAATCTTTGTTTTTCAACTCAGAACTTGGCCGACTACTACAACGAATTATATCAATATATATAAGTAAGAAAAACTGACTTTTTCTGAAAACAATTGCCCTGCTTTTCAAATATAATAATAAGTCCGTATTCAGAAATCTACTCTGCGGCAGTAGAATAAATTGCAAGCCCTAGTTTCGAAAAGAAGAAAATCTACACAGCAAAATACACATGGCTGGTGTTGCCGCAAACCCAATATACATTGGGTGCGTTCGTTTAGCTTCCCTGGGTCGACCCGGTCTGCCCCCGGTGCGTTCGAATATCTTTGACAATCATTTCAGGGGCTCACCCGGGTCAGCCCCCAGTGCCCTGCTTGTGGAGTGGGTCACCTGGGGGCTGGCCACAGGTGGATGACGTCACAACGAGTGGGCGAGCGTGATCGTTCGTTTAGCTCTTGTCAAGGGCTCACCCGAGTGAGCACCGCGGGGTAGACCCAGGCCCGAATCGTAACCTCAACACGCAATGCATAAAAACCTATAAAACAACAATAATGACATTGACAAGCTTTGTTTTGTGCTGATTGGTTGGATGTTTGAACTCCCAGAGGTTCGGTATAACAAATTTAAGTCATTCTGTTCTCCCCAAATTGTGTCAATTTCAATCAACGTGTCACGAATGCCCAACCCATGATTTCGTCTCTAAAGTATAAACAAAATAGTCTGTCTGGATAGCACCCACACGCAACAACACTTATAGTTTTAAATTACCACATGGGAATCTTAAATAACGAAATAAAGAGCAAGGCCAAACTAGCATTTTTTGGTGTAATGGCTACGGCTAGATAATAACAATAATGGCTTTTTATAGAGCGCGCATATCAGTCACTCAGTGACGGTCAAAGGCTCTTTAACATGCAGTATTTCCTGCAAGTACATTTTGAGCTATAAAGGCCCGGTCACACAGGCCCCGATAAAGAGAACAAAAACGAGAACGATAGAAATGCACGCCCTCGATTGGTTGAATGAGCGTAAGCGTATTCTGCGTGGAGCATTTTAACCAATAGGATGCATTCTAGACCTAATCCTTGTACATAGCATCGTGTTATGGTTAACAAGGTGTTGTAGTGCAATATGCAGCCAATCTAACCAGGACGAACCCCTTCTCCGTTCGATAAGAGCACTGGTTCTTTAACGTGCAATACACAACACACAGGACCAGCGACTTTACGCCCCATCCGAAGGACAAAGCATCTTTGTTAAGTGTCTTGCACAAGGACACATGTGTCACGGCTGGGGATTCGAACCCACACTCTGGTGATTAGAAACACCGAAGTTTAAATCCGGTGCTCTAAACCGCTTAATGCCATTACGCGGCACATTACATTCTGTGCCCAATTTCGAAGAGCTAGCTACCAGCCAAACTTCCATGTGAAAGTACAATTTGTGACTGACATCCCGCTCCTTTCTGCTAAGCAACAATTTGTTTAGTAGTATTTTCTGCTTAAAGCCACTGGACACTTTCTGAATAGGTCAAAAATTGAAAGTTTACAGATTAAATAACAAATAACGTACAGGGTTTACAGAAGGTAATGGTGAAAGACTTCCCTTGAAATATTATTCCATGAAATGCTTTACTTTTTGAGAACACATTAAAATCGTTATCAATTCTCGATGTCGAGAATTACGGATTTATTTTAAACACATGTCATGACACGGCGAAACGTACAGTCTCCTGACTCCGATGACCGATTGAGCCTAAATTTTCACAGGTTTGTTATTTTATATATAAGTTGTGATACACACACGAAGCGTGTGCCTTTGGACAATACTGTTTACCGATGTTGTGCGATTGCTTTCAGCAGCTCTATGACATGGGCCCTGATCACACATTGTCGTCAATTTCAATGTCAGCATTTTAAAGCTATTTCTTCAGTATTGCCTCTGAAGCCAACGGCTATTACCGATAGCCAAAGCCGCTTGGGTTGCACAATACCTAAGACTAATATTGATGCGTAATATTATTACGTGGATAGTACGTTGGTACCAGGTGCATATGAAGCACTGGCTTATAAACGAGCCAGGAGGCAATTCATTTACTACAAATACTATTATCGGGGAGTTGGTAAAGCTATTACTAAGTTCCTGATTTCCCCTCGTATACGTTCACATGGAAACAAAATGTTAGGAGCCCATGTTTGTTCTTCAATATTAACGGAACACTACTGAATTGGTTTTGCTAGCAAAAAAAAGTTGCTGGCAGTGTAATCACTTTATGTAATCCACCATGTACATACACTGACAAACTTGTAGAAGTTTGAGATCGATCGGCCATCTGTGTCACGAGAAAATAGCATTGATGCCAAAACATAAAATTAGTAAAACGCTCACTGAGCGATAAACTCCAAACGCGAACTTTGATTATTTATTTCTAAATATGAAATTTCAGACAGAAATATTTCAAAGGATGATTTCTACTGTCATCATCATTAGACCGTGTAAGTTTTATGTAAATCTGTGATCTTCACACGATTTTTGTTTCTACGTTCCTAAGTGTTGTATATATAGGGACTGCAATTATCAAAATTACAATTACATAGCATATCCGTATTTTTTTTTCCGCTCAGGTGGATAGCTTCAACAAGAACAACACTAAAATAACAAGATAATGTTTTTGTTAGCATCGTGCAACTGTCTCTTAAACACATCTTGAAAGGCACCGACGCCTCTGATTAATGTCAAAGACCAGTATTTTCACTTGGTGTATTCCAACTTTATGCATAACATAACAATCATGTGAACATTTTGATTCATTTGGTCATCGAAGTTGAGCAAGAATGATGACAGAAAAACCACCTTTTTTTCGCACACGAATTTGTGTGCTTTTAGGTGCTCTTTTAAGAGTGAGAAATTACCTCTTTTTTTCCCAAAACTACGTTACTTCAGAGGGAGCCGTTTCTCACAATGTTTTATACTATCAACAGCTCTCCGTTGCTTGTTACCAAGTAAGTTTTTATGCTAACAGTTGTTTTGAGTAATAACCAAAAGTGCCTTTGAACAAGAAGTATAGTTTTAAAAGAAAATAGTATTTAGGTTTCTGCCTTTTGCAAAGAAACGGCGGAAGAAAATAAAAATTATGAAATGTGCAGAAACCTTTGCATACAACGTTAGATGCACTTGAAATGTGAAATGCCGGCGATCTCTTCCCTTTTAATCGCAACACCCAAGAACCCCTTGGGGAAAAAAACCCGAGGAAAATAAACCGAGAACACAGAGAGTCAAAAGAAAACAAAATGTGAGATTCCAAGGAAGTAAATTAACCGTATTCTGTTACGGTTGTAACCTCTAAAGATTTACAGGCTGAGCTTACAAAGTCGGGAAGGTGGAAAGGAATTGCGTAAAAAGAGCTCGGGGGTTTATATTCGCGCCTCCGGGAGTAAACTCGATGTATGGACAACGATGTGTGCGCATCAATGGAAAGGTGACACCTCGAATCAACGGGTGAACATTGCTTACACTATACTACACTGGACGTAACTTAATCCACGGACAGTGTATACCTACGACATGCAGGGGAAAAACAGGCAAGGGGTTTATGATACAGACGTAGATGATACAAAATCTCTACATGGAAAGGACAAAGTGCCTAGCCTTGGTTATGGCACCATGGGCAGATGTTTGAATGCTGGCTTTGACACGTGCAAGTGTGAAAACGTCTGCAGGTGATGGGGACAGGTTTCGACTTTCAGGACATTCTTCTTTTTTTTCTTTTTTTTAAATCTTTGCTGATGCTAAGCCACCGGTGGGTGAACAAATTTTGTAAAAGTGGTTGTGTTTTGACAAATTTCATTACCCGTTTTTAGAGAAAACAACTCTTTTTTTGTGTCCAATGTGTAGTGTTAAAATATTGGTTGGGGCGCCGGCGTTTAACATCTATGTTATTATATGAAACCAAACTCCATGTAAAAATGAACGCAAGGAATTTTCAAACCAGAAGTGCTATTTTAGACTTAGAAACGGATGAAGACAGATTAAAGAAATATTTGTTGGCCTACCAAAATATAACTGTATGTTTATAACGCAAAGGGCAGACAAAACATGTATAGATTGATTGTTAATGCTACAATTCAATCCCGTGGTGAACGTGCAAGATGACCGCCCTTCTTCTTACTAGGACCTGTGAAATACGCACATCTTCGCATTTTTTTTCCTGTTACAGTAGCGCGACATCTTGCTTACCGTTAAGCAACGATGTAGTCCCAGTTAGAAAGCTAGTGTGCATTTTGCCTTTGCTTATACGGTGATATTACAATAAATATGCTTATGGTGTGCGGCCCCATATCAGAAAACGTCTTTTTCATAACCTTTACTGAAGTTGCCACTGCTGTGTAAAAACAGTTACAGTAACATCCCACCCGAAGACGCGTCTTTCATACAAATTTTCTATGAAACATTTTTTTTGTCAGGAAGCCACAAAATCATTTTCCATTTCATAAATCTTCAAAACAAAAACACAGATATAGAAAAGTAATGAGAGTAACTATAAATATAAATATGAATAGTGAACTTTCGGGGTACAACCATGAGTAAAATCTCTTATGAAGGAGTGGTGGCTCTGAAAAGAGCCGGTTCGGTCTCGACGTTTCGAAAGGGATATTGGTAAAAATAGAAATAAAAACAGGGGTGGCATTAGCAACCACTGTTCTCTTTTTTCTCTCTCTGCTACAAAACCCAAGGGTATACGTAACATCATAATTTGTTTTTGATTTACCCCATGGATTCTAGCATCTTAAATGTCAGATGATGTAGTCTTCACAGACGTACACATTGCGGACTACTAAACGTGCAGCAAAATAAATTACAAATAACCATCTCATTCAGCACAGTGCCGTGTAAAAAAACGTAGGTTGGGATTTTTTCAGCTGCCTTGAAGCTGGCTGACAAAACCGGATAGGATTTTTTCCCTTGCGTGTGAGCTACGATCGATTGCTGCTTTTCTCTCAAAATTGTGTGAGCTTTTTATTTTTCATTGTTTGTAAATCTTTATTACGATATGTACTGATAAGTGTGTGAGTATGGGACTGTATTTTAGCACTATGTTTTATTTTAAGGTTGAGGAAAACTCAAACCTATAATGTTAGTTTTGTGACAACCACAAATAAAATCTAGTTATGCCATTTCCTTTTATATAAATTTTATTTCAGCTGATGACTAAAACAGCCTCAAGCATGTTGTGTGTTTTAAATTTTGTTAAAGATTTTTTTTTTCACTTCTACGAACCACTTTCTACATCTATACTTTTTTAAATAGATGGACAAAATTGTTTAAAGCACCAAAATGCACATAACAGAAATTGTTAGTTGTCTTTCACACGAGGAACAAATTGAACAATTTTGTTCCAATTTAGCAAGGGTCCCTTGCCAGATTTCTCTCGTGTGAAAGGGGCTTTAATATTACGAGTCAGTTGTTTAACAAACATGCCCTTTCCTTATGGGGCTTCGTTCAGGTGCGTGGTTTCGAAGGACCTATGCACCCAGTGTAGCAGATGCAACAGCAACTACAGTCTAGATTCAAAATGGCGCACCAGCTAACTACGTCACACCACTGTGAAAGGACTCTCTATTGTCACACCAGCATTCACAATGCGTTTCTTCGCACACATCACCAAAACTATTTGCATATAAATTACTAAAAGGTCTACCTCCCTACAGTTGTTCCACGCACACCCAGAGGAAATGAATAACTTGTAAAGGAATCGTGTTGTTCTAATGACGAAAAAAATAATCGCATGCTCTAAAAGAAAAAAGAAAAAAAAAAAGAAAAAAAGAAAAAAAGAAAAAAAAGAAAAAGTAATATCGTGGTGACCATTGTAGACCAAGAAAGCTGTCACATCATTTTAGCATCACACTAATCGATACTGATTTTGTATTTATATTCGGATTATGTTTCGGAACTGTAACCGGATATTTAGTAACCTTGAGCGCTCTAGCGGTATCGATTCTTAGTATCCGCCTGACGTGTGGTTCGCCGCACTCTGGTTTAGAGACGTGAGCTTTAAGAATTGTCTTTTGTCTATCATCAAATTCGGATGAATTTACTCAATTGGTGTAGTCTACGCAACACCATGTGTGGTTTAAAGGTAATGGACACGTTTGGTTATTGTCAAAGAATAGTATTTTCACTTGGTGTATCCAAAAATATGCATCGAATAACAAACCAAAGTGAAATGTTTACATATTTATTTCCCCTACTAATGGACGAGCATGGGGTACATTTGATATTTTCATTTCATCTCATAGGCCTAAGCTCAATGCAATCGAGTGTTCGTTAAACGCACTGGACACAATGGGTATCTGTCCAAGACCAGTATTCTCACTTGCTGTATGATCCCAACATATGCATAAAACAATAAATCTTTGACAATTTTGACTCAATTGGTCGTCAAATTTACAAGAGATCAATGGAAAGAAAAAAACAACACTGCCCTTTTGCACTACTTTGTGTGCTTTCAGATGCATAAGAGGCTTCAGCTGAAGTATCTTATTTGATTGAGTGAGAAATTACTTCTTTCTAAAAAAAAACACGCTAGTTCGGAGGGAGCTCTTCCTCACAGTGTTTTATATATAAAGCTTTGTACTGTCAACAACTCTCTATTGCACGTTACCAAGTAAGTTTTTATGCAAACAATAATTTTAAGTGATTAACAATAGTGTCCAGTGCCTTTAACACATAATACAAACATATCCAAGACAAGTTCTGTAAGCTCAATGTTGTGCAGTATAATCAACACGGCGTTTTACATTAGACGTTCGAGCGCGTGACTGTGTTACATACGCCTTGAATTAAGACTACTACTCGTCTATCAGACCAAACAGCAAACAAACGGTTGTATATTGAAGGGTTTAATAATATAACGTAGCCCCAAAATAAACGCAGCTTCTTTGTCTGGTTCACAAGATTATTAGAGAGCGGGAATATTTTAGAAGGCAAGTGTGCAACCATTGCTTTCTTGTGTCTTTTTCAAATGGTAGTGTGCGAGGAGCAAGTTGAACGTAAAAAGGAAATTGAGACATTTGAAACTACAGGTTTTCCACTGGCCGTATTTGAATATTTTGTGTCTACCTTTCTGTGTGTTTTCTTTTGACATTATTATTCACTTGTTAATTTTGTTTTTTTTACCGACCCCTGTTCAGTGAGAAGTTAGTTGAGACTTGAACGACATTAAAATGAAGGAACAAAAAGTAAAAGAAAAGAAAAAAAGAAAAAAAAAGGCGTTTAAAACAAAATATGTTTAGTCTTACATTGGTGAAGATTTTGAATATCTTTTATTTTTATATTTTTATCTACGTCATCTTTAATGAAACTCTTATCAGCGCCCAGCACTGCTTTCCATTGAGGCACTCGGTACAAAATTGTATTTGTTTTATTCATATTACATTATCAAAATGGTTAGAAAGGGAAAGACACCATGGTAAGAATTAGCCTGAACAAATAGCACCAGTTGAGGGCGCTGCCCAAAAGTTCCTTTGAATAAATTAAATAAGTTATAAAAAAATCTCACAACCATGGTATCCTGCTTATCATAGCAAATCTTTACACCGAATGGTAGTTTAAAAGACATAACAAAACAATTGTGTCAATAGTTTTGATTAAAATGTATAATGTATCAAGTTTCTGGTTGACAGAAAACAATACAAATAATTTACATAATATAGTTTTACTACACTCATATTTGTCTCCACAATTTAGAGGTTTCGACTGGTGATTTTATTACACAGTTAATATAAACAAAAATCCTTCACAGAAACTTAAAAACCTGTTTGCTATGGTTTTTATTCCCTCTCCTCCTCATTCTGTCCACAAACAAGAGCAGGTTTCTCTCTTTCACTTGTACTCTGTCATGTCCGCAACTTAAACTGATTACTAAACCATGTCATACGCTTTGCTTTTCACTTAACGCCGATCTAGTTAGGTATTCCTGCCGTTTTTATTGCTTTCCTTTAAACGCTGCCAAAACGTTTCCACGCTAATCTCTGTCAGTTTGCACTGGGATTGAGGGCTTGGACAATGCGCACACACGCAACGTTTTCCTGCGCGCATCGATTGTGGCGTTTAACTAAAACCCGTTTGCTGTGTTTTTCAATTGAAATGGAAGGTGGGGGAATAGTTTGTCACCCATGCCACGTGTGGTAAGGCTAATGCATCAATTCACCGGCACTTATCAAGATTGCAGGAACCTCTGTTGACTTTTCCTTTCCCTCATCGTTTTCTCTTCCCGTTTTTAACTTGATCATCTCATACGCTTCACCCATGATTCTCGACGCCGTTAAATAGATCGGCGGAACCGGCGTACATACCGCGAACAGTTCCGCTAACAAACTACGGCTGTGGTCAATCGCGTCTTTAAAAGATCGCCACATGTAAATATTGACTTTGACAATTAATGCTGTAGTCATACATCTTGCTTCTCTATTGCTCAGAGGTTTTTGCCACCATTTATTGGTCGTGTCGCCGATTCTACATTTAGTGATTAACCGTATAGTGGTGACTGAGAAGCCTGATGGTTTCGTTGGATTCCAGCCTCTGCTTCACCAGGGCTAACCAACTACGGCTGTGGTCAGGCGCTTCTTTAAAAAGATCGCCACCTGTAAAGATTGACTTTGACAAATAATGCTTAGAGGGTGTGTCACCATTATTCGTCGTGTCTCCTATGTGGCATGCAGTGTTTTGTAACTGTAATTGGAGTTAAGGAGCCTGACGATTTTGTTGGATTCAAGCCTCAATTTCATCAGGGTTAGGTTCGCATTGATGGGAAGAAGAATACACAAATATTGTCAAGATAGAAATAAAAAAGAGAAAAGAAAGGGGAGCAAAACTAGAGAAAAAACAAAAACAAAATGGGTAATTATTAATTCATCGGAAGAAGAGGGAAGGAACAAGAAAAACAATGGGAGACTTTGGAACGCTAGGTGGCAGCAGACTTACCCGGTAAGTTGTCATAGACCTTATCGCAAATACCAATGCGCAAGCGCAGACTGTTGAATGAGGTGCATTGTGGGATATATATGGATCAAATTTGGATACCAGCTAGACCACAATGCACCCAATTCCAAGCTTTACGCGCGCGCCCCGGTATTTGCGAAAAGGTCTATTGTTTACGTAGTTCTGAGCACGCGCACATTACCGAGAACAATGGATTTTACCTGGTAAGTCTGCTGCCACCAAGCGTCCCGAAAGTCTCCGATTGCAAAGTAGTAAGGAAAGGAAGGAAAAGAAAGAGGAAACGAACAGACGAAAAACCATTTAATTAAAATGTTATAAAATAGAGTATGTGACTGTTTTGATTAACAGAAGCTTTAAAAAAACAGTCTGACAGACAACATACAAAACAAACAGACAAACATGCAAACAAAAGGACCGAGGGAACGTAGACATGACAACTACTCTGACAAAAAGTAGATTAAAGGCACTAGCCTCTATTGGTAATTGTCAAAAATTTGAGCTCAATTGGTCGTCGAATTTGCGAGATAATAAAGAAAGAAAAACACCCTTGTCACAAGAAGTTGTGTGCTTTCAGATGTTTGATTTCGATACCTCAAAATTCTAAATCTGAGGTCTCGAAATCAAAGTCGTGGAAAATTACTTCTTTCTCGAAAACTACATCACTTCAGAGGAAGCCGTTTCTCACAATGTTTTATACGGTCGAAAGCTCCCCATTATTCGTTACCAAGTAAAGTTTTATGCTAATCATTATTTTGAGTAAACACCAATAGTGTCCACTGCCTTTAAAGGAAACACAACGAGTGCTCCGTTCTTTATGGGGCGCTTTATAAATGCTTTTATTATTATTATTAACGAGTTCAAAATATGGCAGAACAGTTCAAGCATAAGTGATACAAGAATTAAAATATTTTAAAGTTAAATCAGACACCAAGACCCTCCATCGTTTGTTTTTAATATAAAATTAATGTCAGTGTTTCCAACCCCTCTTGTTGTTTCTATTAATAACTTAAAACTTAACTGAAGCTTTTCGGTTGTCAGTCACTCCAAATGACGTCAGACAAAAACATAATTATTGTTCAAATCGCAAGAGCATTTTGATTAAAAGTAATCAACGCTCTCTAACATAATTTCCTGTGACTTCTAATTAATTAATTGCAACGAATGGCTTGTCTAAGTTAAAGGGAAGGTACACGTTTGGTAATTACTCAAAACAAATATTAACTTAAAAACTGACTTGATCGCGAGCATTGGAGAGTTGTTGTTGTAACAAACATTGTGGGAAACGACTCCCTCTGAAGTAACGTACAATACAATAAACAGTAATGGGTAGTTAAGTGTAACACAAGGCCAACATGATCCCTTTTGGAAAATTTTGAACACAAATGACAAAGTTTTAAATTGGTGAATAAGGCAGGTTAAAAAGGGGATATCTGTGTAAAAAAAGAGAAGGCAAGGTAAAGGGTTTTAGTCGTTTCCCTCTCGTATGTTCAGATCAAACAAATCAATACATTCTCACCAACAATAAAATCAGTATTTTACCATACCAGCTGAAAGAGTCGAATGTTCAACTTCAAATACCGAATAAAAAAAACCCTCAAATCTAAAAGTCTTCTTCATGTACTTGTTGAACAAATAAATAACTAAAATCTAAAATATTAAACTACTCTACTATATCATCAGCTTAAAGGTTCTATTTGGCTTCTTCATAATTCTTCCATGCACTTGCGCTAGGACTTGTTGAACAGAAATCCTGAGATCCAAAAGGCTGCATCATGTACTTGCGCTAGTTCTTGTTTAACTATATCAGCTAGAAGGTTCGATTTCTCTTCGTCATACTTGCGCTGAACAACACCAACAAAAAAACATAAATCTTATTTATTGACTTTATTGGCTTCCATTATGTACACAAGTAACATCGATTCCTTGTTGTATTAGACAATGATGATGGTGGGGATTGTTGGGGGAAAAGGAAAGACAAGTAATCGGACTCACCAGTCAGCAATTAGAGTGCATTATGGAGGGTTAATTACTTGGTATTACGGAGTTGATTTTTCGGCGCCAGACTGAACTGGCACAAGGACGCTCATTGATGAAACGTCGCTTATATCGACAGCGAGGACGAGGTTTAGACTGGCAAGAAGTCGATCGAGGGGTAATTGCAGAGATGGAGTGGTGAATTGTAATTCTTTGTATTGCCATTACTGCGATGTGAAGATCTGTTTAAAATGTGGAAATAAGTTAATGAGAATTTGGACGAGAAAGAGTGGATTAGAAAGAGTAGAATGTACGAGCCGAAGCCGAGCATATTATGCGAACGAATCTACACTTTAAAGTCTATTTTCTGATAACATCTGTAACTATTTTATTGCAAAAATGTATAAGAAAAGTACTTGCAACATTACCAGGTACAATGTTTTGTTTAAAGTTATGTTTTTACTTAATGTTTTCAGCTAAGTTTTCCACATGACGTTATTTTTGGACAGACATTTTCAAGTTAAACTATCACCCTGTAGTTTTTACACTCAACTATAGACTCGTTATGAATCTACAATAGTGTAGATTTGTCAAATAATAGTAAACACTTCCATCAATGTTATGAAGTCACAGAAATATTTGAAAAGAATAGATTTAAACCCTTTTTGTTTTTTAAGAATTACAAAATCCAGTTTCTTTACCTAAAAAAAAAAAAGCCTGGGGATATGATCGAGTCAAGATGACCATGCTGTTATCAACCCTTAGTTGAGCCATTAATTTACCAACAACCCCGGTAAATAATCATTCCATTTTGGAGTTGATTAAATTATGGTATACTTAAGTTATTAAAATCAGTGATTAAACTAAGACAGAAAATCAGTTCTGAGTGGGCGTCTCCATGTGAGCCTAGTTATTATATGATTTCCTTGTTCACCGATTGATGGATTCATGGTAATGTCCTGGGGCCAATTTCATAGAGCTGCTTAAGCAAAAAATTTGCTTAAGCACGAAAATAGCTCGCTTATTTTACACATGTTACTGGCCAAAATTTCATGCCATATACATTGCTTATGACTAGTATTTAGCTGTACTTAGCATAACAATTGAGTGGAGTCTTGGCCGATAATCTGATTTTACCAACCAATGAATTTTTTGCTTAAGCAAAATTTTGTGCTTAAGCAGCTCTGTGAAATTGGGCCCAGTTCTGCAACTACTATGGTTATTTGTTGTATAAACAGACAGTTGTATAACAAACAAAGAAACCATGTTTTTACTTACAGGGTTTTGATTTTGTAGATTAATTTTGTTTTGCAATTTGGCCATGACATGAATCCCTTCTCACTGTAAAAAAAAAGGTGTATGCTATTTTACCTGTAGAAGTTTCGGCTTTACTAGTCAGAAAGTATTTTTGAGAAAAGAAAAACAAAGGAAAAATTACAGAGCATTTTTTTGGGAGAGTCGCGTTAAATAATCTACGTTGAACTGCTAAATTAATTTTCGTCTCTTGAGATTAAAAACAGTCGTCCTGATTTTGTTTTACTAATTTCTCAAAATATTACAGCCCCCAAGCAAGTGATATTTTAAGGGAAGCTTTATAAAATCATTTTCTTTAAACCCTGTAAGTTTAATGTAAATCTGTGGACATTGTATGTTTTGCTACAAAAAGACCGTTAAAAAATATATATATATATAAACAACTTGAACTGCAGAACAAACAACTCTACTCTTGTGATTCGTGGTAATTGTTGTCTGAAAATAGCCGTTCCATAACCGAATCAGTAGTAACTCGAACACACCATTCTACGTAAGATGGCCTTCTGATTGTGCGGGTACCAGGTGGTCAACGACTGCTGCAGTAATCCAATTGATTGAAGCGTTACGTCGTGTGTGTTTGGTTACCAGTGCCCAATTTCATAGCGCTGCTTAAGCACAAAACAAGATAAGCACAACAAAAATGTGCTTACCAATAATTGAGCCCAGACCCTATACCCGAAGTAGCATTAACCTATGTAGCCCAGACACTAAACCTAAATGTAGCCTCCAAAAAACAAATGTAGCCCAAACCAGCATGTGCCCAATGAACTAAGTAATGTTCCAAATATGTACTGTCACCAAGTTTAGACCCTTTTCGAATCTACGGCTTCGGCCCCAGATTTGGCTCAGGTTAGCTTGGCCCCGCGGTTGTTTTGACAATATTGCGCGGGCTTTGCGTATACGTACTCAGGGCTTCAGACAAGAGAACGGAGCCCAAAGCCGAATCCAAAGCTGAAACCGTGGTTTCGAAAAGGGCAATTGTACTTCAGCATGAACCAAGTTCTGCAATTGTTTTTTTTTGTATAGCTCTTTATCAGAGTTTGTGAAGGAAATTTTCTCATTATCAGTATTAATTGTAGATTCCTCCTACTTAATGTTTTCAAAGCCTTAAAGGCAGTGGACACTATTGGTAATTACTCAAAATAATTATCATCATAAAACTTTTCTTGGTGACGAGTAATGGGGAGAGGTTAATGGTATAAAACATTGTGATAAACAGCTCCCTATGAAGTGCCATAGTTTTTGAGAAAGAAGTATTTTTCCATGAATTTGATTTCGAGACCTTAGATTTAGAATTTGAGGTCTCGAAATCAACCATCTAAACGCACGCAACTTTGTGTGACAAGGGTATTTTTTTCTTTTATTAATATCTCGCAACTTCGATGACCGATTGAGCTAAAATTCTCACAGGTTTGTAATTGTATGCACATGTTGAGATACACCAACTGTGAAGGCTAGTCTTTGACAATTACCAATAGTGTCCACTGTCTTTAAAGAAAAAGGTAAAACAGGAAAGTAGTGAGGCAAAATCACGGTGGAAATGAAAGAGAAAATCACGTCTGTATTTGAATCGACGGTTTCAATAATGCATTGATCAGTTTGTATCATATCCTTGAAGACCATTAACGCAGTGATTGAAACGTCGTGTTGTTATAGAAGTGGTTTGCTGTAGAAGACAAACAAAACTTTACTTTGGGTTTTATCTTAACCTCAGTCTAGGATAATTTCTCGCCCAATCTTTCTCGATGTCTTCAAGAAATTTATTCAAGAAAAAAAAACCCAACTGACTATTATTATGATACCACGGTTACCAGTCTCGGGTAATTTCTAGACCAATCTTTATTTGGCATTTAAATCAAGCATATACAGAGGAAATACATTTACTCTGGTTAAAAGCCAAATATATCTCCCCCCAAAGCTGATTAAAATGCATGTTATTTCCATCGGGGTCCTTAAAAAACACAAGACAAACAAATAAATACAACACTAACAAATTCATTCAAACTGACTTTTAAATTATACCACGGTGAATTGTAAGCTAGACACAACGGCAGCGTGGTTTGCCCGGGTTTGAGGGGGGCTTCGGCCCCCACGATCGGTATGCGGGCACATGGGACGTCGACTCCCGGAAACCAAACCAAGCGATTATCGCTGCCACTCTGGACCGGTCGATACCAGCGGATTGACCCACTAAACGGTGCTGGGTCGTCAGTGGGTCATAGTGGGTGATAAACCGAGTGAAACACGGCAGGTTGTGGATCGTCGACGATGGAATGATAGGTCTGCTATAAAAAAAAAAAAAAAAAAAAAAAAAAAAAAAGTTGGTACCTATAGTGACAAGGCAAAATGTAAATATGAAAGTGCCCACAAAAGAAAAAAAAACTTCTGCAGATGGAAATGTATATTTTAAACAAAATATTTATAGAATGAATGAACAGGAAAACAAAACAAAACAAAACATGTAAAACAAAATAAATTATCAATTTTCAAAGAATTTATTGTCTAAAAGTACAGCCAATATTGAGCCCAAAACAAACGTAGATATTGTACTACCAACTCTTAGATAAACCTTGAACACAAAAATGTCCCTAATAAATTTCGTCGAAATGGGCAGTTTGGAAATTAGAATATCGACGGCTCAAATCCTTCAGCAACCGCCGTATAAATTCACCCGTCCCCTCTCACTCCAAACCCTAAGCTCATGTTATTCCGAATAAAAAAAGCCAACAAGACAGTGTTTATTTTGCGAACCCTCCACACAGGTTCCGCTGTTATAGATCAATAGACCACTTTACCTAACACCTCGTCAACCAACCATAAGCCCGAGTGGTTGAACCTCAAAGATGATGCCTCCGAGAGCAGCAATAAAAAAAACTTCCGCATTTAGACGTCTTCGGTAGATTTGGGAGACATTTTGTTATAAACTTGTCCCTTAGCGAGGTGCAGAATTTACCTGTAATCGTATTTGGTTTCCGTTGAGTTGGGAATGCATCAAAACGAGCAGATCTAACATCCTTTACTAAGTACTTAAAGACATTACAAGAGTACAATGGCAGGTGTTTTCTTCTTCTTCGTCTTCTTCTTTTTTCCTTAAAGACACTGGACGCTATTGGTAATAATTATTGTCAAAGACCAGTCTGTCTCACTTGGTGTGTCTCAACATATGCATACAATTACAAACCTGTGAAAGTTTTAGCTCAATTAGTCGTCGAAGTTGCGAGATAATAATGCAAGAAAAAAAACCTTGTCACACGAAGTTGTGTGCTTTCAGATGCCAGATTTCAAGACCTCAAATTCTAAATCTGAGTTCACGAAATCAAATTCGTGGAAAATTACTTCTTTCTCGAAAACTACATTACTTCAGAGGGAGCTGTTCCTCACAATGTTTTTTACTATCAACCTCTCCCCGTTACTCGTTACCAAGTAAGATTTTATGCTTATAATTATTTTAAGTAATTACCAATAGTGTCCACTGCCTTTAAAGACATCACAATAGTACAATGGCAGGTGTTTTCTTCTGCTTCTTCTTCCTTTTTTTCCTTAAGGGAAAACGATTTGTGTAAGACAGTTTATTAACATAAACGGTATGCTGTTAGCTCTTGCCTTGCACTATAGGAGAACATGCGTTAGTAATTGTCGTCTAAAGCCATTATACACTTTCGTAAAACAAAATAAAAGTTCACAGATTTACAAATTACTACAGGGTTTACAGAAGGTAATGGTGAAAGACTTCTCTTGAAATATTATTCCATGAAATGCTTTACTTTTTGAGAAAACATTAAAACAATAATTATCAATTCTTGATATCGAGAATTACGGATTTATTTTAAACACATGTCGTGCCGACACGGCGAAACGTGCGGAAACAAGGGTGGGTTTTCCCGTTATTTTCTTCCGACTCCGATGACCGATTGAGCCTAAATTTTCACAGGTTTGTTATTTTATATATACGTTGTGATACACGAAGTGTGGGCCTTGGACAATACCGTTTACCGAAAGCGTCTAATGGCTTTAAAGGCACTGGACACAATTGGTAAGAATTATTGTCAAAGACACTTGCTGTATCCCAAAATATGCATAATAACAAACCTGTAAATATTTTGGCTTAATTGGTCATCGAAGTTGAAAGAGAATAATGAAAGAAAAATCACCCTTGTTGCAATTGAGCTCAAATTCTTACAGGTTTGTTATTTTATGCAAGTGTTGAGATACACCAAGTGAGAAGACTGGTCTTTGAAAATTACGAGTGTCCAGTGTCTTTAATACACGAAATAAGAAATATGTTAACAATAATTGTGCTAAAAAAAAAAAAAATAGTGAATAACAATGCACAATTTTTTGAAAGTTAAAAACACCGTATCCTTTTGCGTTGCTACAAACAAATTTGGCTGTTGCATTGTTCTAAAGGTTTTCACATTATACAGTTCTCACAGATAAATTAACTTCAGAGGGAAATATTTTGCATACGAAATTTGTTCTATGTATAGCCTTAATCAGAAGGCTTTAAGACTAAAAGCAGACAGATTTTAAAAACCCTACCACTCCTTTATAGCCTTCAGAATGCAACAAAACACAGCTCGATACTCGGAAAATTACGAACACCTTTGTCACTATTTTCTTTCTCAAAAAGAAATTATCATAACTTTTATATATTTCCATGTCATACCACTTGCAAGATTTTAAAATAAGACTTGACGAATGGCTTGGCCTTTACAAGCTTTTTAGCCAACCCCTTTTTTCTTAAGTGATATATTGAGGGGGCGTATGGTCTTACAAGATCCAATCTCACACCATCTTTTCTGGATGGAGTGAGTCCATAAGACGCATTTTACTCGCTCGGTCAAAATTTCATTTCATTCTCTGTCTGGTAAAATGTCATACCTTTTTTAAGTTGGCCCAGTGAGATGCAGTGCTAATGGGTGTTACACCTCTTAAAGGCAGTGGACACTATTGGTAATTACTCAAAGTAATTATTAGCATAAAACCTTTCTTGGTGATGAGCAATGGGGAGAGGTTGATAGTATAAAACATTGTGAGAAACGGCTCCCTCTGAAGTGAAGTAGTTTTCGAGAAAGAAGTAATTTTCCACGAATTTGATTTCGAGACCTCAGATTTAGAACTTGAGGTCTCGAAATCAAGCATCTGAAAGCAGACAACATCGTGTGACAAGGGTGTTTTTTCTTTCATTATTATCTCGCAACTTCGATGACCGATTGAGATGAAATTTTCACAGGTTTGTTATTTTATGAATATGTTAAGATACAGCAAGTGAGAAGACTGGTCTTTGACAATTACCAATAATGTCCACTGTCTTTAAAGGCTCTTGATTCATTCGAAGAAGAAAAGTAGAAAAAATATGTGAAAGAATACATAATTTTCTCCCGAAACATGGACAATAAAGGTGTTATCTGTTATTTTGTGCAATATGTAGAGATACACCAAGTGAAAGACTGGTCTCACTTGGTAACAAGTAATGGGGAGAGGTTGATAGTATAAAACATTGTGAGGAACAACTCCCTCTAAAGTGACGTAGTTTTGAGAAAGAAGTAATTTTCCATGGAATCTGATTTCGAGACCTCAAGTTTAGAACTTGAGGTCTCGAAATCAAGCATCTGAAAGCACACAACATTGTGTGACAAGGGCGTTTTTTTCTTTCATAGTTGTCTCGCAACTCCGGCGACCAATCAAGCTCAAATTTTAACAGGTTTGTTATTCTATGCAAATGTTGAGATACACCAATTGAGAAGACTGGATTTTGACAATTACCAACAGTGTCCAGTGTCTTTACAGTCACAATAGTATGCTGTAGGTTTCAATGTAGGTGATCGAAAAGTGAATAAGTAACTCTTAGTTTACTGACTATGACGAGAGAACAGTGAATGATGCCGTACTGAAGCGCCTTTGAATCAAAATAATAACTTTCAAAATACACAGACACTCAATCAGCTTTTACATCAACATAGCCCCTACATGAAACAAACAGATTGGATTAGAAACCAAGCTATGTATGCCTATCTTTTATCAGCAACTGAAATATCTCAGTGGCAAAATAATCATTTTGTTTTTATCAAAAATATATTTCTTTGTAAGTAGGCTTTTTATCACATTTTAAGTTAAGAAATCGTCTATATTATCGTATATTTATTGTAGTTTTTCCCTGACACTTTCGGCAATTTTGTGGTAAATTTAAATGTCGTGTTACTCTATTTCGTGCAAAATTGAAAGCCCCTTCAAGAAATATATCCTTAAATGTCACTTATATGTGTGAGCAAATATTATTTTTGCGTCTTCGGCGATCGAATAACATAACTCAATTCAACAATCTATTTGAAAAGCATCCATACTTGTAGTAGAAATCCCTAGTACGCCGACTTTGCTGAAACTGAATGCCGATTTTGCTAGCCGAGACTATTAAAGGCATTATACACTATTGGTAGTTATTCAAACTAATTGTTAGCATGACAAAAACTTGGTAACGAGCAATGGAGAGCTGTTGATTAATAACAAATAAACATTGTGAGAAACTGCTCTCTCTCTATGAAGTAACGTAGTTTTTGTGGAAGAGGTTATTTCTCACTCAAATTTGATTATTTTCTTGCAACTTTGAAGAGCAAAATAAAAGCAAAATAAAAGTGTACATAGGCTAAACAAATGCAACCATGATAAACAAAAACAATGGTAATATTGGTTTGTTTCGATTGCTTTATCCGAGCAAACAATAGATTTATAAAGTCACTTTGATCTCTTTTTAATACACGCCCAGTTTATAACAACACGTAAACAAAGCCGACCACTTGAGTGGGAGGCTAGCCAAGTGGAGTTTCGCTATTATCATTTCGCAATGTAAATATTTTCCAATGAAAATATAGCATATCGTTTTCAATATGTATAGTTTGGGTCTTGAAATAATACAAATTTTGTTAGCAACGGAACAATGCATACATACCACGCAACGCTGTGACGTTAAATTACTCCGAACGTATGTAAGGCACGTTGGTGCTTCAAAGCACGGCCAATCTAGTTTTTTTTTACCCGACTCGTTTCTAAATTTACCATCAGTGAAGGTCGGAAAAAGTACAAAACTGTCCTTAATCGGTGAAGCTGTTTAACTGAAGTAAGCATGGCTTAGCAACAACCTCTATAAAGAGCTTAATTGTAAAGAATGTTGTTTTCCCTGCCAGTAAAAACAAAACAGTCTGTGGGGAGGCGAGTCTGCATTATGCTAGAATTCTATTTAAACTTCTCGTACGTTATTCAAAAACAGACATAACAATACGGGGGAAATTACCAATGGCATTATTTTTCAAGTCATACAAAAATATCACAAAATTGTGAGGAAAGTTTCCTTTTTGTTGTTGGAATCGTTCGAGTGTTTTAGTCATAAAACTGTATATGTATACAATACACGTATCAATGAACATGTCATTTCTGACTGAATTCTTTTTATTTGTAGTTTTTTTGTCATATCGCATTTTACTTTTCTTAAACCGCTCGGTGAGATAGGAATAAATGGTAGGTGCTTAAGAGAGAAAAAAAAAGTATGAACTTCTTAACAAGAAAGCTTTCAGACTAAAATTTAAAAACAACATTGTTCTTATCTCACTAATCCTGTATAAACTTGATCATTAATCGTCACGAAAGAAAAGAAAAAAGAAGTTACCTTTGGTGTTGATTTCTTTCTTTTCTCAAATGATGATAAGAAAAGATTTCAAAATGTCCTTGCTTATTCCTATTATTAATCAGTTTTCGCAAACACAAAGCAACGAGCCGCAATCAATAATAACAATAAGTTAAGTTTCTTTGGGTGTTGGTTTCTTTCCATTTTAAATGTGTTTATAAAAGACTTCACATGTTCTTGTTTATTTTTGTATCATATCAACTACCCAATATTATATCAAGTTATCATTATATATCAATTTCCTAGAACCCACAAAGCAACAAGTGTTCCTCTAGCTTATCGTCGCCACAGTCTGTCAGTCAAAAGAGCTATTCGCCTCAAGAAACATCAACAACATAGTACCGGGAATTATTTTTTTACAAAACACAAAAACGAAATGGCGCGAACATGTCAGATTCTATCACGAAAGTGGAAATAATGACATCGTGAATAACAGCCAGCCTCCGGTATACATCCATTAACCCAACAACCCATTGTGGATTCTTGCTTTGAGGTTAAACCACTTTAGTCAAAGCGCTTCCCTCTTGTATGCCTGCGGTGGTAGTCTCTAAATTGAAGATGACAACCTTAAAGACACTGGACGCTTTCGGTAATAATTGTCAAAGACCAGCCGTAGATTTCACAAAGAGTTAGGACTCGTCTTATCTCGAGTTAGGACGAGTAACTCTTCATAACTTAGAACTAATCTTAAGTTATGCATGCTACAGTGCAGGGTTGGGACTCGTCCTAAGTCCTAAGATTAGTCTTAAGTTAAGGAAGAGTTTTGTGAAATCGACGGCAGTATTCTCACTTGGTGTATCTCAACAAGATGCACAAAATGACAAACCTGTGAAAATTTGAGTTCAATCGGTCGTCGAGGATGCGAGATAATAATGAAAGAAAAAAACACCCATGTAACACGAAGTTGTGTGCTTTCAGATGCTTGATTTCGGGACCTCAAAATCTAATTCCGAGGTCTCGAACTCAAATGCCTGGAAAATTACTTCTTTCTCCAAAACTACGTTTACTTCACAGGGAGCCGTTTCTCACAATGTTTTACACTATCAACAGCTCTCTATTACTTGTAACCTAACCAAGTTTGTATGCTAACAATTATTTTAAGTAATTACCAATAGTGTTCAGTGTCTTTAAGCTCAGAAGAAAAGAGAAACAATTGCCTCAGATGGTGCTCAATTCTACCTTGGAATAATTCTTATCTCCTCTTGCCCGACTGTCGAGATTACGATTGCAATGGAAATCCTCCCCGGACATGTATTTCCGAAGTGTAGATTTATCTAATAATGATAGCAAAACAATATATTTCTTTCCAGAAGGATTTCTTTCTTTCAACGATTAATAACAGTGATTTATTTTCTTTGCCCTTATCAAGCTGGAATGAATTTAGTCTTAAAAAAGACTGGACTGGACACTGTTGGTAATTACTCAAAATAATTGTTAGCATAAAAACTTACTTGGTAACGAGTAACGGAGAGCTGTTGATAGTATGACACATTGTGAGAAACGGCTCCCTCTGAAGTAGCATATTTTTTTGAGAAAGAGGTAATTTCTCACTCAAATAATGAAATACTTCAGCTGAAGCCTTTTATTATGAATCTAAAAGCATACAAAGAAATGCAACAAGGGTGTTTTTTTTTTCATTATTCCCTTGCATTTTCGATGACCATTGAGCCCAAATTGTCACATGTTTGTTATTTTATGCATGTGTTGGGATACACCAAGTGAGAATACAGGTTCTTTTTGACAAAATACCAAAGGTGTCCAGTGCCTTTAAAGAACACTCGATTGCACTGAGCCTTCAACATGAAATGAAAACATCAAGAGTGCCCCATGCTCGTCCATCGCAGAGTAGGGGAAATAAATATGTAAAAAGCTAATATGTACACTGCACTATTGACTTAGCACTATAGACTGCAAGTGCCAAACACTTCACAATGCATTTTAATAGCTGGTTGTTGTAAATTGTGTAAAGTATAATATCCTTTGAGGGGTTGTAGGCGTGATTGGCTCTCGTCATGGGGGGGGGGGGGAGGAGTTGGATTCAGTTTTTGATCTCTTGCTTTATTTTTTACAAAGGATTCTAAAACAATACCAATTGAAGAACCTGAATAGTACGCTTGTGGTGTTTTTGTTTTGTACAGGGTTTGGGAAAGTACCGATCTACAGAACGGTGCTTTGCACCTTTAAGGGACAAACACAAACCTGTTACAGTATGGTAAAGGCGCAGGATACTGTTTGTTATTACTCACATTAATTGTTAGCATACAAACTTACTTGGTATTGCTCGTTAAACGAGCAATGGGCAGCTGTTTGTAGTGTAGACCATTTTGAAAAACGGCTCCCTGAAGTGACGTAGTTTTTTGAAAAAGAAATAAAAGTCTTCAGAAGTATTTTATTATGCTTCTGAAATCCCACGAAGGTTTCTTTCTTTCAACTTTTTATTGCAAATTTGATGACCAATTGAACCCAAATGTTCACAGATTAGGTGTTTTTTTGTGCATATGATGGGATACACCAAGTGAGAATACTGGTCTTTGACAGAATTACCAAACTTGTCCAGTGCCGTTAATAAAAAACAAAAAACAAAACACACACAATATTTTTATAGACGACACAAGATGAAAAAAAATGACATAACAAAAAATGAAAACATTCCAAGCGGATTCGATTTAAACTGACATTAACAAATGGTATTCGGGCTTAAGAAGTGTGGCATTTCACAATGTCAACAGATCTCAAGTTAATGAGTCACGCCGAGTTTACAGATTTTCAAAGAAAATGATGAATCACGTCAGAATTTTTACTTCAAGTGTAGATTTTGGAAGACGGTATTTGCTTTTTTTTCTGAAAGCTGAAGACGGAATGGTAGTAGTTTTTTTTTAAAGTATGATTTTAAGGCGAATGGAATTTTATTTCAACATAACTTCCCAATGCACTTTAACATCATAAGTAACATCATATATATTTTGTTCATGTCAGTATAAATCATAAAGGGGATTTTTTAAAATTTCTATGTTTTACAAAAAATCCCAACACTAAGTTTTGCAAATTAACCAAACCACAAAGAAATAATTGTTTATCTCATATTGGAAATAAGCAACGTATGCCTTTTTGTCCCTCATTGCTGACTCCAAATCTGCTGATTACAGACGCATGTCCATTTTGAAGGCAGTGAACACTATTGGTAATTACTCACAATAATTATTAGCACAAAACCTTACTTGATATTGAGTAATGGGGAGAGGTTGATAGTATAAAACATTGCGAGAAACAGCTTCCTCTGGAGTGACGTAGTTTTCGTTAAAGAAGTAATTTTCCACGAGAACTGAATTTGACCATGGAGCCAAGTCTAAATATCCATGAAAAGCGACATCGTGTTGACTGTATAAGACAAGGGGTTTAACATCGCTTGTCAGTGTCCTTATATTCACCCAATGTCATCTGAAATGCTTGAAATAACAATGCATGGCTTGTTAAAACAATGGATTGGTTTGAATTGTTGTTATTTTGTGTAATGTCTAATAGAAATAACCCTTTTGCGGTGGTCTTGGATATTAAATGAAGTCTAAGAAAGGTTAATATTTAAAGGATGTTTATGGCAGAGCAGTAGTTCCTGTTTTGTTTAGTTAACCATTTTACATAAATCAACAAGGCTATGGAAATGTTTGCATAATCTGATTTGGATGTCTTCAAATGCTTTTTCTCGACTTTGAGAGATTAATCCGACTTAAAAGGTAGTTTGGGTTACATAAGAGGCAAATTGCTCTACACCATGGTACCATGGCAATCCAACAAACAACAGTGACTTGGGTTTCTTTAAAGACACTGGACACCTTTAGTAATTGTCAAAGACCGGTCTTTCCACTTGCTCTAATCTCAACATAATATGCACAAAATAACAAACCCGTGAACGTTAATTGAACTCAATTGGTCGTCGACGTTGCGAGATAATAATTGAAGAAAAACACCCTTGTCACACGAAGTTGTATGCTTTCACATGCTTGATTTCGAGACCCCAAAATCTACTTCTGAGGTCTCGAAATCATTTTCAAATATTTTAGTGAGAAATCACTTCTTTCTTGAAAACAACGTTACTTCAGAGGGAGTCGTTTCTCACAATGTTTTGGACTATCAACAGCTCTCCGTTGCTCGTTACCAAGTACGTTTTTATGCTAACAATTATTTTGAGTAATTCCTTTAATTGCTATTTTCTTTAAAAAATCTTTCATATTTATTGTGTTAAGTGTGCTTTCAGAATGAAACTAGTCAAAGTATTTACCGTATTTACGCGACTCACTTTTTACGCGATTGTAATTTTTCCATAAAAACATTTACAACAATGAAGCTGAAACTTCTAAATGTAAATTATATTACAAACATATTCAATAACAGTGTGTTGGGATTCATGTCATTGCAAAAAAAAAAAAACCACAAGATATCAAAACCCTATACAAATAACAACCCTCCACCCACAACCGCAAGGTGTTAGTGCAACTAAACGATACTTTAAAACGTCATTCAGTCTTTAAAACTGTAAACCACATATTTTATCAAAGATCATTTCCGTTTAGCTTCCACGGCTGATAGTTCCATCCTAAATGTCGATTTCTGACTTAATAATCTTAGAATAAGACAGACGAGTCTTGGTCAGCTGACGAAAGCTTGACTCAGTTTATTACCCAACTTAGGAAAACGGCGCCAGTATGTTGGCTTGTGATTGATCAATGAGGGAATCAACTCAATTTCGAGAACGGAGCTAGCATGCCGTCATCACTCACTGAGTCAACCCCCTTCTTCATCTGCCTTTTTTGTGCGCGGTAGTCTAACTGATAGTTAAAGGTACTGCCGTCGATTTCACCAAACTCTTCCAAACTTACGATTAACCTTAGAGCTTTTAGGAAGAGTTAAAGGCAGTGGACACTATTAGTAATTATTCAAAATAATTATTGGCATAAAACCTTACTTGGTAACGAGTAATGGGGAGAGGTTGATGGTATAAAACATTGTGAGAAACGGCTCCCTCTGAAGGGCCATAGTTTTCGAGAAAGAAGTAATTTTCCATGAAGTTGATTTCGAGACCTCAGATTTAGAACTTGAGGTCTCGAAATCAACCATCTAAACGCACAGAACTTCGTGTGACAAGGGTGTTTTTCTCTTTCATTATTATCTCGCAAGTTCGATGACCGATTGAGCTCAAATTTTCACAGGTTTGTTATTTTATGCGTATGTTGAGATACACCAACTGTGAAGGTTATTCTTTGACAATTGCCAATAGTGTCCACTGCCTTTAACTTTCGTAACCATAGACGTTATACCATGCATTGAACCCATCATAAGTTTTAGGACGAGTTACTCGTCCTAACTCCAGTTGTCGAAGACTAGGGCCCAATTTCATAGAGCTGCTTAAGCAGAAAACAAAAAACAAAACCTCTACTTAGTAGTAATCTCTCAACGAATCATCTTCAAGCTGATGCTCATTGTCCACAAAGCTCTAAATGGCAAGGCTCCCCACTATATTTCTGAACTACTTCAAGGTTACACTCCATCAAGGAATCTTCGATCAAGTTCCATGCTTCTCCTCATTGAACCCAAGTCTCGACACTCATGGGGTGACAGGTCTTTTTCTTCAGCCGCGCCACGCATCTGGACCTCTCTACCACTTAATCTTCGATCTTGTGTTTGTACCGCAAAATTCAAGTCTCTTCTCAAAACTTATCTTATGTCACAGGTTTTCAATGACTAATTTTGTTGTGTCTGTTTTTCTTTGTGTTGTGTTTTGTTTTTGTTTTGTTTTTGGTTTTACTGCGCCTTGAACACCCAGCAGGGTGGATATGTGCGCATTACAAGTCTTATTATTATTATTATTATTAGTATGAGCAGGATACCAATCACAAGTTGTGCATGCACGCGACTTGGTATCTTGGCTGGTAACCTTGTTCTGCTTAACAGCACCATTTTGTTGTGCTTAGCTTGTTTTTGTGCTTAAGCAACTTTTTCATTCGTATGCTCACATGGTGTATACCAACATAATCACACAATAACAACCCTGTAAAAAGTTGGGCTCAATTGGTCATCGACTTTGCAAGAGAATAAAAGAAGAAAAAAACATCCTGGTAATACATTACTTTGTGTGCTTTCTGATGCATAATGAAAAGGTTCAGCTAATGTATTTGTTATGAATTTGAGTTATAAATTACCTCTTTCTCAAAAATTATATGTTACTTCAGAGGGAGCTGTTTCTCTCAATGTTTTATCAATTTTTATGTCAACAATTATTTTGAGGAATTACCAATAGTGTTCATTACCTTTAAAGAACGAGGGACGGATCACCAATTCTAAAATCTTTCTTTATTGATACGAGTAGTTTGCCCTGTGCAAAGTTTTACCGTTGAATGATGTTGGGGTGCTTTACAGAGACAAATTCTGTTTTATAGGCAAGTTGATAGATCGAATTAGAAAAATAAAAAATAAATGCATATACATTAAAGGATGGGGAGTGTACATGCAATACGGTTACTTAACATAAGTTATGAAATATCAGTCAAATACGATTGGAAACTGAACTTTACTTTAAAAGCAGTTTTTTACACTGCGTGTTTAAAGCTGGAATTGTATTCATTTTAAATTATTTAAACATGATACTAAAAACAGAAAAATAAGAGAATTACGAAGAAACATTTACTTAAAAATACACAAACGTTCAGAGCAAAAAGATTGTACAGTAAAAATAAATAAAAAAGGATTCAGGTTGCTATTTCTGGTAGCAATAAAATTATTACTAAAAGGTGCCGAGTTGATGAAGCACAAACACTCTAAAGTACTTCAACTCTTTATTGAAGTACGCAAGTGTGTCATAAGCGACCAACTTCGACGAAAAAAGCAAAACCCTAAACCCTGTTTGACAACAAGTTCAATGTCTATTTTTACAGACCTCTATAAATAAACACCTGTCACTCGGAAACTGGTTAAAAATTTGATTTTTAACTCGAACTCTGGATGTTTTTATTGAAAAAGGTTACTAAAATGTTGAAAAAGCACAAGATACTCAAAACTCTTTCAACTTATTGTTGAAGTACATTATGGTGTTATAAGTGACACACTTCAACGAAGACAGCAATACCTGAAATAAGTTCTATGGCTTTTTCTACAGACCTCTGCAGATTATTAAACAACCGTCACTCGAAAACTGGTTAAAAACATGAAATTTAACTCGAATTCCGGTCATTATTTATGAAAAAAAGATTACTAAAACGTTGAAAAAGCACAAAATACTCCAAAGTACTTCAACTTCTTGTTGAAGTACGTAAGGGTTCCATAAGCGACCCACTTCAACGAAATACGGCAATAACCTGAATATCTATTTCTACACAGACCTCTGAAGGATCATAAACACTCATCACTCAAAAAAAAAAAGACAAAGGAAAACAATAAGATACAGCTTAAATACTTGTAATAGGCCGACAGTGAACCAAAATATGAGCCGTCCGCTCCTGTCATATCCGGCCATTCACAAACAACAAAACAACAACTTCTCAGAATATTTCCCAAGAATATTTCCCCCGTCACGGCTGATGTCAATATCAAATCAAGGTGACATCAATTTAAACATTTCCGAACACGTCTCCCCTCGCCCACCGAATTTGTTAAAACCCAACTCGCTCAATCCCATCGTTGAGGGCGTGGACTTGATCCCCACCGCGCAGCCTCACTGCGCATGTTTTAGTTTTAAGTACCGCCCACTCAGAAAACGCATGCCTGTATATAGCCCTCACCTACCTTTATCTGTATTCCGCTTTTCAAACAGAACCCTGAGTACGATCATTGACGAAATGGAGTGGTTTACGAAGTGTTGTCTGCTGGTGATTTTGGCCGTGTGCTTCGGCAGTAGTTTCGTGCTTGGAGACGGTAGGAACCTACAAGGGTACAACGGTAAGACAAAAACACTCCTCGGTCTTTTTTTTTAATAATTATTTGTTTGTGATTATCAGTGAAAAAAAAAAGGATGGTTTGCGGTAAAACCATGTAATGATAATCTATGAATGAGTTGGGGTGGTTCTGAAAAGAACCGTTGGTTTTTAACTCGACGTTTCGATCAGTATGGTCTGATTGTCTTTCTGGAGAAAGATTACCATCGAGTACTGGTTGGTTGTTTTATGGTTTATGTCTTCCGTTTTTAACTTCGGTCAGTAAGTAATTATTTTGTTGTTGGCGCTTTATGGTTAAAGATGGAGCCTATAAAACTCATCTAAATCGAAAGACTTCAAGAAAGTAAAATCACTGAATATTATTTGGTCGTATAATAATTACAATTATTAGGTGTTCGATTTTAACTTCTGTCTAAGTAAGTCAAAACTACTGCTGGTAATTTCTCACTTAAATAAAAAAGAAAAAAGTATAGCAAGAAGTCTTTTATTCCTATCTGAAAGCGCACAAATTCGTCCAATAATGGTGTTTTTTTTTCTCTGATCATTTTCTCGCAACCTCGATGACCAGTTTAGCTGAAATTTTAACAAGGATACACCAAGTGAGACGACTGGTATTTGACAATTACCAAAGGTGTACCTTCCCTTTAAAAGCAATGTCCCCGATTACAAGGTTCCTTGTGAAGCATTAAATACACAAATTGGGAAAAATACACGCGGTAAATTGCAACTACAATATGGAAACGTTTAACTCGCTTGATGTACTGTTTAAAAGAGAATAACGATAAAACTAAGCTTACGAAGAACATATTGAAGACTGACAAACACGCGAGGTACGTGATATTTGTTTCCAATACAAACACATTTGAAAGGTGTCGCACTTTGCTGTAATTATTTTGTTAAGGATAAGTATATTTATTTATGTATTTTTTTTATTCTAAAGACTCAAATTTTATTATTGTGAATGACTTAATTTTCTTGGTTGATGATTATGCAGTCGATCAAGCCCCGGGTTATTGAGATGAAACTGAAACTTGAACTGAAAAGAAATCGGGAACTTTGTTCGGGCCGCTTGATAATTATCCTTTTTTTTTTCGTATTCGCTCTTCGCTCGACAATGGCAAGAAACATTATAATAGTAAATAAGACGCAGCTTTAATGGGAACAACAAAATCAATACAGTTTGCACCCCCCCCCCCCCCACAAAGAAAATTTATTGTGCAAACTTTTGATATCTTATAGTTTGTTTTACTTTTTACTTAACGACTTGTTTCTACTACTCAACAAAGCGCCCTCTTCCGTTAAGCACAAGCAAATTATTGGTTCTCCCATTCAAATATTGAACATTGTCTGCATAGGTCACAACCTGGATTCTACCTGTTTTCTGAACGATCCAGCGGCGTTTTATAATTCCACATTACTAGCGCAACCATGCTACTGTCTGCCCTTTAAAAAAAATTAAAATGAAAAAAATATTTCATGATATTTTGGAACGGGCATGCATCCGTCCCTAATGCACCGAAATGTAACTTTATTATCAAATTAAAAAATTGAAAAATCTGTCCTGAGACACGTTATACTAGAATCGCAGGTGCAATTTCAGCGATTACCCTTTTTAGGTTAAATGGCCGGATCGAAGATTTATTTCTCCCCGAAAATAATGGTCAGAAAAATACAAAAATTACGGTACACTAACTCGCGTTGTACGACTGTGCAAGCAAGAGATTTGTGCCGGGGGCGCTCCGACCTATTTACACACGGGCACTACTTGTTTTTAACTCATGACAATTCTGAAATTGTAGATATAATTGGACTGGAGATGGGCGTCGCACATTCAGATTGATTTTGACGTGACTCAAAGTCTTATAAATAAGGTCAAGGGTGAGATCAAATGAAATAACACAAAATTATTTTCACACTGTTTGCAATGCAACTGAAATATTAAACAATAGGCAGTTTTTTTGGGGGAACCGCTCGATTTTTTTAATCGTCTATTGTAGATGGAAATAATAAAACCAACACAACAAATTGTACACAATTTCATTTCATAATGTTGTCGCGTTTTTAAATGCAGTGACACTATTGGTAATTACTTAAAATAATTGTTAGCAAACCATAAAAACCTTACTTGGTAATGAGTAATGGGGAGAGGTTGATAGTATAAAACATTGTGAGAAACGGCTCCCTCTGAAGTGGAGTAGTTTTCGAGAAATAAGTAATTTTCCACGAATTTGATTTCGAAACCTCAAGTTTAGAATCTTAGGTCTCGAAATCAAGCATCTGAAAGCACACAACTTCGTGTGACAAGGGTGTTTTTTCTTTCATTATTATCTCGCAACTTCGGTGACCAATTGAGCTCAAATTTTCACAGGTTTGTTATTTTATGCATATGTTGAAATACACTAACTGTGAAGACTTGTCTTTGACAATTACCAATAGTGTCCAGTGTCTTTAAGGAATTACCGAAAATCCGGAGCGAATATTTCCACAAAATTAGGAAGAATAGGAGTAATATAAATATACGAAGTGGAATATTTCTCCAGAGTTGTTTAAAGCCATTCTTTCGGAACAGAAACATCACAGATTTACAAATAACTTACAGGGTTTTACAGAAGGTTATGGTAAAAGACTTCTCTTGAAAAAAAAATATTCCATGAAATGCTTTACTTTTTGAGAAAACATTAAAACAATTATCAATTCTCGATAGCGAGAGCGAGAATTACGGATTTGTTTAAAGCACATGTCATGACACGGCGAAACGTGCGGACACAAGGGTGGATTTCCCCGTTATTTTCTCCCGACTCCGATGACCGATTGAGCCTAAATTTCCACAGGTTTGTTATTTTATATATAAGTTGTGATACACGAAGTGTGGGCCTGTGGACAATACTGTTTACCGAAATGTTCAATGGCTTTAATCTATCAAAACGCTCTTGTAGTCGTTGACGTTGATACCAATAATGTTCACCAAGTACAAAGATTAAAACCAAGTCACTAACAAAGCATTTCTTTTTAAACTGCGTAGGAAGGCAACAAAAAAACAATTCGTAGTTTACAAATGGAATAGTATATACGTCACTACACTATTAATGATGACGTCACTACAATATTAATGATGACGGTACTTTGTACACTCAGAACAATGGGCCTCATGTTGAGACAACAGTGTGACGCCATCAATGTATTAGGTCACCAGAGTGACGTCACCAATGGTCTTTTTTTATAGAGACTGCGAAGAATACTTTAGATGCTTTGTACATTAGTTATTTAGTACGGCTTAATTTGGTTGCAACAATCGAAATAAGAGCGAAGACAAAATCATAAAATAATATAGTTTTGATTTTTGAAGGTTATGTTGGGTTGAAACTACAAAAGGTGTTCTGATTTACTTTCTGAAAAAAAAAAAAATAAAAAAAATATTCCTAAACAAACACCAAAGAAACAATCAGGCAGTGACTTTATTATTTATTACCAGCTAAAAAATGACGTGATGATGAGTACTGGTCAAACACGTTCCCCGATTTCCTGATTAGATGTCAACCCATACTTTAGCATCAACTACTTTACAACCCACATTAACGCTCTGGCCCATTTACTGTTTTGTGTCTCAAGCTAC